>NC_025700.1:8721095-8832564 GCF_000633955.1 Camelina sativa
TTTTTTTTTTTTTTTTTTTTTTTTTTTTGTAGATGAATCCAAGCAAATGTCAGATCAAAGTAGTGTTGTATAAATCAGACTTAATGATTGTTGCTGGAGTCTGATGACGGAAGAACAAAAACACTTTGCGCTTCATATCAACATTTGCTTCTTCTTTATTTATTTTTGATGGTTTGATTTATGATGATCAGTGAGTCTCACTGGATATTTTGCTTCCTTTTTGAGCATGCTTGTTTCTCCTTAGGAACACTTTTAATTTGTTCTGTTCAGCTGTGTGTTTCGAGTATTATAAATTGTTTTATTTTTTACCTAGAGAACCAGCATACGTTTTGTGTTTGTTTTCAAAATGAGTAATGATCTCTTCCAAAAGCGTATCTGAGATCAAAAAAATTGGTCTTATGACCATCTACCCACAATCAACTGTTTGCATTGTTTCCTTGATGTCTTTTGTTGTATAAATCAGACTTAAACATATTGTTTTCATGACTTGCGAACAAAAGTACTTTGCGCTTCATATCAATATTTGCTTCTTCTTTTTATGTTTGCTGGTTTGATTGATGATGGTCAGTAAGTCTCAACACTCTTTGATTGCTGTTTGAATTGTTTGGATACTTAACAAATTAAAGGCAGCAAGCCGGCACGGTGAGTAATGATGAAGTAAAGGCCATGACACAACACAATGGCTAAATTACACTAAAACAAGAAAAAATCGCAATAGTTTTGAAGAAAGTGTCGCAATCTTTGAAAGAGAATGAGAAAATTTTAAGAAATTGGAATGTAAAACGAGTTGAAAAGTCAATATCCGTCATACACACTCGCTGATATTGAGCTCTATCATGCTAAGTAAGCTTTTAATTATGACTATGAAATTAAAAATCTGAAACCATACAAAATAATTTAATGCCAAGATTGAGTGAAAAAAAAACCATAAGGAACTTTAGGATAATTTTTATTAATACTAGTAAAATGAATATTTATATACCATTATTAATTTTATTTCTCAGAAATACCACTAAAATAAATTTATATGGAAAATGCTACAAATCTAAAAACAAATGTCAAAACTTCAAAATTAAAGAAAATATGTAAGAAATACCTTTTTCAAAAATACCCTTTTTATGACATTTTATTTTTGCGTTCTTTTATTTTTTAATGATCATTTTAGCTCTATTTTAAAATATTTTAATAACAAAATAAAAAACAAAATTTTCCTACTAAATTTTTTTTGACATAGTTTCCCACCAAGAAATTTTTGAAAAACTTTTGACAAAAAATTTCGACAAAAAAAATTTTCTGCAAAAAAAATAATTTCTAAACGATTTTAAAATATGTATAAGACATTTATAAAACCTTATAAAAATCTGATAAAAACCCTATTAAGACTTTATTAAAACCTTATAAAAAACTTATAAAAACTTTGTAAATGTCATCTAAAAACATTTAAAAAACCTTATAAAAATCAGATTAAAATCTTATAAAAACCTTATGAAACCTTGAGAAAGTTTTTATAAGAGATAAATTTCAAAACTTTTGGTAGAAATTTTTTTCATTTTTGGCGGGAACTTTTTTCAATTTTGGTGATTATACATTCTTGCTGTCACTCAAAAAATGTTAGTTCGGTCATCTTATACATAAAAAAATAAAAAATTGAAAATGCTCCAAAATGAAACCCTAAATCCTAATCACTAATCATACCCCTAAAAACTAAACCTTATAGAAAATGTATTTAATCAAATAGTTACAACACTATCTCTATGACCAATCCTACCGAAGGTCGACTTCACTAAATTGTGTTATCTCGGGTAGTAGGGGAGCATACTGGTGCTCACCAGTTACATAGTCTGTCGTAGCAGGTAAATTATTTATTTCCACAGATTTAATATCAATTACACAAAATAATCCTCGAAAGATCATTCTTTTTTTTTCCTTTTGTAGATGAATCCAAGCAAATCTCAAATAAATAAAAAAACGGTTTGCATTGTTTCCTTGTCTTGTTATACAAAGTTGTATTGTATAAATCAACGATTGTTGTTGGAGTCTCATGACTGAAGAACAAAAACACTTTGCTTCTTCTTTAATGTTGCTGAACTATTTAAATATCAATGCATATATGGGATATATGGAGTCTATATTCAGGCCCGGCCCATGAAAAATCGGTATATTCATATCCCAGCTAAGGGGTATGTTAAATTCCTATCCCAGATATATAATTGAGCAAATTTATATATTAGGTTAAATCAAATTCAAATTGATTGCACCAACTCGATAAAATGTGTAAGAGAACATACACAATCTGTAACGATGTTAAGAAGCCGTTAACGGTTGCATACGTGGAGGCCACATATGAAACGACGTCGCTTTAAAAAACAAAAGAAAGAGCTTCTTTTTGTCAAAACGATGTCGTTTCATACTTTTTCTTCCTCTGTTCTTAATTCCCGACTCGAATTCTGTTGAGAATTGGGGTCTCAAAAATTAGGGTTTTATCTCTTCTTTTCATCCATAAGCCAATTGATTCAATTAGCAATGATTATTGATCCTGAGGAGTGTGTGTTAGTGCAGTTAACTGCATTTGCATCCGAAAATGAGTTAATTTTTATTCAATTTTTAAGGTTTTCGAAATTTAGGGGTTTTCTCAATTGAGATAATTAGGAGTGTCTATTTAGAAAACGGGATGGATTTCTTGTGTTATTGTATATTTTGGACAGATCTGGTGTGTGTTCTTAAGTTTAGAATTAACTTAGATGTAAAAAAATTTCATGAACACCAAGTATTCGACAATATGTCTGAACAAAATTGAAAAACTTCTAATAGTTTTTTTTTTTAATCTTTTTCAGCTCTGATGAGGATGTAATATTCCAATGCTACAATGGTGGAGAGTTTGGAGTTGTTGATGGGATTAAAACTACATATGTTGGAGGATCGGTTCTAACACTACAACCTCTTTCTCAATAAGAGATAAAACCCTAATTTTTCTAGAAACCCCAATTCGCGAACAGAACTCGAGTCGGGAAATAAGAACAGAGGAAGAAGGCGTATAAAACGACGTCATTTTGACAACAAGAAACTCTTTCTTTTGATTCTCAAAACAGTCGTTAACGGCCTCTAAACACCATTACGGCTTGTGTAGCCGTTACACAGTTTATCGAGTTGGTGCAGCCAATTTGAATTTTACTTAACCTTATATATGGATTTGCTCAATCGTATATTTGGGGTAGGAATTCAA
The DNA here is from genome assembly GCF_000633955.1 of Camelina sativa. Taxonomy (NCBI): domain Eukaryota; kingdom Viridiplantae; phylum Streptophyta; class Magnoliopsida; order Brassicales; family Brassicaceae; genus Camelina; species Camelina sativa. The sequence goes on from NC_025700.1 coordinate 8,724,319, forward strand.
CATACCCCCTTAGCTGGGGTATGAATATACCGATTTTCCCACATCGATTTTTCCACAATCAAGTGAAGCCATGGATTAGGGCATAAAAATGTAGGGGCATATTTTAGAAATATTTTTTAAGGCTTCTTATGCTTAAAATTTTATCTAAGCCTTTTTATAATTCTTTTTTGCTGGGCTTTCTTTTTACCATCTTTTATGGGCATTAAGCCTATTAATATCTTTTTTTTTCTTTTTTTTTTTTTTTGAAAAAACCTATTAATATCTTGTTAAGAAATTTTTTGTTTGGTAAATTTTTTAGCTTTTAAAATAAAAACCCTAAACAAAATTAGAAAAAGAACCATATTTCAAGAATAGATTTTGTTTTTGCTTCTTTTTTTGTTCTCTTTTTACAAATTGATTATGAAATAAAACATATATGTTCTATAGGCTCGTACCTCTGTTGCTGGAAAAAAAAACTTATGAAATAAAACATTGCTCGTCAGTTTTAGTATGGTTATTTATATTATTATTATTCCCTCTGTTTCAAAATATAAGATGTTTTAGAGAAGTTTTTTGTTTCATAGTATAGGATGTTTTCAAGTTTCTATGCAACTTTTAGATTAGTTTACTATTTTATATTATACAGTATTGTTTCTGATTGGTTGAACTTGTTAAAAGTAAAGACTTTATAATCTGCGTGCTTTATTTAAAACATCCTATATTTTGAAACGGAGGGAATATTATCTATGAGTTTGCAAAAAACAAATTATCGGGCATTTTTTTTTTTGCGTTGGGAGTTAAAAAATGCCAGACCGGCACTGTCTATATTTTTGCCAAATGTCTTGATGGGGATGCAAGAGTTAAGATATCTTGCATTGCCAACTCTTATGCATAAGGGCACAAAGTTAGAATTGAGTAAGCTAGTAAACTTGGAGACCTTGGAAGAATTTACAACAGAGAACAGCAGGTTACAAGATCTTCGTAGTATGGTCAGATTATGGACTCTTGTAATAACTTTAACTAGTGATACTACTCTGAAAACTCTATATGCATCAATAGGTGGACTGAGACACCTGAAAAATCTTGAGATAGATGATCACATATCTAACAGCATGGAGGGACTTGTATTGGATTTTGTTCATTTAAAAAGCTGAGTTTGTATATGTATATGCCAAGGCTTCCTAGAAAACAACAGTCCCTTCCAACCTTACAACCATATCTTTAGACGGTTGTCGTTTGGTGGACGATCCAATGCCAAGTCTAGGGTAGCTGCTTCACTCATATGAGGTCAAATTAATTTATAATTCTTTTTTTGGGAAGAGAATGGTTTGCTTGGGGTGGATTTCCTCGATTGCACAGACTGAAATTATCTGGATTAGATAGATTGGAAGAGTGGATAGTAGAAGAAGGCTTTATGCCTTTGATTCATATTGTGTCTATTTGGGGCTGTCAAAAGTTAGAGAAGGCTCCTGCTGAGCTGCTATTCAACACTTCCTTAAATCATCTAAATATGGACAAGAGATGCGAGGAAAGATTTTTGGAAGATGGTGAAGATTACTAAAAATTTATGCACATTCCTCTGATTACATTCCGAGCGACCTACGAACGAATGAAGCTCCAAGCAGTAACATATTATAGATCTGGTAAAATGCTATTTCCCCATATCTAAATATGAAGTACAAAAAATTATCTAGAGAAATATATTTTGTTGCTTATTATAACAATTTTAGTGAGACAAGTAAAATGATGAACATTTTTTGGATTCTTTTTGTTTTGTGGACATTCTTTTCCCCGACAAATTTGTTATCAAAATTGATCATCGGACTCTCTTAGGCAAAAAAAATTGCATTGACGTTTTGATATCTTTTTCGAGAAAAATATCACTAAAAACATGAACTTAGAAAAAATGATGAAAAAAGTCTCAACTTTGTTTGTGATGGATTAAATTGAGGCATCTTTCAACTTTTTACTAAAATTCATACTTTTAATCATATAAAGCTAAAAAGGTTCAATCAAAACAAGAAATAAAACACATTTAATCATATATATTTAACTCACACTTTAATATTACAACTGAAATAAAATAAAAATATTTCCAATTAAACCATAAATAAAACACATTTTGTCATATGAAACTAAAAATCTCTTTCTCATGAAACCAAAAATAAAATACATTCAATCATATAAATTTAATTCACACTTTATTATGAAATTGATAAAATTATTTCCAATTAAACCATACATAAAACACTTTTAATAATATAAATTTAACTCACACTTTAATATAAATCTAAAATAAAATAAAAAATTCAAGAAAAACGTAAATAAAACAAATTTAATCATATACATTTAACTCACACTTTAATATGAAAACTGAAATAAAATAAATTTGCATTAACTTTAAATCTCCACTCAATTTTCTTCAACACACAATAAATTAAAATTAACTCTCATACTTTTTAGTTTCTAAACTGTAACTCTCATCACTTCCCATCCTATAAATACTCATTTTTCATTCTCTCATTCTCTTTCACTTCATCTCAGATATTATACATTTTTGTGTTTTTTTGTTGGTTGGTTGGTTGGTTGATTATTGTTGTATGTATTAAAAAAAAAAAATATGTTGGCCTCTAGATTTGAGAATCTAAGGATGGAGGAGCATGAATCAATTTCAGACTTTAGTTCAAAGTTGAGTGCTCTATCACAAGAAGCCTTAACTCTTGGGAAAACTTATAAGGATCAGAAGTTAGTCAAATTTTTTTAAGATGTCTCCCATCAAGATTCATGGGATACAAGACAGCCTTAACTGTCTCTCAAGACTTAGACAATATCAGTTATGGTGAAGTGGTCGGAATGCTACAGGCACACGAGATGGAACTTAATGGAATTAAGAAACCAAAAGGAATAGCTCTAGCACTTAGCAAAGACGTAACTGACCAAGGAGAAGAAGATGTTGTGAGCCTGTTTGTAAGAAGATTTTGTCGAGCTTTAAGAAGAATAGAACGAGGTCAAGGTCAAAGGAAGAGTAACTCGTTCAAAAAGACAAGTGAGGACAAAAAGGATGATATGCAGTGTCATGAATGTAAGGGATATGGTCATTTTATTCGAGAGTGTCCAACAATCAAGTTGAGAGATGCCAAGTGCACAATTTGCAAAGGTACTGGACACACACATGAAGAGTGTGTGAGTAACCCTAAAGCTAAGAAAGAGAAATCTATGATTAGCATTGAGGATGAATGAGACAATGACAGCAGCAGTGAAGAAGAGCTAATTAACTTAGTGGCTATGGTAGGAATCACTGAATTTGAGAATGGGGAAGAGGTAACTGATTCAGACTCAGAAAGAGAAGAAGTCCTTGACATTGTTCAGCTCAGTAAATGTGGTTTTTGATGATCAGTCTGTAGCTGTACGAGATGATGATTCAGACAGTGATACAAAACAAGTAAGTATCACTAAAGCACGCAATGAAGTTTCTGAGTTGGATATTCCTGTTACAAAACCACAAGAAGTATAACTAGTTCATAAGAATCACTCTGCATCTGATGTCATTGGAGACTTGAATGGAAAAATGAAGGCTAGAGGAATTCAGCTTGACTTTAAGAAGATGACAAGTTACTTTACAACTCTAGAAACAGCTTTCTATGAGTGTTTTGTGTCAATGAACGAACTAAAGGATCATATAGAAGCTGTTCAAGATGATTTTTGGATTATAGCCATGGAAGAAGAACTGGAACAGTTTGAGCGTAATGATGTTTGGGAACGGGTTTGTAGACCAATAGATGTGAATATCATTGGTACAAAGTGGATTTTCAAGAACAAAATTGATGAGAGTGGTATTGTGGTTTGCAATAAAGCAAGATTGGTTGCACAAGGGTATACGCAGATCAAAGGTGTAGATTTTGAAGAAACTTTTGCACCAGTAGCAAGACTTGAGTCAATTAGATTGTTTCTAGGAATGGCTTGCATTCTGAACTTCAAGGTTTTTCAGATGGATGTTAAGAGTGCCTTCTTGAATGGGATTTTACAAGAAGAAGTATATGTTGAACAACCCAAAGGTTTTGAAGATCCAATTAGGCTTGAGTATGTATATAAGCTAAAGAAAGCTCTTTATGGGTTGAAGCAAGCTCCAAGAGCTTGGTATGAAAGGCTAACTAGTTTCCTGTTAGAGCAGAACTATAATAGAGGAAGTGTGGACAAGACCTTATTTATCTTGGAACAAGATGATGATATCATGATGGTTCAGATTTATGTTGATGACATTATTTTTTAAAGTACTTCAAAGGAGTTGGTGGATAGGTTTGTGAGTAGTATGACATAAGAATTTGAGATGAATTTGGTTGGAGAATTAAAATATTTTCTCGGGTTGCAGATTACACAGTCAGATCAAGGAATTTTTATTTCACAAAGCACCTATGCTAGACAACTTCTTAAAAAGTTTCAGATGGATAAGTGCAAAGAAGCTTTGATACCTATGAGTACTTTATTGAAACTATCAAAAGATATTGATGGTAAGGATGTAGATGTCAAGCAGTATAGAGGAATGATCGGGAGTTTGCTATATCTTACTGCTAGTAGACCAGATTTGAGTTTGAGTGTGGGGATATGTGCAAGGTTTCAGTCAAAACCAAAACAGTCTCATCTTGAAGCAGTCAAGCGAATTATCAAGTATGTCAAAGGAACTGTTGATTTTGGGATTTGGTATTCTAAAGGTTCAAACAAAGGGTTGGTTGGTTATTGTGATGCAGATTATGCAGGAAGTGTAACAGATCGGAAGAGTACAAGTGGAGGTTGTTTCTTTCTAGGCAACAATCTAATAGCTTGGATGACTAAGAAACAAAATTCAATGTATTTGTCTACAGCTGAATCAGAATATATAGCAATGGGGAGTTGTTGTACTCAGTTGTTATGGATGAAGCAGATGTCAGCAGATTATGGTATAGAGTCAGGGGTGCTACATGTGTATTTTGACAATAGGAGTGCAATTGATATCTCTAAAAATCCAGTTCAATATTCAAAAATAAAGCACATTGATGTGAGATATCACTTTTAACCAAAAAATAAATTAATATAGTAATCTCTTGCAACGCACGAGACTCAACCTAGTATATAAGTATAAAATTACGTTCCAAGAGACAGAAATCTTACCGTCGATGTTCTGGCTAAAAGGGCACTTCTGCTTTGTAATGAACTCATCCGTGTTTAATGAAAGTAGTTGGTTGTTAAAAAAAATGATTCGTGTATAAGTATAAAATTACATAATCCAAGAAAAGCTCTCTTATACATATTAGATGATTCCTATATAAGTATAAAATTACATAATCTAATAGAGTTCTCTATAATAGGCACAAAAACATTGACAACTTCGGGTGTCCCCTAATCCAATAGAGGTTCTCTCTTTTTTTTTTTTTTTTTGAACGAATCCAATAGAAGTTCTATTATAAGAATTAAATGGGTTAATTTTATCTTTAGTTAATTAATTGACTTCGTATGTTCAAAAGCTACAGAAATGTTGGACCGTCGATCATTAATTAAGGTAATATGCAAAATCTTTCACTATCTCTGTAGTATTTTTAAGCAATTTCATTAGTAAATTAATTTACTCCATAAGTTCAAAGGTTATATGTTAAACGCAAAGGGTGCCAATACGATCGAGTAGGTGAATATGTATGTTATACGGGGTTAAACATTTTCTATTTGATTTATACAGTAATATGTACCTGTACCTGCAAAAGCAAATTGAACCATGTCTTTCCAATTAATAGGTTCAAAAAAAAATGCATACGAGAGCTTCCATGCAAAATGTACATTGAACGAAATTTACATTTCAATGTCGTCACAATGGAAGCATATATTCAGTTATATTGATTGATGCGAAGTAGTACATTTAAACTTCAGAGAGAACATCGTAAAAATCTAATACTAGTATGCATATGTATGTAGTTAGTATTCATAAAAATAACATATTTAAAAATGTTCTATCAACTGTTTCAACGAAAACACTGTCTTAATTCTAACAATTGACTTCGAATTCCTAACAAGCGTCGCACATGCGCATTTTTCAGGTTTTTGAATATTTTTTGGTTATGCAAGTTGAGATTCTACATGAAGTTAATGATCCTTGGGAGCAGAATTTGATCTCCACAAAGTTAACGATCCTTCGTCAGAACCAACGTCAATGCCCTAACCCATAAAATGTACTACTAGTACATTATAAGATTGAAATAACTAGTTTTCATAAGCTTATTTATTGGTTAATATCACGGTAATTACAAAACTGCTAAGGGCTAACAGTCTAGAAAAAGAGTATTCGAAACAGGTCCAATCATCAATGATGTTATATACACTCAGTTCAATTTATAATCTAGAACGTTGAGATAAAGTCACGTGATGACATCTTCTGTATATTGTTTATTCATAAGATTATTGCAATTTCTTTTTTGTTTTATAAAATTTGAATTAAGGGGGAAAAACATGCAAACAGACCAAATATTAATATATTAAAAGTTTGAAACAAAAAAAATTACATTACTCCCAGATAATTTTATAATCTTAATTCTATTACTCGGTTTTGATCATTTATTATAACTGAAATTGATATACATTTGACTAAAACTAGTAAATGAACCTAGATAGTCTCATTAATAAATCCTAAAGGCTAATTCAAATTGAAATGCATTTGACTAAAACTAGTAAAATGAACCTATATAGACTAATATATATTCATGAATAAGGTTAATATTTATGTCAAGACATAGTACTTAGTGTAGTTTTGAGGAAATGCATTTACGGGAATTGGATAAATAATTTATTGTAGGAAAAGAATGTAAAAACTAAAACCCTTTGGCGTTCAGTCTAGATTCAATATAAATAGAGTATCACATTAACATCAGTTTTGTGTAGTATGTGAAAAAGAAGAACATTCTTATAATCTCACACATCTCTCTCTATTATCTTCATACCATACCCCAAGCTTAGAATCTCTCTACTCTCTCTCTCTCTCTCTCTTCACCTTTTCTTCAACCTCACTCTAAGACGATGAAGATCGAAGGAGAAGTGGTTGTGATGAAGAAGAACCTTCTTGATTTCAAAGACGTCATGGCTTCTCTTCTTGATCGAATCCATGAACTTCTTGGTCGTCGTGTCTCTCTTCACCTTATCAGCTCTCTCCAACCCGACCCGGGTATTTATTCTTTCTTTTAGCCGACCCGTTTACATTTTGTATTCAGTTCCTCCTCTTAAAGTTATTACTCTGTTTTTTCTTAAATCAATCAAATTTGAGAATAAACTAAGATTAGTAGTCACTATAGTAGATTCATTTGTTGTTATAAACCATAAAGTTGTGACAAATTATTTAGTTTATCCAACATTCCAAAGTTCTGTGTGTTTACTTTAAATAAAATAATATTTTGGGTATTATGTATCAGCCAATGAGAAGAGAGGTAGACTTGGGAAAGCAGCACATCTGGAGAATTGGGTAACAAAAATAAAAACTTCAGTAACTGCAGAGGAAACCACGTTTGGAGTCACGTTTGACTGGGACGAGTCAATGGGACCACCGGCTGCGTTTGTGATCAAGAACCACCACCATAGCCAATTCTACCTCAAGTCTCTTACCCTCCGCGGCTTCCCGGAAGGCGAAGGCAGTCCGATACATTTCATATGCAATTCTTGGATCTACCCGAGTCACCGATACCGTTCCGACCGCGTTTTCTTCTCTAACAAGGTAACACGCTAAAACGAATTGGGACAAGTGGGCAAATCATAATATAATGCACAAATTGACCTGGAAGTACTAACTTTTTGATTTTTTATATTCGACTTGGAAATCTATATATTATATTTATATTCTATAACTAACCCTACATTTCTAAGATTTTCCATGTGATAAATATTCTTGAACCGCAGCTCATTCTTTCTAACTAATATTCGAGAATCTAATCTATATGAATCATCCTAATCCATATGACATTATATATATCTTGAGTTTTGGAATATTCGTGTACGTGTGTAAAACAAACCATTAAAATATATGAATCTAATCAATATGAAACATCCTAATCCATATGACATTAAAGTATGAAACCGGATTTACAAGTCACCTTCTTCCTTTATTCCAAATAATTTTCTGTATATAATAGAATCTTTTTCTATAATGTGATAACGAAACAATTCTTACCATACAACCTTGATTTTGGTACACAATAAAGTGGGGTGGGACTGGCTCTACTATAGTCGTCAAAAGTCAAAGTGGAGTATATTAAATTTACTTTTATCTTTAGTATTTAACCAAATTACTAAGTTTTTAATTTTATTTTTTTTTCATTTGAACTAAAAAAACAGGCATATCTTCCAAGTAATACGCCGGAGCTATTGAAAGAGCTAAGAGAAGAAGAGCTAATGAATCTAAGAGGTAATGAGAAAGGAGAACTCAAAGAGTGGGACAGAGTTTACGACTACGCTTATTACAACGACTTAGGTGCTCCAGAGAAAGGTCCTAACTCAGTCCGTCCGGTTCTCGGTGGTTCATCTGAGCTTCCTTATCCCCGTCGTGGTAAAACCGGTCGTAAACCCAATAAATCCGGTTAGTCAACTCAAACTTTTGAAATCATATATACATTGCAAAACTCAATTGTTACTTGACATATATTCATTGTTTGATTAGACCCTAAGTCCGAGAGCAGGCTCGCTCTCCTCAACCTAAATATATATGTGCCACGGGATGAGCGGTTTAGCCATGTGAAGTTCTCTGACATCCTTGTTTACGCACTCAAAGCGGTGACTCAAGTGCTCGTCCCTGAGATCGCCTCTGTTTGCGACAAGACCATCAACGAGTTTGACTCCTTTGAAGATGTTTTTCACCTCTATGACGGTAGTATTATGCTTGCCAAGGGTCACACCATTTCTAAGCTCCGTGACATTATTCCATGGGAGATGTTTAGAGAGCTCATTCGTAATGACGGAGAACGATTCTTGAAGTTTCCATTGCCTGACATCCTCAAAGGTAACGTATAAACAGTTAGATAGTCGATTTAGTCCTAAACTTTTTATAGATTTTGACATACAATGATACTATATTTGTTACAGAGAGTAGGTCGGCTTGGAGAACTGATGAAGAGTTTGCCAGGGAAATGCTGGCTGGTCTCAATCCAGTGGTGATTAGTCGTCTCCAGGTTTAAATCTTATCATTAAACTTCTTTTTAATTTGAAATAATTGAAACTCATCAAATTATCTCGCTTGATTTTAAATAATTGAAATAATTTGGAAATATAAAATGCAGGAGTTTCCACCAAAGAGCAATCTGGACTCTGCAAAGTATGGAAATCAAGATAGCTCGATACGGGAAGAGCACATAGAAGCAAACATGAATGGCCTCAATGTCCAAGACGTAAGTATAAATAATAAACCTTTACTTGTTTGACAAGTAACAGCTCTATAGTCATTGTTGTTAACAGCAATTGGTTCTATTTTGTTTTGTGATTGTATATAAAAAAGGCTTTGGAACAAAATAAGCTATACATATTGGACCACCACGACGCATTAATGCCTTACCTGAACCGGATTAACACAACAAACACTAAAACCTACGCGACTCGAACCCTTCTGTTGCTTGAAGAAGATGGAACTTTGAAGCCTCTCGCAATAGAGCTGAGTCTTCCACACGCACAAGGTGAAGCACATGGATCCGTGAGCAAAGTTTTCACACCATCAGAGACAGGAGTAGAGGGATCGATTTGGCAGCTTGCAAAGGCTTATGCGGCGGTTAATGATTCCGGTTATCACCAGCTTATAAGTCATTGGTAAATAAATGGCGACAACATTGTGGACAAGCTAGAAAGATTTGATTTTCGGTTTGAAGTAATTGGTTTGTTTATGGTTTTTGCAGGTTGCAGACGCATGCGGTGATTGAACCGTTTATAATAGCGTCGAATAGGCAACTCAGTGTGGTTCATCCGATCTATAAGCTTCTACATCCTCATTTCCGTGACACGATGAACATCAATGCATTGGCACGACATGTCCTCATAAACTCAGACGGGATTTTGGAGATAACGGTCTTCCCTGGTCGATACGCCATGGAACTGTCTTCTTCAATTTACAAGGATTGGGTTTTCACCGATCAAGCTCTCCCCAAAGATCTCGTCAAAAGGTAAAGCATCAAGTCTCTTTTTACACAATTCTTGAGTCACAAGTAAACCTAGAGTCTTGTGGGACACATAACCTTAAAATGCTCTGTTTTTGCAGAGGAGTTGCTGTGGAAGATCCAAATAGCGACAGTGGTGTTAAGCTTTTGATCGAGGATTACCCTTATGCAGTTGACGGTTTAGAGATTTGGTCAGCGATCAAAAAGTGGGTCACAGAGTACTGCTCATTCTATTACAAGAACGACAAAACCGTTCAAACCGATACAGAGATCCAGTCATGGTGGACCGAGCTCCGAACCAAAGGCCACGGCGACAAACAACACGAATCATGGTGGCCATCGATGCAAACCCGCGACGACCTCATCGAATCCTGCACGATCATCATTTGGATCGCTTCTGCTCTTCACGCAGCAGTCAATTTCGGACAGTATCCGTACGCCGGGTTTCTCCCTAACCGGCCTACGGTCAGTCGCCGGTTTATGCCAGAGCCAGGTACTGCTGAGTACACTGAGCTGGCAGAAGACACTGACGTAGCATTTTTGAAGACGATCACGCCGCAGTTACAAACTCTTCTTGGGATCTCAATCATAGAGACATTGTCTCTGCATTCAACGGACGAGGTCTACCTAGGGCAGAGAGAATCATTGAATTGGACGGCTGATGATGAGGCTTTAGAGGCGTTTAAACGGTTCGGGAAACAACTGGAACTGATAGAGAACAACATTATAAAAAGAAACAATAACAAGAGATTCAAGAACAGGACCGGACCGGTTAACATACCGTACACTCTGTTATACCCGAATACTACGGATTACACAAGAGAAGGTGGGCTTACTGGGAAAGGAATCCCCAACAGTGTCTCAATCTAGAGTTGCTATTCTTAATTTCGTGATATGTCTCTTTTTATAACTTAAATATTATTATTTTTTTGGGTTTTGTTTGCTATTATGAACTCTTCTACATTACTATCCATTTTTTGGGTAGTTCAAAGTCAATATATTTTTCCCCTTGTTTTTATTTACTTCCCACCACTGTTGAAGTGTTTATATAACTATTTAGTCTATTTTTCTCTAACAATATGGATCTTGAATCGATCTCCACATATTTTGTGTGCTAGTAGTATATAAAAAAGTTGTGGAAACGTATATCAAGTTTATAGTGGTTCATAATATGTTCCACTACAACGAAACCAATTAAAGAGTACATGATGATTCGAATGTCACACAGAATTATTTATTTTCTATCAATGTTCTGTTTACCACAGAATTAAAACACATATCAGTATATCACTCTGAAGTCCTAAATAAAAAAGAAGCTAAAAAGCTGTGTAAACTCAACATTTATCTATGATCAATCACGTTTTCACCAAGTTATGTCATTAGAGTTTTCATTGCAACCCGTTAACTGTTTACACTAAACATCAAGATTCAATCGTTGATTAATGCAAAGTAGTACATTTAACTTCAGAACGACATTGCAAAAAAATATATATGTTGGTAATGGGTTTCCGCTCGATCAAGGCTCAAATATATAGGCCTAACAAAGCATATTGGCTAGGTGGGCCGACGCGCTGGAGTAAGGCCCATACGCAAGGATAGGTTGGAAGCAATGCATTATTGGGGTAACGGCAGAGAAGATCGCGGGGTGGTTGTGAGGATTGAAACGAGTGAGGCGAGATCTTCGTGAGAGATCCTAGCAACACGGCAACAGAGTGAAGGACGAGAAGATATAAATATATAGATAGGGAGGAGAGCGAGGACACACAATTGTAAACGAGAGAAAATACAACCACTTGTAACACAATTGTAAACGAGAGAAAATACAACCACTTGTAAAGCATTTCATTCATTCGATCAATATTAATCCGTTTTGCTAATCGATCTAATTGAAGTATAAAAGTTTATTAAGTCTTAAGTGTTTTATTATTAAGTTTGAAGTAGTCAAGTCATGGGAATGTGTCTTCCTGACTTGTAGGAGCAGTTGAATAAGTTGCAGGTTTTTTAGGAAATAGTGTTAAGTTATGGTTCTACTATATAATCTTTTTCCGGTAACTCTTTGATTTTTAATACGAATCTTAAGCATTTTGGTTCTGAACAAGCTTTCTTATTCACAAAGATAACAAAGTGGTATCAGAGCCATTGAGACTAACCTGAGGGAAAATGAGTGACAAAGACGTGATGGTGTTACCAAAGTTTGATAGAGACTAAGAGCATTGGGCGATGCTCATGGAGAACCTGATCAGATCCAAACAGTGGTGGGATCTGATTGAAACCGGAATAGCTAGTCAAGAAAGAGGAACGGTTCTGTTAGGAGCACAGAGAACCGAGCTGCAGGAGAGAATAGCAGAGAAGACAGTCACCGATCACAAGGTGAAAAACTATCTCTTCGCCTCAATTGACAAGACGATTCTGAAATCGATTCGCAAGAAAGATACGTTGAAGGAGCTGTGGGACTCAATGAAGAAGAAGTATCAAGGAAATGACAGGGTGCAGAGTCCACAACTGCAGAGGCTAAGAGGGTCTTTTGAAGTTTTTGAGATGAGTTATGGAGAAACAATTGAAGACTATTTCTCAAGAGTAATGGAAGTTGCAAACGACATGCGTAATCTTGGAGAATATACGATGGAAAGGAGAAAGATCTTAAGGTGGAAGGGCAATGGAGAGTAAGAAATGCCAGAGGCCGGGGAGAATATTCACCTAGAGGAAGAGGAAGAAGTGGATATCAAGGTAGAGGTCATGGCAATGGAAACGTGGATCATGTAGAATGCTTCAAATGTCACACGAAGGGGCACTACAAATCAGAATGTCCAGAGTGGGACAAAGAAGCGAATTATGTAGAGTTGGAGGAGGATATATTGCTGATGGCTCATATAGAGGAAGTCAAGAATGAGGGGGAACAAGTCTGGTTCCTCGACTCAGGTTGCAGTAATCACATGTGTGGTTCGAGAGAGTGGTTCTTCGAGTTAGATGACACCTTCAAGAGAACAGTGAAGTTGGGAGACGACATGAAGATGTCAGTACACGGAAGAGGGAAGCTGCGACTTAAAATCAATGGGATAATTCAAGTAATCTCAGACGTCTACCTTGTGCCTTGGCTAAAGAACAATCTTCTCAGTGTGGGACAGTTTGCAGGAGAAAGAATTAAGAGTCATAATTGACGATGGAGCATGCGAAGTGTGGCACAATGGAGAGAAAAGGTTGATAATGCACTCAACAATGTCAAAAAACAGGATGTTCATAATATTTGCCATTGTTAGAGAAGCTAAGAAAGAAGAAGAGAGTCGGTGCTTACAAGTGATGGAGAAGACAAATGACTTGTGGCATAGAAGATATGGTCATCTCAACAATGGAAGCTTAAGAACATTAGCAGAGAAGAACATGGTGACTGGGATGCCTAAGCAAAGCGAAGAAGCAGAAGGAGCTGTGTGTGATGTCTGCATGAGAGGGAAGAAAAATCGTGAAAGCATTCCCAAGAGGAGTGTGTGGAGATCGACTCGGGGGCTTCAACTGGTTCACACTGATATATGTGGACCAAATACTCCATCATCTGAAGGCGGAAAAAGGTATATCATCAATTTCATAGATGATTACAGTAGAAAGTGTTGGACATACTTCTTGACAGAAAAATCAGAACCGTTTAGAGTGTTTAAGGAGTTCAAAGTTGGAGTAGAAAGAGAACTGGGGCAACTGTTGGTGTGTTTACATTCTGATAGGGGAGGAGAGTTTAACTCTAAGGATTTTGACGAATATTGCAGAGAATTTGGTATCAAACGTCAACTCACAGCCGCGTATACACCTCAACAGAACGGAATCGCAGAGAGAAAGAACATAACTGTCATGAACATGACAAGATGCATGATGCTTGAAACCGGTGTTCCAAGACGTTTTTGGCCAGAAGCAGTTCAATATGATGTATACATATTGAACATGAGTCCATCAAAGGCTCTAAACGACGTCACACCGGAGGAGAAGTTGAGCAACGTGAAACCGTCAGTAACGCATCTCAGAGTGTTTGAGAGCATTGCGTATGGACTGGTACCATATGAGAAAAGAATTAAACTTGACGAGAAGAGTGTCAAGTGTGTGCTCTTTGGAGTGAGCAAGGAATCAAAGGCGTATCGGTTATATAATCCAACAACAAAGAAGATAATAACGAGTAGAAATGTCCAGTTTGATGAAAATAGAGGCTGGAACTGGGAAGATAAACATGAGGAGAAAGAGCTTCAATGGGATGATTCAGAGGTTGAACCTGCAGAAAAACATGCGGTTGAAGAAGAAGAAAACCGAGTGATAGAGGAAGAAACGGTTGTAGCAGAGGAAGCTCAATCCGGTTCGGAAGCTCAAAATCCTATTGGAGAAGTTCAGGCTCCTATAAGAGAAGGATCTAAGAGGACGATAAGGAGACCAGTGTGGTTCAAGGATTTTGACACTAGAGATGCAGGATTTCTAGTAGAAGAGGATGAAAGAGATATCTTGGCAATGTTCATTACAATAGAAGATCCCATGTCGTTTGATGATGCAGCATAACAAGAAGTATGGAGAGAAGCAATGGAAAAGGAGATTGCTTCCATTGAAGAGAATAACACTTGAGAACTGCTGGAGGAAGTGTTTGTGGAGCAACCAAGAGGGTTTGAAGTCAGTAATGAAGCTGAGAAAGTGTATAGAGTGAGAAAAGCCTTGTACGGCTTGAAACAAGCTCCTAGAGCTTGGTATAGTCGCATTGAAGGTTACTTTCTGCGAGAAGGCTTTGAGAAGTGCTACTGTGAGCATACGTTGTTTGTAAAGAAGAAAGAGGAACGCCGCTTGGTGGTAAGTCTTTATATTGATGATCTAACAGGAGACTCTGCAGAGATGCTAGAAGAGTTTCAGGTATCCATGATGATTGAGTTCTCCATGACCAATCTGGGAAAGATGAAATATTTTCTGGGAGTGGAGGTTGTTCAAGATGAGTCAGGTATCCATGATGATTGAGTCCTCCTCTCTGCATGTCTCCGAATCCGGGGTTTCACACATTCCACCCTTGATGTATGACATACATTATTGAAATTATAGCGTAAGATATATAATTAACTATAAATATAAATATTATCATAATACATAAACTAATGCAATGTATTAAAAAAAATATCTTAAAATATAAAATAAATTAACTTTCTAAATAAAAAAAAGTTTAACCCGTGTAGCATGGATACTAATCTAGTACTTAGTTAAAACCATACTTTAACAATGTGTAATCAGATTTATGAGTAAAATTATGTAAACAGTACTTTTTGGTTTGTATTGACATTAGATTTATGTTTACTAGTTTCAGATTTAATTGAGTTCAAAATTATTTAAACTAAAACCCTTTAACCAAAACAAAAACTATTTGTTTTTACTGTTTGTTTACCACAAAACTACTATTTTTCCAAGAACTGTCCACATAAAATCTAGTCATTAAACCACCCTGAACCGCTAGCCCAATCCTCAGTTGTGGTGTGGGCTCACCAGTCCCTGCGTAGTACTGCTCTATATCAGTCTAGCTGGGCAAGCTGCCAAGCTTTTTCCTCGGCCTCTGCCACTCTTAACACCTCAATAGCATCAAACCCTATATTCTGGAAGATTGTCATTCCTAGCTTTCAATATATAGCACGAGATCCAGGGAAACGAGGAGGTCTATGCTCCATCGGGTATTCTCCAAAATAGATAACCCATATTGGTATACAGAAAGCCAGAGGAAAAAAAACCGTGATCCAAAGGAATATGAGATAGAGCCCAAATTTAGACTATGGATGGACATTTTAAAAAAGCTTAATTCTGGAATACTGTATACACAAGCTTTCATTTTCTTAAAGAAGGCTTGGAGTTGAGCACTATTTACATCTCATGCCATTGTAATTAAGATATTTTAACCAAAAAATAAAATAAGCAAAAATCGGATATGGAAATAAGCAAAAATCGGGTATGGAAATAAATGTTTTCCTAAAATATCGGAACAAAATTAATTTATGTTTTCCTTTTTTAATTACAAGTTTTAAATCTATATATGATTGGGTATGAAATTTTAAAATGGTAAGATAGATTACTAAATTGATAAGCAATAGAAATTTCTTGATAATAAAGGTATGTAGTTAATTACATCACTTACACAGTTACACTCATACATGTTAGCATATTCCAATATAATTTTCTAAATCCTACAAAACATATCGGAAATGATGATTTCTTTAACATATTTCCAATTTTCTAACCAAGATTTTCAGAAATCTCTCATAGAAAAATCCCTACCATTTTCTTAAACCACTATAAAATACTTCTCATAAGCAAACCAATTATTTTACGACAACGTTAAACGCCAATCAAAAGGTGATTTATGTGCTACTTATTATTTCTTTTTTACTTTTCCTGTTTTCATATTTTGTCCTCTCTAATATTGTTTTTTTTTTCTATATTAGGGTGTTAGGACTTAGGATCCATGATTCTGTCAATATGTTTTGTGGATTGTCAAATTCGTGAGTAAAGTTATTGATTTACATTATACTTTGATATAACATCCTCATTTATTTATGTTTTCCTAATCATTATTCCACATACTTCATAGGCTTTTTTAAAGATTAATAATAGTTAAAGAACAAAAATTGTCGTATAGTACAACACGGAGTAAATCTTAGAATGCAAACCTTTGATAATTTACATGTTGACAATTTCAAAAGATACTTAATTCTAGATTGATAATAATTTATTATGGACGGGGTCAAATGGCGAGCCAATACGGGTAATTCATCATTTCATTTGTTTGTTTTATTAATTCATCATTTCAAAAAATAATTATATAAACTTAAACAATATATATATATATATATATAGTTCAACAATTGTCCGATAGTGTACCGTGGATTAAAATCTAGTTGGTATACAGAAAGCTAGAGAAAAAAAACCATGACCGAAGGAATATGAGATAGAGCCCAAATTTAGAATGCGGGTGGACATTCTAAAAAAACATGATTTATTGTTTTGGAAACAAAACTTAAATTGTGCTACTTTAAGGAAATTCTCAAAACAAAATTATGTTGTGTATGAAATTTGGAAAGATAAAGCAATTCACAATTTAAAAAAACTTAGTTTTCTGAAACTTTGAAACATTAGAAATAAGGAATAAACATTCTAAATCCTTAAAATAAAATTATAGCTAAAAAGAATATATTAAATATGTATATTATTTTTTGAACAAACTATACTAAATGTGTTTTATGATTTCAGAATTATGTGAAAATTACCTTTGTGCTTTGTATGAACATTAGGTTTATGAGTTCAAAAATTATGTAAGCAATAATTTGTTACTCCTAGAAACTTTCTTTTAATATGATCTTTAGTGGCCTTTCTTTTAATATGATCTTTAGTGACAATTTTTATATTCGGCCCACACAAAACTCGAACAGTACTCAAACGCTGCAATAATTGAAGATAATAGAAAATGAGTGGATGAAAGTCAGTTGCCGTTTCAAAAAATCAAAGACCTTTGTTATGATTATTACCCAAAAAGAAGAGTGAATGTCTTGCGGCATTAAGCGTCTCTCATATTCCTAAAGAGCGACCAAGAGGAGATCTAGTTCCTTGACGCCATCAAGAGGTTTAGTAAATTTTTCTCTTTTATTCTTTGAAATTTTCTTTGTCTACCATTGAGATCTTCTGGATCTGTACTACTATTTTTTTTTTTTTTTGTCTCTGTAATTGCATCAGGGACTACACAAAAGTTAAATATAGTTAAAGAACAAAAATATTGTTGAAGTTTTGGGTTTGTCAAAGAAATCTTAGGATGTATAAAAGGTTTTAGTGATTTTATTGCTCACGGCCGTAGAAATATTCTTGATTGAAAAAATTTACACTCTAAACGATAAGTGTTTCCTCATTTTGAATATGTAAATCTATGATAATAAAACTGTTAATGACAATATATATTTTAATGGAATATGTATTTTTTACTATATATTTCTATTTTTATATGTGCATATACCTTCATTTAAAACTTATATTTCATATGCAAGGCGTGAGTGTCTATGTGAGATACCCAAGATCGATGTGTGTAATATAAAATTCCTCATTGTCCAACTTTAAGATTTAGTCAAAAATGAAATCCTGAGAGTGCTTTGTTTTTACTCTTGGCGATTATGCATGGTCATCAATAGTATTATGGCGGCAGAAGCCATAGTTGGGGAACTTACGTCTTTTGGTGTACAAAAGCTTTGGGACCTACTAAGCCAAGAACGCGAGCTATTTCAGGGAATCAACGATCAAGCAGTTACTAAGCTAAAAAGTGATCTAAACTTGTTAAGCTCTTTTCTCAAAGATGCAGATGCAAAGAAGCATACATCTGCGGTGGTGAGAACTTGTGTTGAAGAAATACAGGAAATTATTTATGACGCGGAAGATATAATTGAACCATATCTTCTTAAAGAAAAACTTGGAAAAGCAGGCACCAGGAATCGTATCAAAAGACTTGCTTTCAGTATTCCAGATCGAAGGCGATATGCACTAGAAATTCGAGGCATACGTACAAGGATCGCCGAGGTTACAAGTAATATGCGGAGCTATGGTGTAGAACAGATAACTGTGCAGCTTATTGCTGGTGGAGGGTGTATTCCGCAGCGTCAACGTGGTATACAAACATTTCCAAACGACCATGAAAGCGATTTTGTGGGCTTGGAGGCAAACGTTAAGAAATTGGTTGAACTTTTAGTAGAGAAAGATGACATTCAAATTGTTTCTGTTACCGGGATGGGTGGTCTTGGTAAAACAACCATTGCTAGCCAAGTCTTTAATCATGAGGATGTAAGGAATCAGTTTGAAAGACTCGCATGGGTGTGTGTCTCACAGGAGTTTACCCGAATATCTGTGTGGCAAACGATCTTGCAGAATCTCACATCTAAAGAAAGGAAAGATGAAATACACAAGATGAACGAAGCTGAACTCCAGGATGAACTCTTTTCATTGCTGGAAAAATCCAAATCACTAATTGTCTTTGATGACATATGGAAAAGAGAAGATTGGGACAAAATAAAGCCAATTTTTCCACCCAAAAAAGGTAACCACTAATTCTAATAAAAAAAATTGAAAACTACACATACTCAGTAAGCTCTTTGTGTTTGGTTATCATGAAAAAAATGAGTAAACATTTTGCAGGTTGGAAGGTGCTACTTACTTCTCGAAATGATAGTGTCGCAATGCATCACGCAACACATTTCAAATTTAAACCAGAATTCCTAACTGATCAAGACAGTTTGGACACTTTTCGAAAGAAAAGCAATGCCAAGAAAAGATGATCCTGGTACGCATTCAAAGGAAGGGATTTTTTTTCTTTACATTCTGGAATCTGGATTACGAGTGATATATATGTTTTGGGATGATCATAAGACAATCTTCTTAGCCCTGAATAATTTGATTGTAGTATACCATTAGCACATCCTAATGATCTGTATAATATTTGTTTTATGATAAAACAAAGTTGGAATTGGGTAATCTAATCAACCTAGAGATATTGGAGAATTTCTCAACAAAGCATAGCAGTGTGAAGGATCTTCAACGAATGACAAAGCTAAGGAGTCTCTCTATCCGTATCGAAGGCAAGGGGTGTGCTATGGAAACTCTATCCTCATCTCTAAGAGAAATGAGACACTTGGAAGATCTGAGTATATGTGATCCAGAGGTTGATGCTCCCACGAATGATGAAGAAGGATTTGTTTTGGATTGCGTTCATCTCAAAAACAAAAGCTGGAGTTGTGTATATATATGCCAAAGTTACCTGATGAACAACTCTTTCCTTCTCACCTTACAACCATAACTCTAAGATATTGTCGTTTGGTGGAGGATCCGATGGCAGTTCTAGAGAAATTGGTTCAGTTGAAAAAGGTTATTTTATCTTTTGGATCTTTCTGTGGGAGGAGAATAGTACGCTCGGGCGGTGGGTTTCCTCAGTTGCATGACCTTCAAATAGAAAAGCTTGAAGAAGGCTCCATGCCACGATTGCAAAGTCCAACACATCCACGATTGCAAAGGCTACTGCGGAAGGAGGAGAGGATTATTACAAAGTCCAACACATCCCTTCTGTTAAATTCGAGGATGAATGAGGCTCTCAGCCATTACGGACACAGGTATAATATTATCTCGCAAGATGTACATTTCATCATTCTCAAGTACACAAAATTCAGAGAAAATAATTGTTCTGAACAGTTTACAGTTTGGGCAATTTGAGTCTTCTAATATGGCTTTATATATTTGGTAGAATAAGCGATGTTTGTTTTCAATTACAGGAAAGTGAAATATACATGAAGAGCTGCAGTGATGGTGTTCGACGAAATGTCTAACTGAGACTTGATCTCCTGCATTGCACTGTTCTGGTCAGTGAACTTCTTCTCAATAGAGAGAGAGAGGGTTTTCACGAACTCTGTCTGGTGTGACAAACTCATATCATAACTATCCATTACTTTGTTAATTTAGAGAGCTGTGGCATGTCATTCTTCAATTTCTATAATTCTCTTTTTGTTTTTCTTTTATTTGTGTGTTCCCAAGCGACTCGGCTTGACTACTACAATCATTATCTCTGTTTAAAACTTTATAACTTTGGTAGCTGCTTTGAACTTTTGATTTACCTTTTCTTAAAAATAGCCGCTGATTAATAAACTATGCACTCTCCACTATTTATGGTTAAAGATGAAGACTTGTGGCAGAGACTATCGTGTCATTTGGAGTTCAGAAGCTTTGATGCTCTTGATTCAAGAGTCTGAGTAATTCTCGCAGAGTTTATGAACAAGTTTTTGAGATACAACATCGTATGAAAATGTTAGTCTTTTTTGAAAGATGCAAATGCCATGTAAGTGAATGGAGTTTTGATTAACGTGCTTCATGACATGTATTTCACAGGTGTTTACATGAAAATATCTGTGGCAAAAAAACTAAGGAGACGAGTAAAGAAACTGAGTTTATCTGCATCAATAGGTGGACCTGTGCCTAAAAGAGATAGTATTGGATTATTTCGTTCTTCTAAAAAAAAACTGAGTTTGAGTATATATATATGCCAAAATTTCCTAAAGAACAACACTTCCATTCTCACCTAATAATGTTAGATCTATCTTTACCCCCTTTAGAGGAGAATCGGGTGCCGATTCTTGAGTAATTGCTTCAGCTAAAAGAGGTTAGTTTTAGGGATGTATGCTCTCTGTGGGAGGAGAACAGTTTGCTCGGGAAGTATTTGAATGGGAAGACTGGATAGTAGAAGATGGCCCCGTGAGAGTATAAATCTGGTAGAAAAATTATTTCACAAGATTAAATGGTGCAGATGGCATCGTAGTAAAATACTCTTAATTATGAGTTATGACAATAAGAGATAAGTTGCCTATATGAATATATTTCTCTGATATCAGAAAATGACTCAGGTCAGTTGTAATGTGTTCCACCAGTAACTAGGATGTAGTTCACGATATAGATATACGATTACACTCTGCTTCAAAAACTATAGATGAGCATTATTGCAAAGGCCATTTCATTAAAATTTGCATAGACGCAAACATCTAACAAAAACCAAACAGTAATATAATGAAACCAAGAAACAAACGACTCTAAATATTTGCGACAACCAAAACCTATAAAAATAAAACTTAGCTCAGGAAGGTCTTAAGATATTTGCGACAACCAAAAAAAAACTATGAAACCAGACTCATCTTAGGCTTGGTCTTCAGTCTCCGTGATAAACTTGGTTGCGGGAACAGACTTAGATACCAGGAAATCAGTGTATTCTTGGTACGGCAATTTCGAAAATCTGGTCTCTTTCCAAAACTCTGGTGTAAGGAACCCATATGTCTTTTGAAGACAATCGAACGTGGCCTGCATCGTAACACCAACAACACCAAATCCACAAATTAATCAATCAATCACAAATAATAAAGCAACTATGTCCCTCAAATTAAGCAAGATCATCAAAAAGAACCACAACCATCTACAAATTGCAATTGGCTACACTTACAACTACAAAAAACAATTACACAACAGCTACTGAGACAATGTGAATATCATTATCACATCATCATCACATTATACAACTGAGCAAATGTGAACCAAATCAGACTTGGCAGCTAAACCTAAACAGATGCATCGATCAAATTAGCTATAAATGGAGGAATCAAAATCAAACCTTGACAAAGTTTCCAAGGGTTTTGGTAGATCCTCTGGAAGAAGTAAAGACATCATCAATACCAGCACCTCTTGGAGCTGGAACCATCCTCACTGTAACAGAACCACATTTCCTAGTAACCTTACAAGGCACAGTGTGTGGCTTCCCAATCTTATTCCCCCAGTAACCTCTCCTCACCGGAACCACTGAAAGCTTAGCAAGTATAATAGCTCCTCTGATGGCAGTAGCAACCTCCTTAGAACACTTGACACCCAACCCAACATGACCATTTCCATCTCCAACGACCACAAAGGCCTTGAACCGAGTCCTCTGACCAGCTCTGGTTTGTTTCTGAACAGGCATGATCGTCATAACCTCGTCTTTCAACGAAGGTCCGACTAGTAGATCTATGATTTGGTACTCCTTTACAGAAAGAGAATGGAGAGAGATCTACTCTAGCTTCTTGATTTTATCATCCTTCACTAGACGACCCAGTTTCGTCACTGGTAGCCATTACTCTTCTTCCGCTGCACGTCCTCCACGTCGTCCACGACCTCTTGGACCACAATCACGCCCACGGCCACCACTGATTCCATGACTGAAGCCACCACGGTCACCGCCACGCTCTGCGCCGACCTCTCCACCTCTTTCCGCCATTGTCGATGTAGAAAAAAAAACCTAGAAACGGCGCATCAGAGGGAAAAGGCTATTAAAAAAAATGTCTGTGGGCTTTTATATTGGGCCTATTAATATTTTTCTAACCAATGCCATTTTGCAGCTAGCTATGTTTTTCAAAGTGGAGGTAACGTTGATGACATCTCGTAATTTATGTAGAGCTTAGGCTTATTTACAACAAGCTAGAACTGAAGTTACATTTTTACTCTGATTCATTGTTTTTATCTTAATAAGATTTGATAGAGAGCGAAAGCTTAATTAACAGACGAGAACGCTAGATCTCCAGGAGAACTCAGATTCACGAACGGATCTTGCTTAGAACGTCGTAACTTGACGAAGAAGCAATAATGATAGGGTCGAGATCGGAAACGATATCGACGTGGTTTTGCAAGTCCTCCTTGCAGGGCTTGAACACAAGCTCTTAGGGGTGAGAATCCTCCTCTCTAAGCTTTTAGCAAAGCTCTCTTAAAACAACGTTTATTCAATAATCCATTATTCTCCATACATGTGAGGATTCAATCCCTTTTATACACCTTTTATGATAAACTCGAATCTAAAACTAAGGAAGCCAAATATTCTAATCCTGATCCTTTGGAAATAAATAATTATTAATTAACATAAGCTAATGAATTTAATGGATCCAAATCCGTAGACACCAACGTAGTCCATTATATGCTGCATCAAGATTTATTTTGGAAGTAACATTTTATTCACAATAATTAATAAACACCAACACCACAGTTTCAGCAAATTTGAGATATGGACATACACATAAGCACATGTATAACACAAAAGCATTACAGACCTTGATGATCACAGTAACAACCTGAGACGAATCTCCCTTTTCAACAACAAACGTTTTCAGAACCTTAGAAGAAGTAGTAATCACTTCAACAGCATAGTTTCCATTATACCCTCTAAACGGAAACGCACCGTTTTGATCAATATGTCCATTAGCATGAGAGAGCCAAGCTTTTTTCACTGACAAAAACCTTTATCAAGCTTCAATAACATCTCGTTATTCACATCGTGATGTTTGAATTTCCCGTTGTACCTATTTAAAAGACATGTTAGACGATTTTGGACTGCGGTGTTTATATCCATTTTGAAAATGGGATGAACTCAAGATCTATAACCAAACACTCAGAACCTTTGAGCTTTTCACTATATTAGAAATCTAATTAAGTAGATTACAACTCATTTAATTGGGTTTACAGAACAACTAAAATGCTTTAGTTTACCATCTGAGATTTCTACCACTAACTAGAACATATCAAAAGAACACTCTCTCTCTTATCTTTCTAGTCTACCAAAAACAGAGTAACCCTACTCTTTCTCTCAAGAAAAAGCTTCACACAATTTTTTTCACTTCAAAACAGCTAACCCTAGCTGATCCCACTCATCTCCATTTTATAGTCATAGGTCTCCATGGATCTTCTAGGTTAGATAACACGATCTTGGATGACTCCAAATCACCAAGAGAATATCTTCCTCTCAACCAAAATGTGATTTGTGATCTCCTCCTCGTCATCACTCCACTTCGCGCCAAATCCACGCCATCACTTAATCCTTGTTGAATACTCCTTTGACTTAGAACACCATGCGCCTTGTTCCAACAAGCTTGTAGAATTATGATGCCCATAAAGGTTTCACTCTCAGTCTCTCCCTTTTTTTATTCAATTTGTCATTCCAAGCATACCTACAGGCAAGACCTAACGGACACTCACAAGCACACATCATACCATGCCAACAAAAACGAGATCCAAAGTACAAAAGATGTCAAGACTAGCTTTATTGCAAAAATTAAATTGTGTCCAAAATTAACCATTACACATGTAAGGTCTCAAAATAAAAATGGGACAGAACAGGAATCATAAAGCCGAAAGAAAGAAAATAAAACAAACTGAATTTCCCCTAAGTTCTAGACTTCCCCGCAAGACCTAGTTTTCTATCATTCAGACACATTATCTTCAAAACCGTCTTCATCATATTCAGGCTCAAAGTTCCTACGAGCTGAGGAGGTATCAAACCAATCTTGGTCAATAGGCTCAGTTTCAGCTTCAGTGTCATCAGCTTCCGGTTCATAACCTTGAGCCTCACTGTCAGCATTCACTCTACGAGTCTGATCATTTGAAGAGTGAGGGAAAGAACCATAATCTCCCCCTGCTTGATTGACACAATTGAGTAAAAAACCCAACAACACCACATATACTAATAAAAAACACCATAAGTCCTCAACCAAGGAGCATCCAAAGACAAAGGCACCAGCTCGACGTTTAAAACCACCTAGACCCCCTCAAACTTCAGGATTGGCTTTGGTGATAATTTTCATAATGCTCAAGATCGATCTCCCCTTGAGACCGAAGGACCCTGTAGATCAAGTTAGGAAAAGGCAGGACATTCTGGATTTGATTAGGAAACCGAGCTGCTCGTTCTACTTGGTCGTATACTAACTTGCCAAAATTGAAAGGAATCTTGTTTTCCAGCAGATACAAAAGCTTGGCACGATCAATGGTGACATTGGATTTGTTAGTCTAGGGAATCCAATTCAAACAACATATAAGATACAACCCAACCAGTGTCTTAGACATCACAGACGTCCGCAAACACTCAGAACCTCTGAGCTTGACGATTTAAAAGACATGTTAGACGATTTTGGACTGCGGTGTTTATGTCCATTTAAAAAAGGGGATGAACTCAAGATCTATAACCAAACACTCAAAACCTCTGAGCTTTTCATTACAACTCACTTAATTTGGTTTACACAACCACTAAAATACTTTAGTTTGGCACATGAGATTTCTACCACTAACTAGAACAGATCAAAAGAACACACTCTCTCTTATCTTTCTAGTCTACCGTAAACAGAGTAAACCTACTCTCTCTCAAGAAAAAGCTTCTCACAATCTTTTTTACTTCAAAACGGCTAACCCTAGCTGATCCCATTCATATCCCTTTATAGTCATAGGTCTTCATGGATCTTCTAGGTTAGATAACATGATCTTGGATGCCTCCAAATCACCAAGAGAATATATTTCTTTCAACCAGAATGTGCTCTGTGATCTCCTCCTCGTCATCACTTCAGTTCACGCAAAATCCACGTCATCACTTAATCCTTGTTGAATACTCCTTTGACGTAGAAAACCATGCCCATAAAGCTTGTAGAATATGATGCCCATAAAGGTTGCACTCTCACGTTTGGTTCATGTGTTGGATCCATTTCTGAACATTTGATTGGACTTCCCAAAAGATACAATGTCCTCTGGTTTCTATGTTGTTGCTACTACACAAGGTTAGCATATCGTCTGCATCTTGGTAGTAAAGCTTCCCTTGCTCTGATTCTATCTATTACCATTTTAGTTCGTTACGAAACACCGCCCAATTATTGTTTTTCAAGAAGAGCTCGAGAAAATCTTCGTTATCAATATTTGTTCTGCTTATGCAAGTTCCAACTGGGAAACTGTTTCTTATTTGTCGAACTCTAACCATAGCTCCAGACAGATTGCTAGAATCAACACCAGAAAACTTGAGGGTAACTTCACTCTTACGGATCTGCATACGACAAAAGTTACTATAAAAGTCTCATGGTACTTATTGTATATTATGTTGTCACATTGTCTTCTCAAATGCTTAATTCTTGCGACTCGATCACCCGGAAAAAATCTGCAATTCAGCGACCATGAGATCAATGCCAGAAGAAGGGCCTTGAACATAAACCAAAGCATTAGATGGCTACTTCTCAATTCGGAAAGAACCACCGATCTCATGCCATCTATCATCATTGATCTGTGTAACATCCCAAACCCAGTTTTGGGTGGGTTTCGATCAACACCAAGGAGGTTATCGGTCGACACCACTAAATTGGTGGTTGTTTGGTTTGTTTCAAAATCGATCGGTTTAGCTTGGCTTGGTTTGAAAACCCTAAGTCTCATTTTAAAAGTCAAGAGCAACCTACTTTTAAAGGGGTGGTCTTTGGTTGCTTCTAGGAGGGAGGGAGAAAGAGAGAGGGTGCTTGTGAGTTTGATCCTAAGAGCAAATGGAGCCTTGAGGATGGTTAAGAGGAGCAGAGAGATCTGTTTTGGTGGTTCTAGAGGAGAGAATGAGAGAGTTGTAGTACTCTGACTTGGAAGGGAGGAGAAAGGAGATGTGCGAACTGCAGTGGACACCAACACCTGCGGATGAATGCGCGAACTGGTTCGGGATAACGTCTTCAGAGCATCGTTTGGAGGATGAAACAAAGTCCGATTTGGCTGAAATTTGGTCTGGAGTGTCGTTGTGCTGTAGGCTTCGTATCCAACGGTTGGTTTTTCAAATAAAAGGTTGGTTCGTGATTTAATCAAGTGTTCATATTGTGGTCTGGCATAAACGGTTTTGTGGTAAGGTTGGAGTGTCGAGCGACACCAAGGTGGTGTTAGGTTTGGATGAGGAGAGAAAGTTGCAGTTAGGTTTGGATGAGGAGAGGTCAATGAAAGTGATGTCGTGGGCGTCGGTGTTGAACGACACTAGGGGAGTGTCGATCGACACCACATGTGTTGGTTTGCAAGTGGTGCGATGGATGACATTAAACATTAGGTGGAGGTGTCGTTTGACACTAGAGGAGTGGATAGTGAATTGGAGTGTTTGTGGAGAAGTATTGTCCATGGCTGAACGAAATCAAATATTCCAGTCCACCTCTCTTGTTACTCAGTCGCTAGGGGTGGTTGGTTGTACGACTCAGTAACTAGATGAGGTGGGGTTTGGTGCGATTGTGGGAGTTTTTGTAAGGAGCGATTTCTACGCCGGTTGTCTCGTCGGAATTATGGAGTTCTGGTAAGATCGTTTCCAATGGATCCTGTGTGAGGAAAGGGAATCCGGGTGCGGTCGTTTCACATGGTGATCACGCAACTCCTCCCAAAGCAACTTATGCTCCTCCACACTCTTAGAAGCATAGACAAATGAACAGACTCCTCATTAGATTCCTCTAACTTTACGGAGCAAGTTATCAGCTGACTACTCTTAAAAAAAGGAGTTTGACATTACTACGCCATACCACCCAAAGTCGACCACACCGGTGATGTTCATAGTTTTTCAACAGCGACCAACCTTTAAACATTTTACCTCCTAACCACTGAGCTTTCGTCTCCCGAACCCGAGTCTCAATCAAACAACCAAACTGAAAATTATTTTTCCTCACCCAATCCTATTTGATGGAATGTTATGAAAATTTATTTAAGCAACGAACATTCCAATAAAAACACGACATTTAATGATGCATGGGGGGGTATCTTATTACGCGAATCTTTAGGGATAACCCTATTTGATTGCTTACGAAGATATGATACAGTCTTATGAGCAGTCTTTGATTCTCAGGGAAGCAATTGTCTTAAAGGACAATCTCCCTTTGTACCACGTCCCTGAACCACAGTCCCAGTACCAGCATGGGGATCGGATGGACCGGCCAGCTTAGCTGAATCAACTTCAAAAGCCGTGTCTCCAAAATTCCCCGACTGATCTGCGTCCACCTGCTCGCAGTCCTCACCAAGAAAAGAGTAAGAATTGGAGAGGAGGGAGACTGCATCGTGAGGAAAAGCCTTTGTTCTTTTCCCTGAGCTGCGTGAATACTTTGGAGTAATCCAAGCTTCCTCCAAGGTCTCCTCAATACGGACAGTTGCCAGCTTCTCCCCAGTAGAGACTATAACCACACTATCACCAACTAGACTATCCGTAGGGGTTACAATGGTAGTTGGAACCAATGATGGCACTGTAACAGCGGAAACTGAAGGCTCCTTAGACACTTCTTCCGCGACTATCTCCTTACTTGTAGAAACAGACTTATCTTAAACAACCATAACATGCACAAAGAGACAAGTGGCACTAAGATACCCCAACTTCTTACAACAACTACACATGGGAGGCAACCAAGGGTATGAATAGTGGACAGTAGTATCGAGTTCTCCATCCTCCTCACCCGTGACAACATATTCGCTAGGCAAATTTTTTGTCAAATCCACCTTCCACCAGTATCTGAGCTTTATCGAAACTTACACAAGCTTCCGTTTTCAGGTGTAAACGAACCGGTTTGCCAACAGCACTCGCAAGAAATTCTAACCCCTTGTCCGTAAACATGGAGTGAGGAATATCAGTGAGAATGACCCATAAAGGTATGGACTTCATGGTTGGCTGAGAGTCCTTTGTTAAAGGCGTCCATTTAGAAACAATCATTGGAATGTCATGATGTTCCACATGCCCAAATTTAAAACTCGATGCCGCATGCCTTCATTCCATATACGAAACTTAACCATAGACTCATTAATCTCATAGACATTAATCAATGATGACTTATCCCCCAAACGCCAAAATTTTTTCACTATCATGTGGATATTTCCCACATGAGGTGCTTTAGAATTAAGAAACTTCCCTAAGAGAAAGTCCTCCCAGATTGGTTTCGCATCAACGAAAACCTCATGAGGCACCACCACTCTCTCTCGCCCATCCACCTCTAAAACCACAAACTTTTGTTGAGTGAAGACACGGTTTTGGGCTATATGAACCCAAGGCCTTCGCATCTTTGGAACCGCCGTTGTTGGATTTATCAAACCGATTGCCGTCTCGACTCATCGGACCCCTTTGAAACAGTTTCCACCTCCACAACCCTCAGCCCAACAGCCTTGGATACATCTGCTGAAGGAGAACCTGCCTGCCCCCCTCCGGACTCCAGTACATACGCGGAACGGCTCGGAGAGACCGCCAACGGCTGTATATGTGACCCAAAATTAAGAAAACCCTAATTGCTCTTTTTCTTTAGTTTACTAATATTATCGTCTGTCAATCAACTTAATTCTTCTTTCACTGTAATTTTAAAAAAGAGTGGTGGATGTCATATCGCAATTGTAGGTTGCGGCTTTTTTTAGTGGATGATTTCTAAACTAGATCCTGGAGATGTAGGTGGTTAACCGAACTCCTTTAACAAATCTCTTTGTCTCGTTTACTATACGCACATACCGATTCGTTACACTCTCTCATCATACAAACACTCTTAGATCTACCACACATACGTGTTTTCAACTTAAGCAACTGAATATATAAATCATAAACACAAATTATGATTCAATCTATAAACACAAATTAAACATCATTACCGATCAGGTAGCAGCACAACGGAAGTAAGGACGTCATGGATTCTGTTTTGACTGTAATGTATTAGTATAAATGCTAAAATCACTTCTACACATACATGTCGTTGGAAATCAACTTCCACCACATTTGTTCCCCTAGCTAAACGAATTTGCAGAATTATAAATTATCTTCCTGAAAATTTCAATCAAATGAAGTACCATCATGAGATTAAAACTTCCAAACATTTATATTCTGCTACACCACTCAACAACGCAAATCTAGTGAATCCTTCTTCAGCTTCCCAAACATGTTTCTTTTCATTTTTCGAAGTGGGGACCATGGTTTGTTTTAAGAGCCAACTCAAAAAACGCAAACCAAGTTAGAAAGATGTGCTATTGAANCCCGCCCTCCGGACTCCGGGACATCCGTGGAACAGCTCAGAGAGACCACCAACGGCTGCATACGTGACCCAAAACTAAGAAAACCCTAATCGCTCTTTTTTACTTAGTTTACTAATAATATCTTCTATCAATCAACTTAATTCTTTTTTCATTGTAATTTTAGAAAAGAGTGATGGATGTCGTATAGCAATTGTAGGTTGCAGCTTTTTCTAGTGGATGATTTCTGGACTAGGTCCTGGGGATGTAGGCTGTTAACCGAACCCCTTTAACACATCGCTGTGTCTTGTTTACTATACGCACATACCGATTTGTTACACTCTCTCATCGTACAAACACTCATAGATCTAGCGCACATACCTGTTTTCAATTTAAGCAACTGAATATATAAATCATAAACACAAATTATGATTCAATCTATAAACACAAATTAAACATCATTACCGATCGGGTAGCAGCACAACGGAAGTAAGGACGTCATGGATTCTGTTTTCACTGTAATGTATAAATGGTAAAATCACTTCTACACATACATGTTGTTGGAAATCGACTTCCACCACATTTGTTCCCCTAGCTAAACGAATTTGCAGAATTATAAATTATCTTCCTGAAATTTTCCATCAGAAATCACCAAAATGAAGTATCATCATGAGATTAAAACTTTCAAACAATTATATTCTGCTACACTACTCAACAACGCAAATCTAGTGAATCCTTCTTTAGCTTACCAAACATGTATCTTTTCATTTTTCGAATTGGGGACCATGGTTTGTTTTAAGAGCCAACTCAAAGAACACAAACCAAGTTAGAAAGATGTGCTATTAAATTATTATTTTCTTACAATAATCTATTAGTAAATTGCAAATGTACCATGACTCAAACCTTCAATTATAGAAAATCCTTAAATAAGATATTCTTCCACCACTAGGGCACTAAAAGAGCATCTATATTGGTCATACACTTATACCCAATAACCCAATTCATGTGCCTTAAACATTTTTTATAATCTATATTATTATTTTCACAGCAATTTTTCAGAAGAAGACTTGGAATTCAGACTTATTTACATACAATGATATTGTAATTAATTGTATTATTAATTTGAATGCTATATCATTAATTTGAATCACTCTTTCTATATTTAAACAACATTTAATAAATGACCAGTCATAAGAGTGTTATTTTGGTATCAAATAGGATTTTATTTACGTATTATTTTTACGATAGAGAATTAAGTTTTTAACTTATGTTAAACATAATATAGATTGTAACATGTTATATTTACATGTAAACATCATTTAATAAATCACCGGTCATAAGTTAAAAACTTAATTCTCTATCGTATTTGTCATTTAAATTTTTTATTGGATATGGTTATATACAATATGCATTATCAATACAAACTACAAACATTACCTCTCCAAAATGATAATTAAAAATATGTTATTACAAAAACACTTTCTACGAACACAGAAACAAACCAAACCTATTAACAACAATATAACTATATGAATTATACACAAAAAAAAATTCCTTATCAAAATTTCCCGGCACGTACGTGCTACAGCACGGGCAAAATATTTTCATATCATTATATTTTTTTAAATTATATAATGTAAGTATTTGTATATTATTTGTATGAAATCCAAATATCGGATTTCAGTTTGGTTTAAATTTGGATTAGTGCGTATGTAACATAGATGTATCTACTTTGGGATGGGAAGGGATCATGTCTCGTTCCATCCCCTCTCGTCCTAAATATTCAAATGGAGACTTTATATATTTTGTGAAGTAATTCTCCACTTTGGAACGGTTACTTTCAGAATTTTAGTATTTAAAAAAATGTTAGATCGATAGTTTGTTAAAATTGTTATTATTTTTTGATAATTCCAAATAACTAAATAAAAATTAAATATTCAAATAAAATTTGGGTATCCCGTCTAAATTTTTACCCAATCTCTATTAAAAATATAGTCTAACAAGTAATTATTTAAAAGAGAACGTTCATCATTGTGACATCCCGGTTTGCGGAGAGGTTTACGCCACCCATGTCACCAAAGTACAATTATTTTTTCGGTCAAGGGTCCTGAGAGAACTTCAAAGTTATGTATGCTTGGTATTCTTGAGCTGGAGTAGTTTCAAGATGGGTGACCTTCCAAGAAGTGATTGTCAGAACTGTGCGATTGGAGACAAAACACAGGGAAAGATCATGTGGTGATTTTTAGGGACGGTAAACAATTTTTAAAGCTTTTCGAGGGTAGTAAATCAGTCATTGGATATGGATAGGCCCATGGGCTGGGAGTGGACGTGGGCCCACTAAGAATGGTGACAACCGAAGCGTTACAATAATACAGAAAAATTCTGATGGATATAGGACGAGAGGGGATGGAATGGGACATGATCCTTTCCCATCCCAAAGTAGATACGTCTATGTTACATGCGCATAATAATCTAAATTTAAACCAAACTGAAATCCGATATTTAAATTTCATACCAATAGTTTTTAACTTATGACCGGTGATTTATTAAATGTTGTTTACATGTAAATATAACATGTTACAATCTATATTTTTTTAACTTACTTATATTCTATTAGCAATTTGTGTCGGACAATAAAGCAAAGGAGAAAGCAGATCGATTTAGACTATTTGAGATTTGCCCATCAAGGATTTAATTGAGACAAATTAGAAAAAATCAAACTTAAATTTAAAATAAAATAAAAAAATTAGAAAAAATATAGACCCGCGGTGTACCGCGGGTTAAAATCTAGTTAATTTTATTATTACTGTAATGTGAGTGTATATTAATGTTTCTGAAAAACACTATAAAAGATGTCTCAAATTCTAAAATTCTAAATTTTTTCTTTCTTTTTGTTGTTGTTAAAAACACCCAACCCCTCCATAGAGTTTTGACGTTTGGTTTTTAAACTTTTGTAATTCATGAGCTGAAAAAAGATTTTGAAAGGGTAATCTAAAAATATATGGGATATTCCATATTTTAATTAGTATTATAGGAAGAAATTCTTTTTTAACCCAGGAAACGTGCTGAGTTTATTCTGTTTCAGTTTGTCAATTGCGTCGAAGTTAGGACAATCTTATTTTATTTTCTAAACTGACGATTGCACTGCCTTATTTAAATACTTATTTCTGTCGGTAAACTCCTCTTGACAGATCTTAAGTTGAGACTTGAGACTTTATAACTAAGCATCAAAATCCTAAACGTATGTTTAGTTGAGACGACGGGAGAAATCCTTTTCTCGTGCAAGAGGTTAGTCATTTTTATTAAATTGTAATTCTCTTTCTTTCTTTTTTTTTTCTTTTTTTTTTTCATGGCATATTGATGTGCCTACGGTTAACGATATCTATAATTGAAATGACGATATATATCTATTTTCTCGAGTATTGACAGTAATACTTTGTCCATCTCTTCGACCGGTGCTACGATAGAGATTCTCTTCTTTTTTCTTACACATCATATAGAGATTCTGTCTAAGTTCGAAAATATAGGGTTTGGCTGCTCTAAGTTTACTCACAAAAATATGCCTCATGTCAAGAAAATAGAAATCAATTCTTGAAACGATTAGAATTATGAATTTATGAGGGAACTTTAGAATCAAACCTGATTAACAAGTTCTTTACATATATGATAATGGTAAATTAACCTATTTAGCAATAAGAAGATATACACAAATATTAGTTTTCTATTTATCTCGATCTTGTATCTCCGAAATCTTTTACCCTCCAACAATTTCACACGTGGTAACATGTATGAGATTGTAAAATCATCATATCCTCTTCTCAGTCTCCACAGCCAATATAGGGTCATCAGTGGCGTCTATACCTTGCCATAAGGTCATCAAATCAATGGAAGATATTGTAGTGGTTGTATATCTCCATCGCCTTATGTCACTATGTGAACTGAAAAAATTCATCAATTGGTCATAGTTCACAGCAACATCATGTCATCACCACATAAAACCCTGAAAGAGAAAGATAAGATAGGTGAATAGAACGAACCCATCAATGGTCCATGCTCATAATCCACATCAATATCATCATTCAAGGGAGGTCGCCTTTATAGTATGAGACAATCGTTCCGTTTTTTTTATAGGCGAGTATTACAAGTAGATCATAGATGGTAACCAAATCTTCCACTCCAACATCTAGCCACGGCCGCGATTCGCGCATCCACAATATCGATGGCTACGAGACCTACGTCCACAGTTTCCTTTTCCTCCAGCATTAAAAGACTCTTGACACTGTACCGGACTGTGTTCGTCCTATCTTGTTGGAGGATGCTTGTGGAACTTCGTTCCCAAGACAACTCCGGTTGTAGTTCTTTTTTCTCTTTTTAGTTGAATAAAGTTGGGAGGCTTGCCTCCCTTTTCCGACCAAAAAAAAAACTCCGTAGCTTTGAAGGATGGTTGAACCGTCTCTCACGTAATAATCTTTGTTCGGAAGGAGTCATATATATGATCCATCACTTCAGATTCACTGTTTGAATCCTCTGGATCAATAGCATCTCCATCAGAAGGAAGTGAATCCGCATCTGAAAAAGAGGAGCCCAAACAGTTAAACTTGTTTTTAGCAAGGACACTTACCTCACAGTCATTAAGAATATCACTATCTTTTATGACTTGATTAACAAGTTTTTTACATATATGTAGGGATATCAAAATGGTTAATCCAACCCAACTAAACTCATTATCCATGAGTTTATGAGTTGACTAGACTCAATTTAACAATTGAGTTAGATCAACTCATGAACTCATTTAATTAAATGGGTTAAATGATTAATTGGGTTGATCTATAAAAATATAAATTAATGTATAACCAAAATAGAAACAAGTATAATTAATTATCACCATCATAATGATCAACGTCACATAATTTTTGACTGGAAATTGTGGATTTGTGTTTTGGTGTAAAATTTACAAATTGCGCTTTTTGGCAGGAAAATTGTGGGGTTTGCATTTTTGGCAGAAAATTTTTGGGTTTGCGCTTTTTGGCAGAAAAATTACGGATTTACATTTTTGGCTGAAAATTTGCAGATTTACAATTTTGCGAGAAAAATTATGGGTATGAGATTTTAGCGGAAAAATAACGGGTTTGCGTTTTTTTGCGAGAAAATTGATGATGGTAGTATGATGATGATGATGGTGATAGTATGATGATGATGATGATGGTAATATGATGATAGTGATGATGATGATGATGATGATGATGATGATGATGATGATGATGATGATGATGATGATGATGACGATGATGATGGTACTATGATGATGATATTGGGTTGACAATGAAGAAAGTAAGGGATTAGTGGGTTAACTCATGAAGTCATACCTATAATCCTATATTCGAACTCATTTGACTCATTAATTTAAGCCATCAAGCCATTGAAGTTAAAATTTTCAACTCATTAGAGTTCATGTTGAATTGAGTTGACTCATAAACCCGATGGGTTCACTGTTGAGTTTTAAAAATGTGCTTGGTCAATTGTGGGGGCTGATCTTACTAGTGTGATTCGGTCGTTCTTCAGGTATGGTTTCCTACCTACTGGCGTGAATGCCACCATTCTAGCTCTTATCCCCAAAAAACAAAAAGCTAGTAAAATTAGGGAATACCAGCCCATTTCTTGTTGTAATGTGATCTATAAGCTCATTTCTAAGCTCCTTGCTCGCTGTCTCAAAACCATTCTTCCTCGTTTTATTGCCCCTAATCAGTCAGCATTCAAAAAAGATTGTTTGGTGATGGAGAACTTGCTTCTTGCAACTAAGTTGGTTAAGGAATATCATAAGGAGGAGGTGTCTTCTAGATGCGTGATGAAGATAGATATATCTAAACCTTTTGACTCGGTTCAGTGGTCCTTCTTGTTTAATGTGTTTGCTGCATTGAATCTTCCAGAGCAATTTATTCATTGGATCCGACTGTGTGTTACAACAACATCCTTCTCTATTCAGTTAAATGGGGAATTGGCAGGTTTTCTTAAGAGTGAGAGAGGTTGGAGGCAGGGCTGCTCCCTATCGCCTTACTTGTTTGTGATTTGCATTAATGTTCTCTCTACTTTGCTTGACAAAGTTGCCGCTGATCGGAGCTTTGGTTATCATCCTCGTTGTCGATGTATGGGGCTCACTCATCTTTGTTTTGCGGATGACATCAGGGTCTTCTCTGATGGATAGGTTTCATCATTGGAGGGTATTTTAGTCATTTTTAAAGAGTTTAAGGACATCTCAGGGCTCAGCATTTAGTTTGGAAAAATCAACCCTATATTTGGCGGGAGTCTCTAATTCAATCAGGTCTGAGGTCTTGGCTCGGTTTCCTTTTGCAAGTGGTTCTTTGCCTGTTTGGTATTTGGGCCTGCCTTTGCTTACTAAGCGGATGGCCCTGGCATATTGTCTACCTCTACTCGAGAAAATCAGGCAAACGATAAGCTCTTAGCAGAGTTGGTTATTATCTTTTGTTGGACGATTGCAGTTGTTGAGCTCAGTGATTTCAAGTCTAACAAACTTTTGGATCTCTCCTTTTCGGCTGCGAAGAGCATGTGTTCAGGAAATAGAAAAACTATGCTCCGTATTTCTTTGGTCTTGTCCGGAACTTAAATTGAAGAAAAGCAAAGTAGCATGGACGGATGTTTGTCTACCTAAATCTGAGGGGGGCCTTGGTCTGCAGTCGCTAGCAGAGGCTAACAAGGTCAGTTGTTTCAAGCTCATTTGGCGCCTTATCTCAGAAACAAACTCATTATGGGTTAACTGGGTCAAACGAGAACTAATTCAGTCATCTTCTTTTTGGTCAGTCAGTAATTCCACAAGTCTTGGAAGTTGGATGTGGAAGAAACTCTTAAAATATAGAACCCATGCCAAGGTTTTTTCATCAATGGAGGTTAAGAGAGGATTGTAGACTTCTTTTTGGCATGATTACTGGTGTCCAATGGGTCGGTTATATGATGTCATTGGTAACCGCGGATTTGTTGCTTTTGGTATCCCTTCCTCAGCCTCTGTTGCATCAATACTTGCTTCTCACCGCCGACGTCATCACAAGGACTCGATATTAAATGCAATAGAGAAAGAGCTTGACAAGCTTCTCCGTAGGGGCGCCTCGTCAAAGGAGGATGTTGCCTTATGGTGGCACTCAGATAACAACTTTCTGCCTTGTTTTTCAACATCAAATACATGGTTGCAGCTTCGTCAACCTAAGCCACATGTACCCTGGTCTAAGGCTATCTGGTTTTCTGATGCTATTCCCAAGTTTTCTTTCATTCTTTGGCTAGCTGTGAAGAATAGGCTCTCGACGGACAATCGTATGGCTGTGTGAAACAGAGGCATATCACCCTACAGAGCGCCTTCGGATCGTCACCCGAAGTCAATATACCAATTATACCCTCAGGCCGCAAAGTCCTTCGAGATAGTGGTACATCCCCTCATGAGTTGTTCGAGATCTCATATCTCCAAAGCAATAATTATGAGCTCGACCGAGTACTACGCTGACCATAACTACCTTTATGGCTCTCGCAGGAACATCGCAATGTCCCACGGCCAACACTTGCCACTAAGGCTACCGAGACGTCACAAAGACCCTAAACACGTCACAAAGACTCTAAACACATCATAAAGACCACACAAGTGCCCCGCAGGACTGCCACCAAGGCCACACAAATGTCAAAAAAAAGACCACCACAAAGGCCACAAACATCATCAAGACCGCCACCATTATATATGGCGTCACTAAGACCACCACCAAGGTATCCGACATCAGCAAGACCACTAACCCTGACCGGCGTAACCAAGAACTCTGTCACCAAGACCACCATCAGGTACAGAATATCACTAAGACATACTACCACTGACAAACATCACCAAGATCTTTGTGACCAAGACCACTGTCATGGTACAAAACATCACTAAGACTCCTATCAGAAACAAGCGTCACCAAGACCACTCAATGCCATGACAATAAACGTCACAAAGACCGTCACCCAGGCACACATCCCGCATGATCATCACAAGGATCACCACACTTTCCACAAAACTTTCCATTTTTAGAAACTTTCTAATTATGGAAACCTCATTTTTATGGAAACTTTCTATTTATGGAAACTCCTAGCTATTTCTCTTTTCTATGACACACCAGCCAAGTAAAGAAATACTCATCTTAATAGTCATAAAATGTAATAATTGTTACAACCCCAATGAATATTACATAATGAGAAAAGAAAATATAACAGCACCGAGCCAACGACCCGCATCCCAACCACCACCTCATCTTGGTACTTAGTCGCACAACCAACCACCCCTAAGCAACCAAGTATCAAGAGAGATGGGCTGGAATACTCTGTTCGCTCCAGCCACGGTCTTCAAACCCTCATGACATTGGGACCGAGGTTAGGCAAGCTCAAGCCTCGACCTGCTTCTCGAAACACTTTTTGAACCTTGCCTTCATCCTTGCCTATGGCTCCCAAGTCTCCTCTAACTCACCATCACAGTCCCACTGGAATCTCAACAAGAGAATCTTCTTCCGCCGAAGTTCCTTGATCCGCCTCTCGAGTACCGTCACCGGTCTAGCCTCAAGAGTCATGTTGGGCTGAAGATCTGTAGGAATCTTAGCCAACACCTTGTCATCCTTGCGAAGACACTTCATCAGCATCGATACATGGACGACCTTGTGGAACACATGCATAACCTCAGGCAACTCCAACCTGTATGCAACCGGTCCCACCCGCTCCAATATCCTAAAAGGACCCATGTACCTCGAACTCAACTTAGTCTCTGAGATAGACCTGTTTGGACCTCGAAACATGGCCATCTTGAGTTACGTCCTGTCATCCACCTGAAACTTAATGTCCTTCCTCCTCTGATCAGCATAACTCCTCTGCCAATCCTGAGCCTCTCTCATGTTCAACTTGAGCACCCGGATCATCTCTGTGGTCTCCTAAACAAAACTCACATCCAATATGCTCCTCTCCCCCACCTGAGTCCAGCATACAGGTGTGCGACATGTCTCCCATACAACGCCTCATAAGGAGTCATACTAATACTCGCCTAATAGATGTTGTTGTAAGCAAACTTTACCAGGTTCAGGTAATCAACCTAGTGACAACTCCAGTCCAGTACACACATCCTCAGCAAGTCCTCCAGAGTCTGAATCGTCCTCTCCGATTGCCCATCTGTCTAAGGATGGTAAGTTGTACTTATGTGCACCTTAGTGCCCAACTCTGCCATAAACGCCCTCCAGAACGCTAAAGTGAAAATAGAATCCATGTATGACACTATGCACACAGGCACGCCATGTAACCTCACAATCACCCTCACATATTTCTTAGCCAAAACTGCTGCTCTATCAGTCTTCTTAATGACCAGAAAATGTGCAGACTTGGTCAGACGATCCACAATCACCTAGATAGCATCCATACTACGCGACATAGGCAAACCAACCATGAAGTCCATCGTGATCATATCCCACTTCCACTCTGGAATAGGTAAACTCTGCAATAAGCCACCCGGCATCTGATACTTAGCCTTCACTAGCTTGCACGTGTCAAAACTCGAGATCCAACTAGCGACATCAATCTTCATCCAAACCCAGTGATAATACCGTTTGAGGTCACGGTACATCTTGGTCGCTCTATGAAGAACAGAGAACTTGCTCTAATGAGCCTCCCTCAAAATCTCTTTCCTCAGGCCCTCATCCTTGGGCACACAAACCCGACCATGCACAAGGATATTCCCATTAGCAGAGACCTGATACTCAGAACCCTCTGCTTTGGAGGCATTCACTAACCCCATATCACTCTCCTGAGCCAACCGCACTCTACTCATAAGATCCACTTCATCAGCTGCCTCTAGTCCCAATGGTTCTTGTGAAATAGCAAACAACTTCAAAGTACTAATCTCACTAACCATAGACTCTATATCCTGCTCCTAAGCAGAAGCCGCCCGCTTACTGCTCAGAGCATCAGATACCAAGTTAGCTTTACTAGGGTGGTAAGCTATATCCAGATCATAGTCTGCCACCAACACCATCCACCGCCTCTGCCTCAAGTTCAACTCAAGCTGAGTGAAGATATGCTTTAGATTCTTATGATTTGTGTACACCTGTACCTTTCTGCCATAAAGATAAGATCTCTAAATCTTGAAAGCGAAAACTACAGCTGTCATCTTCAACTCATGGGTAGGGTAGTTGCCTTCAAGCTTCTATAACTATCGCTAAGCATAGGCAATGACCTTCCCCTCTTGCATCATCACACACCCAAAACAAACTCTAGAAACATCTGTACACAACACATATAACATATCCTGCTCCGGCAAAGCCAATACTGGTGTACTCGTCAACTTCTGCTCCAGGCTCTCTAAAGCCGTCTCGCACTCCGGCGACCACACAAAGGAAACATCCTTCCCTCTCAGTTTAGTCATCGGTTATGCCATACTCGCAAAACCCCTCACAAACTTCATGTAGTACCCTGCCAACCAAAGAAAACTCATGTGATGTTCTGCGGTCTAGGCCAATCTCTGATGGTCTGAATCTTCTCTGGATCCACAGAAACTTCTGCTGCAGAAACAACATGACTCAAGAAACCCATCTCCCTCTGTCAAAAACTACACTTGTTCAGCTTAGCGAAAAGCTTCTACTCCTGAAACTTCTTTAGAACTGCTCTCAGATGGATATCATGCTCTTCATGACTCTTGGAATACACCAGGATGTCGTCGATGAAGATGATGACAAACTCATCCAAAAACTCCTGGAATACGCTGCTCATCAACCTCATAAACGCAGCTGGTGCATTAGTTAAGTTAATGGCATCACCACAAACTCATAGTGTCAATACCTCGTCCTAAAAGCTATCTTCCTGACATACAACAAATCTATCAGAATTCGGTGGTAACCCGATGCTAAATCAATCTTGGAAAACCAAGTAGCACCCCTCAATTGGTCCAAAAACTCATCAATCCGTAGAAGAGGGTATTTTTTCTTCACAGTAACTCGGTTAGACCCCGATAATCTATATACAAGTAGAAACTTTCGTCCTTCTTCTTAACAAATAACATCTCCCCACGGTGAAGTACTAGTACGAATGACTCCCTTTCCCAACGAGTCCTCCAACTGCTTCTTAAGCTCTGCCATCTCTGCATGAGCCATCCCGTAGGGCACATTGGACAATGGCATAGTCTCTGGTTCCAACTTAGTCGTGAAGGGATCATACCGAAATGGTGGTAACCCCTGCAGCAATTGGAAAACATCCTCAAACTCCTAAACCACAAGGATCTCACCCACACCAACCTGCCCCAAAGAATCTGACATCAAAATCGTAGCCAAATACGTTTCCTGCCCCTTCCTGATCATCTTCTCTACTTGCACAGCTGATATAACCAGACTTAACGGTCCTAAACCGCTCTATTGGGTCTCCACAAATGTAGCCCCTCTCGGCACACTCTGGGGTAAAGAAACAATGAGTAACTCCCGCGTCACACAACACATGGACGGAAGTCCTCCCACCAATAAAGTCCCTACACGCACCTTATGTACTAAAAACCCTAACATTCATCACAACCACCCATAATAACCAAAAATAACAGAAAACTACAAAGTCAATTTTCAAGATTATACCCATGATCGCGTTAGCACTGGTTCCTCCACCTTCCACTGTCGTGTACACACGCGGTGCCGCTGGCAATGGCAACACCGTC
The DNA here is from genome assembly GCF_000633955.1 of Camelina sativa. Classification (NCBI taxonomy): domain Eukaryota; kingdom Viridiplantae; phylum Streptophyta; class Magnoliopsida; order Brassicales; family Brassicaceae; genus Camelina; species Camelina sativa. The sequence continues at coordinate 8,766,430 of NC_025700.1, forward strand.
TGTCCCGCCTGCTGCACTCCTGACTGCACTGCTGCTACAGCCATCAGGTGTAGCTTAGGACACGACAATCTGAGTTGCCCCACATCCATGCAATGGTAACATACACGAGTCTTCGGCAGTGCTGGCTGGTTTCCCCTCTGTGGATAACTCGCCACTATATGCTCCAAACTCCCACCTCGAAGCATCCCGCAAAACTAGACTCCGACCTCTGCATGACATCAAACTTCCTCTTCTGCCCCTATGCAGGCTTAACGCCCTTTCTAGGAACAAAATGTGGCTGAGTCCGCTTCGGCTGCGCCGGAGGACTGACCACCACAACATGTAACCTCAAGTCATCATCTATCCCACTACAGTCTCCACTAGCTCCGCTCTTGTAGCGTAACTCCTCACTTTGCACCGAGTCCTCAGGTCATCACGTAGAGCCAATAAGAACCTCCGCACCTTAGCCGACTTTGGCTCCAAAGCCCGGCCTATATACCCTACAAGCCGAGTGAACTCTGCGTCCAGCTCCCTCACAGTACAGTTTCTCTGGGTCAATCCCAAGAACCGCGCCTCCATGCGATCAAGTGCCTCCTGCGTAAAATACTTGGCGTTGAACTCTCCCACAAAGTCCATTCAAGTCATCTCACGTTGCACTCCTCGTTTCATCACCGACCACCACCAGACCCTCGCATCCCCCGAAAGGTAGTCTGCTGCCAAGTCTACTCGATAGTGGTCGGGACACCAGAGCAATTGGAAAATATCCTCCTCCTGCTCTCTCCATTCATCCGCTGCACTCAGATCTGTGCCTACTAGGGAAAATCCTGATCCACATGTCGTAGCTGCACCAACATCTGAACATATTGTGCATCTACTACCCCAGCTCTCGGCTGCACACATGTCTGCACTCGAGCCATAGGCTGCACCGCAAGACCCTGCCCACCAACCATTGGCGGCACCAGAAGAGCCTGCATACCAACCGCTAGCGGCGCCACTGCTGGAAGCCATGCCAACACCAGAGCTACTAAGGCCCCAGGATATCCTCTCTACCTGCAACACCGTCCGCTGCAACCCCCACTCCCGGGGCAACACCGGTACTGACACCGAGCCCATCAGTCCTGCCGATACCGATACCAATCTAGTCTCCAGACACTCTAGGAAGAACCTGCGAGTCTGCCACCTCCACACTGGCAATGCTCTGGGCCACACGAACACTGGCCTCGAGAACCTGTTCCCATCCACGGCCACACTCATAACCTCGACCACGACCATGACCACGACCACGACCACGCCCGCGACCAGCAGCTACCTCACCTCTAACAATTTTTATCACCAAGAACAGAAGGCTAAGCAAACAAAACGACTCTAACTACACAAAGAGCACAACTCATCTTGGAATCACTAAGTAGGCTCGAAGAGGATGTTCTAGTACCCTATGCCACAAACAAGCATTCAATCCAAAATCCACAACACAAAGTACACATCGAACCCATACCTAAACCATATGGGCTCGACATTCCCGAATCTCTAACAGTGTCGACTGACACCTCCACATGACATCGACCGACACTTGCCAGGTCCTCGAGTCATCCTCGTGTTGGTGTCGACCGACACTGATGCTGAGCATCGATTTCCTTCAAACAAAACCTCTGAATCTCGCTTCCAAGCTTCTCCTTTCGGTCCCACATGATCCCAGGAACAGATATAAGCCTCAAGAGTCACGAAAAACACAAAAAAAACTCACAAGAAAACGACAACACATCCCAAAAATCATAAAAACAGTGATATTAGCTTAGATAAGCCATGGTCATACACTCACCTTTGCCAAAACAATGAGATTTCACCAACAAACAACAAAACCACACAACCACAACCTTCTCCCACGTTCTCAGCCTTAGATCTCCAACCTCCAAGCCAGAAACTCACCAGAACAAGGACAAAAGCTTCAGCAAAACCTTCAGGAACTCTTAGGAACTTTTGGGAATCGCTTTCTCTCTTTTTCACACCAAGGAGGCGACAATTAGGTTTCCTGAACCCAAAAATGTCCATTTCCCACTTTAAATATGACCCCCAAACCGAACCAACCTGAACTGATAATCAAACCGAACATCCCTCTACTTAAGGTATCGACCGACACCACCACTAATGTCGATCGATACCCTCACCAAATTATCAAAATTTGTATCACGGGTGTTACAGTAATGAACTATATGAAATCGGTCCTATAATTTAATTTTAAACTAGTAAACCTCAAACATAGTATTAGTAGACTACATATAATATATAGATAACATGGATTTACATTCTAAATATACAAAACATTAGTCATATATAAAGTTAATCTACTAAACAAATTATATTTTTCATTTTTTTAAAAAAACATATCACATGGTGTACTGCAGGTTAAAATCAAGTTGAGAATTAAAGTCAAAACCTATAAAAATTGTTAAAAATCAAATAATACTTTATAAAATTGTTAAAATTATAGAAGATACTATCACACTAGGGATCGAGTCCCACTCTCTACGAATGTAGGGATTTGGCTAATTTGTCGGCCTGTTGTGGCTCCAATGTTGACCAAAAAAATTAAACTAGATTAAGAAAAACTTTAAGTGATTTTTTTCATTATGGAAAAGAAAATTTTAACATTTTTCGTCTTACAATCTTAATTATTTTATATATTTATAAATAATAAAGTAATAATCTCAAACAAATATTACAGGTTTCAGGATCCTGTAAATTTGATTTTTGGTCACTTCCAACGCTAATGTTAAAAAAAATTCCTTCTTTTCATTATGAAAAATAACTGACTTCACCTCCTGTTTCATAACCAACGAAAAGATGTCACGTAATATAATCTTTAAAAATAAATAAAAATTAAAATCATATAAACAATTTAAAGAAACGAAATCCATAAACTTTTTTCAAATGAGTTCAAATATCAGTTTGAATTTATATAAGAGAATTATAGTTCAATTTTTAATTAAACAAAATTATATATCAGTTTGGGTTTATAATTGATGATTTAGAATTTAGAATTTCAATTAGACGAGATTATATGTCGGTTTAGATTTATAAAAGAGGATTTGGATTTATAATTAAACGAGATTATGTGTCTGTTTAATTTTATAAATGAGAATTAAGATTTATATTTTATAATATTATATTAAAAAGTTTATATATCGGTTTCAGTTTACAAAAAAGAATTAGAGTTTACATTTTATAATACTAAATGAGTTCATATGTGAGTTTAGGTTTACAAAGTAGAATTAGGGTTTAGATTTTATAATATAAAACGAGTTTATATGTCGGTTTGGATATACAAAATTTAGTTTTTATAATAATAAACGAGTTTATATGTCGTTTTGGGTTTACAAAGAATAGTTAGGATTTATATTTTATAATAAGAAACAAGCTTCTATGTCGATTTGGATTTAGAAAGGATAACTAGGGTTTACATTTATTTATTTTTAAAAAATATAATATGGCATAAATATTTATTTTGTTTAATGATTCTGTTTTTTATAATTCATTTTGTTTTATTCTGATTTTAGTTTGAAATTAATATTTTGTTTATATGTAGTATTACTTGGCATCTTTTTATTGTTTATAAAAAAGTAAGTTAACAAAAAAAAAAATCACCCTAGGGTGAACCGAGTATTGTCCTTTCATTATTACATTAGTACGTATACTTGATTCTGATTTTCATATTGCTTAAGCAGGAGCTATTATGGCTGGGGAACTTGTGTCGTTTGGAGTACAAAAGCTATGGAATCTACTCACGCATAAATACGAGCAAATTCATGGAGTTAATTATCAAGTTACTGAACTAAAACGATATCTAAACTTGTTAAGTTCTTTTATGGAAGATGCAGATAAGAAACGTACACGTGCGGTGGTGCGAAACTGTTTGGAAGAGATCAAAGAAATTATTTTTGATGCAGAGGACATAATCGAAACCTTTCTTTTAAAGGAAGAACCCGGAATGACAAGTGGCGTGCATAACCATTTCAGAAGGCTTGCTTTGTATATTCCAGATCGCAAGGAAATTGCAGTAGATATTGAAGGCATAAGTAAGAGGATCTCCAAGGTGATAGGTGATATGCAAAGTTTTGGAGTACAACAGATAATTGCCGATATCAGTACCCCGCCTTTATATGATAGACAAAGGGAGATGCGATTAACGTTTTCCACGGATCAGGAAAAAGATCTTGTGGGGTTGGAAGTAAATATTCAGACACTAGTTGAAATAATGGTGGAAGAAAATAACGTTGAAGTGGTTTCAATAACTGGGATGGGTGGTGTTGGTAAAACCACCCTTGCTAGGCAAGTTTTTAATCACAAGAAGGTTAAAGATAAGTTTGATGGATTTTCATGGGTGTGTCTCTCACAAGAGTTTAGCCGAATATCTGTCTGGCAAACAATCTTGCGGAATCTCAGTCCCACAGAAGACGAAAAGAAAATCATGAAAATGACAGAATCTACACTCCAAGGTGAACTCTTTCAATTGTTGGAAACATCTAAATCATTAATTGTCCTTGATGACATATGGAAAGAGGAAGACTGGGACCGAATCAAGCCAATATTTCCACCAAAAAAAAGGTGACCTCTTATGGTACTTAATAAATGGAAAATTGTACTCATTATGCTCTTTGTGTTTCTATATTATTAAACAAGTAAACGCTTTTACAGATTGGAAGGTGTTACTCACTTCACGGAATGAGAGTGTCGCAGCATGTGGAGATACGACATATATCAACTTCAAACCAGATTGCCTAACTTTCCAAAACAGTTGGACACTTTTTCAAAGAGTAGCATTTCCAAGGAAAGATGTTTGCGGTACGTGAAGGGGTTTTCATTTCTATTCTGATGAAAATCATAAATTTTTATAAAATCGCAACAAAGGAAAGATGTTTGCGGTACCTTATTTTGATATCTCTTTTACCACATCCAATTAAATTACATGTTTGTTTTATGGCCCAAATTTATAAATATAATTTAACATAGTGATGACAATGTGCAGAATTTACGGTTAATGAAGAAATGGAAGGGATGGGTAAGCAAATGATCAAACATTGTGGGGGATTGCCTTTGGCTGTCAAAGTGTTAGGAGGTCTGTTAGCTGCAAAATACACACTGCATGATTGGAAAAGATTATCTGAGAATATTAAATCGCATATCATGGGAAGAAACAATTTCAATGACAGAAACAACTCGGTGTACTATGTATTGTCTCTAAGCTTTGAGGAGTTGCCAACATATTTGAAGCAATGCTTCCTCTACCTAGCTCATTTTCCAGAAGATCATGCGATAAATGTAGAGAAATTGTCGTTTTACTGAGCTGCAGAAGGAAATCCAAAACCTAGGTATTACGATGGAGCAACTATTCGAGATGTTGCAAATGGCTACGTAGAAGAGCTCATGATGAGAAATATGGTTATTGCGGAAAAAGACAAGTTGACTCTGAGGCCTGAAACTTTGCACTTGCATGACATGATGAGAGAAGTTTGTTTGTTTAAAGCGGAAGAAGATAATTTCCTACAAATTATCGATTTTTCATCCTCGACTTTAGACTCACTATCGGCTCGTACATCTCGCAGATTTGGCTTTCAACATCCTACTACACTACATGTTGAGAGCAATATAAGAAATCCAAAGGTTCGATCTGTCTTGATTATCCCTCATAAACTTCATACGTGTAAGCTACAAGGTTTAAGCTTTAAGAAGTTACAACTGCTGAGGCTGTTGGATCTCTCTAGAGTCGAGTTTGAAGAAAGAAAGTTACCTTCTAGCATTGGGAAACTCATCCATTTAAGATACCTGAGTTTAGAAGATGCTGACGTGAATTATCTACCTTCTTCTCTACAAAATCTAAAGTTGCTGATCAGGACTGATGGTAGAAGTTGTTGGGTGCCCAATATCTTGATGGGAATGCAAGAATTGAGATATCTTGCATTACCAAAGAGTATGGAACACAAAAAGTTGGAATTGAGTAGCCTTGTCAACTTGGAGACCTTGGAGAATTTTTCATCAGAGAATAGCAGCTTAGAAGATCTCCGTGGTTTGACCAGGCTCAGGATACTCAAAATCAATAACTCTGGTTCGTCCAGTAGCGAAAGTATATCTTCATCAATATGTGGTATGAGACACCTGGAAAGTCTTGATATTGATGGATCCCTGAGTACAAGCACGACGTTTGTTTTCGATTGCAATCATCTCAAAATACTGAAATTGAGCATATATATGCCAAGGTTACCTGATGAACAACACTTTCCTTCTCATCTTACTGTCATAGATCTAAATTGTTGTCGTTTAGAGGAGGATCCAATGCCGATTCTAGAGAAGATGCATCACTTATATGAAGTCAAATTAAAGAGTGAAGCTTTCTGTGGGAGTAAAATGGTTTGCTCCGCTGGTGGGTTTCCTCAATTGCATATGCTTGAATTTTTAGGGTTACATGAGTGGATAGAATGGGAACTAGAAGAAGGAGCCATGCCCCTTCTTCACACTTTGTCGTTAAGTGATTGTAAGAAGTTGAGATGCCTTCCTCAGAGCCTGAGATATATCACTTCCTTAGATGTTGTGATGATGAGATCTATGAACGGTCACTGGGACGATGATTACGAGAAGGGAGGAGCAGGTCTTCGCGCATTCAATCACATTCCTAATTTTTCTTATGAAGGGGATTATCACGATAGTTATTACTATAGTATCTAAGAGCATCTTTACTCGAGTAACCCCCTAATCGTTCCTCAAAAAATAAAAATAAATTAACTTTTTTACAAATTATTATTATTTATTTATCTTTTAAATCTGCTCCACTAAACAGATGACACCTGTTTTGTTTGTTGAGAGTATCGGTTCTCAGATTACTCTGCCAAGGAACGTTTCTCTCTTTTATCCTCTTCTCTCTCTTCTTTTTATTATTTTTTAATAAGAGTATCGATAAAAGAACTGCCAGTAATGATGGTCTAATGAAGCATCAGTTACAGACATATGTCAGGTATTTTACATAACACTCCAAAACTCCAAAGAAATATATTTATTTATTTTTTACTTTCATATCATTTATTGACACGGGTTATTATGAGTTTCTTGGACGTAGATAGAGAAATAACATTTGCAACGTGTTTTGTAGACGAATTTCTTCGGGCGCAAATCTCTTATGGAAATTGGTCATCAGCGTATCTGATCCCCGTCAGAATAATAATAATAATAAACTCTTTGCATTGTTTTCTTGATGTCTTTCCTTTGTTATCTAAGTTCTGATTTCTCCGACTCTCCTAGAGTATCATGACAAAGAACAAAAATAAATATATACTTTTTGATTTGTATCAACTTGGGATTTATATTTGTTGGTTTGGGTAATAATGATCAGTCGATCTCAACATTTTCAATATCTTTGATCAAATCGAATTAATTGTATCAGCCTAATGCTTGATTAATGTTATGTTTTTCCTTCTATTTGATCATAAAGTATTTTTCTTTTGTTCATCTTCGTTTTTCTTTTGCCATTTTACTGCTAGCTATGCTTTTCAAATTCGATTTAACGTTGATGACATCTGGTAATTATGTAGATAGCTTACGCTTATTTACAAGCTTAGAACTCAAGTTACAGTTTTACTCTGATTCATTGTCTTATCCTAATAAGATTTATTTTGGAAGTAGCATTTTATTCACAATAATTTATAAACACCATACCACAGTTTCAGCAAATTGAAGAATCTACACATACACATAAACACATGTATAACACAAAAGCATCACAGACCTTGAAGATCAACAGTAATATTCTGAGACGAATCTCCCTTTTCAACAACAAACGTTTTCAGAACCTTAGAAGAAGTAGTAATCACTTCAACAGCATAGTTTCCATTATACCCTCTAAACGGAAACGCACCGTTTTGATCGATATGTCCATTAGCATGAGAGAGCCAAGTTTTTTTCACAGCCAAAAACCTTTTACCAGCTTCATTAACATCTCCTTCCGCATCCACCAAATGAGAGTTGTCTCTGCTCATGAACAGTTCCCAAAACCCCCATAACATCATACCTTCTACCGCTGGATGTCCGAAAGCTTCCCACATCATTACTTCCAAATCATCAGCCCTTATGTGCTCATTGACCGAGGAGACATCAAGTTCCGTGAACCATATCGGTAAACCGAGGATTCCTAGTTTGTCTAGTGCTGAACATACGATTGGACCAACCGGACTATCGATATGACCTTGAATCCCGATTCCTCCTACTGGCGCACCCTTTTCTTGTAGGTCAAGAATGTGTTCCGTGTACTTCTCGGGGCATGATTTTGGGTCACACCCGTCTTCTATGTGGTAATCGTTCACGAACAATGTCGCTGATGGGTCTAGTTGGTGCGCGGTTTTGAACATTTCGACTCTAATGTCTTTGCCTAACTTGTCTTGGAAGAATGATCCGTGTAACATCTCGTTATTCACATCGTAATGTTTGAATTTCCCTTTGTACCTGTTTAAAAGACCGGTTAAGCGGTTTTGCACTGCGGTGTTTATGCCCGTTTGGTTCATGTTTTGGATCCATTGCTGAACATTTGATTGGACTTCCCAAAAGATACAGTGTCCTCTGGTTTCTATGTTGTTGCTACTACACAAGTTTAGCATATCGTCTGCATCTTGGTAGTAAAGCTTCCCTTGTTCTGGTTCCGTCCAGTACCATTTTAACTCATTACCAAACACCGCCCAGTTAAAGTTCTTCAAAAAGAACTCGACGAAATCTTCGTTATCCATATTTGTTCTACTTATGCAAGTTCCAACCGGGAAGCTGTTTCTTATTTGTCGAACTCTAACCATAGCTCCAGACAGTTTGCTAGAATCAACACCAGAGAACTTGAGGGTAACGTCACTCTTACGGATCTGCATTTGATAAAAGTTACTATAATTATAAAGTCTTATGGCACTACACATGAGAGGTTGATAAAAGAGTATATTACCTTGTCACATTGTCTTCTCAAATGTTTAATTCTTGCGACTCGATCAACCGGAAAGATCTGCAATCCAGCAACCATAAGATCAATGCCAGAAGAAGGGCCTTGAACATAAACCAAAGCTTTAGAAGGCTGCTTCTCAATTCGGAAAGAACCACCGATCTCATGCCATCTATCATCATTGATCTCGACTTGTCCTCCGTTTACCCATTGGCTATCGATACCAAGTGCGACATTAACATTTTGCGGACTAGTAACGCCAGAACCGACTTTGACCCAAACTGATATTTGGTATGTTAAGAAGAGCTTAAGTTTATCTGTGATCACTTGAGCTGGACCCATCCATGTCTGTGTTCGGTTAGTCACAAGAATATAGCGGCCACTTAGAGGTACGTGTGGTCCAAGCGAGTCTCTTGCCATTGGAGGAAGGATTCTTGGTGATCCTTCCGCGACACCTAGTGTGCAGTTCCCTAATGGAAACCATCCATTGGTTGTATTATCACTTAAATGGCTATTTGTGACTATGTTTTCCCCATATGCAGGATTCTACAAGAAAAAAACAACAATCTTCAGTAAAAACATTTTTTGCTAAATTTGTTTAAATTTTACTGCGGTGAAAATATGAACTGGATCTTTGGACTAACCTCAATAGAAGGGGGCGGTGAAGGAGGGAGTTTCTCGGCGTGTTTCACAGTTAAGCTATTGAGGAGAATATCAGTTCCTGGAGGTGGACCTTCGATGTAAATGACTACTCGTGAAGCAGAACCGTTGAGGAGGAACTTACCTTTTAAATGTAACCACTCTTTGTCTGTTGCCTGAGCACTTTAAAAAGAACAAAAGGAGCATTTTACAATGATTCTTGATATGAAGCATGAGTTCAAGAAAGTGATATTAAACAAAAAAAAAGAAACTAACTTTGCAATGCCAATGTATTGATCGCGTTGATTAGGATTTTGGACCCATAAAGTTGCTTGTACTGTAGCAGTAGTCACATTTTTTCCATAAATGCGTACTACTGCGGTTGCCTCGTAGAGGCGTTTTCTTTGAACTTTCCCGCTGATCTCTTGCTGAATACCATGCCAGTACTGCGTGCGTTCTGTAGCCGAAGCGAAAACTTTCCCGGATTCTGGTACTATCTTTCCATCAGCGATTGAGTCATGTAACACAATCTTGCAGCTTCTCCCAGACCAGTTGTTTAGTCCATCTTCAAAGTTTGGGTTCACTACTATAGTCTCATCTTCAGCAGTAACACGCTCCAGCTTTAAAGTGTTAACACAATCCCAAAAAATAAATAAATTTCTTTAAATTACTAACAGTAGTGTATTCATTTGGACTAGTCCTCCTATTGTAACAATTTGAGATCATATAATTGATTTACATACCGCAGGCTCGCTTTCGCCTTGAATGGTAACAGACTGTATGAGAAGATCGATCCCCGGTGATGGACCTTCCAAATAGAATACAACTTTTTCTGGTAAGCTCGGTAACGAGAACATGCCTTCTAGTCTCACCCACTTCTCTTTGAAGACACAAGTTCTGCAAAATTCAAAAATCAAAATTTTGTTCTTTTGTCAACACTACAATTATGTGGGAAAAGACCTTACTTTGCAATGAGCTGATAGTTTGTTTGCGATTGTCCGTTTTCGAGCTTCAAGGTGGCCATAACTTCTACCAACCCTTGAACAGGTCCGGATACAGCAACAGTTGCTGAAACTTTATAAAGACAACAAGGTTTCACTCTGCTTGTAATGTCTTGCTCCAAGCCTTGCCAAGTTTCTTTCCTGTTCTTGACAACTACATAGCTACCGCACTTTGACAGGTCTAAAAGACTATGAGAGACATTAGACCCGGCGGTGACAACAAAGGCCTCGCAGCAATTCGGATGCCACGAATGCATCCCGGAAGAGAAGTCATGATTCACAATTACATTGGTGGGATCAGAACCAATAATAGAAGATGTTACATTGTTGTTGTTCTGTTTTGCAGGCTGGTCAAGAAAATGATTAAAACAGAGAAAGGTAAGACTTAAGGATTCAAAAGTTATAACTTAGATACGAAGATAGACAAGACTTGGTTACGAAGAAAGGAACATGTCCAAACCCTAACCTCTTCAATGTCTTTTCTTGAAATCATCTCCATGCTTTCTTTTAATTTCTTACAGAACCAAAACCCAAAACCCAGATCAAATTAAGAGTAATTGGCAAATGGGTGACAGAGAAATTCCAAGAAAACACACAAAGATTTAATCTTTTATGTAAGGGAGAAGACAAACCTTGTCTGGATTTCGATTTCTGTTCTTGTGGGTTCGGTTTGAGATGCAGCAAACTGTGAATCTCTTCATTATATAGAGACACACAGATCAGTTTGTTCTGTGATTCTTGGTGGAGTTTTACAAATAGATCGAAAGATTTAAGTGAACTCCAAGATATAAACCGCGGGACCAGCTAACCAACCAAACTCTGTTTGAAATTTTAATTCCTTTTTTTTTCCAAAACCTCTTAAACCTTTTAAGAACAGATGAATCGTTTAGATTTCTGGTTTTATGTTTAGTCCCTTGGAGGTTGTTGTGCTATGAGAAAAGATATTTTTAAAAAAAACAATTCATATGCGGGCACATATTATTTTAATTGGGTTTATCGGGGAAAGTCAGTTTATAATTATTTATTTATTTACCTCTGATTTAATCAGGTATTAAAAGCATATATATATATATATAATTATATATATATATATATACTTAAAAACAAACATGCAATTATATAAAAAAACTATAGAATAAAAATGACCAAAAGTTATCAAAAAAAATTATACTTGTGCATATAAACTTGCAAATCATAATATAAAAGAATATTTAACAGAAAAGCTATTGTTTAATATTGTGAAGAATCTATAATTGTCCTAATATCTCATGGACATGGTTAGTGACTTATATTTAAAATTTAGTAGTTTTTTTTATCAATTAGTAATCTTTAAAAAAAATAACTAAGTTTAAACTTAGTATTGTTTAATGTAGATGATTGAAAATAAAATATTAACATGGCTAGTCAAATTGGATACAATTTTCAATAATAGTTGACTTGAATATTGGCAAAAATAAATCAAACTTGAATATTGGCAAAATAAATCAAACTTTTTCATAAATGTTGATGATCCTTCTTGGTTTCATTAGGTATCCCCAATTGTAAGAAATATAACTTTTTTTTTAATGTGAGGATCAGCCCCGGCGCTGACCCAGTGCACAAAGTGCATTTGCACCATGTCCCATCTAAATTTAATTTTTTTTTCTTTTATTTTTATCCTAATTTTTATAAAATCTGAACTAAACTAATAAAATTATTTACATTTTAACCTAAATTTAAGCATATTGTTGCATTTATTCTTCTTTTTCTTGCAACTCATCGTTTGATTTTACTGTTTTCCTCAAAATCTGGTGAGTAATTCAAATATTTAGTGGTAAACAAAAAAAAATTCCTTAAAAATTGAATATTCACTGACTATCGCACCGGATATAGTAGATGTTTAAGCCGGTCGCACCGGATATAGTAGATGTTTAAGCCGGTCTGGTGAGGATAAGTTATTTATCAAATATAGTAGACATCATATACTATATACAATTATACATAAAGTAACATCAAAATTATCTAAATATCAGAATGTTAATTTTTGGGGTATTTAACTTAACATATAAAGAAACAAAACTAGATATCTTTTTAAATGCCTTCTATTTTCTTTCTTATTGCAACAATGCTAAATTGCTAACTACCCATCAAATTGTCTTTTCAATACAAATAAATTAAACCATTAAAGTTGTCAAAAATATATTTGAGTTCGAGATTGTCATTCTTGCATTGTCGTACACGCATTGAAAAAAAAAAAAAAAGGTAGTGATCGTTTTTCTTTTTTTTTTTGTTTTGGTTTGAAAATCATTAACCCATGAAAATTTAACTATCTACAAAAGGGAAACATTGTTTGTTAAGTATTACCTAATTACAAAAAGGTAAACTTTTGTTTGTTAAGTATACACATAATAAACCCAGCACCACTAGCTGAACTAATGTATACTAGAGTCTATATGATTAATTCTTTTAAAGGAAAACTTCAAGTTCGGAGAAGGAATTTTTTACCTGCTAGAGTCCTAGAATCAATGGATTTTATGGATATTCCTCGAAACTTTGGGGAAATCTAAAAAACCAAACATCAACGGAATCCACAAAAAGGAAAGGACTAAGCGGACTTATAACCATATGGTCGCAATTAAAGATTGCATCAGTTTCAGATTTTATGATTTGCAATANAAAAAAAAAAAAAAAAAAAAAAAAAAAAAAAAATTTAAAGGAGAGATCACAACAAATATTATTCAAGCGATCATCTTCTGGTACATTTGTATCAAATAGAAAACCATATTTCTATCTGGTACTCCATATATTGTGGATATCCAATGTTCCTGAACATAATACTAGACATCGTTTTTTGTTTTTGTAACTTGTTAGTAAGCAAAAAAAAAAAAAAGGATATGTGTAATATTTTTTTTGATTAAATAAACTAGGGTCCATTTTTATATTTTTATTTTTTCCTAAAACCTCTAAAATATTAGGGCCGCCAGTTTTGTTGATGACTTAAAGTAAAATCTGTTAACAATTTGCCAGAAACAAAAAGGGAAAAAGAAGGTAAAAGGTTATCATCGAGAGGAAGAACAAAACTTTAAAGATTGGCTTAGTTCCCCAACTTGCTAATTTCTTCTAATTGATTATACTTGGATAGCTTGGATTAGAAGCAAACTATTGCTTTGTACTCTAATCATACGTACGAGGAAACTTACTTTCAAATGGCTAATATATTAGTGCATTGAGTCAACCTCTTAAAGCTTTATCTATAAAATGGTTTTCTTTTTCTTTGGGGTTAGGGTAACTTTCAAGGAATTATGAGCTGAGGACCCCAAGTTTTCCTTAAAACTCTACGTTAAGTTTTTCTCAATCCCCTCCCAATTTGGACTTGAACTAAGGGTGCTAGGAAGGTCCTAGGAAACGCCACTAGATTAAGAGAGAATTGGTTAACAAGTGAGCTATTTTCAAGAAAAATAAATTAACATCATACACATAGTCTATCATAGTTGTGTTGATCGTCCTTTATAGGTCTAGGAGTAATGTACTTCTACAACGCCTTGACGTCCTCATGTATTTTGGTACTGTTATTTTAGACTAGTTTTCTTTTGATGGTGGAAGGTTGTTGTCTAATGCTGTCGTCCATGCATGATGGCCGTCGTAGTTTGAATTACGTCATACAAATATCCAGATTCTCGTTAGTCTAGGGACGTAGTCTTAAACTCTTGCTATCAAATACGTGAATAGTTTTTTATACTCAACTCCAGTCTCCATTGATATCCTTTGATTTTTTGCTTCTTTCTCTAGTAAGCCACTGAAAACTTAATGAACTTTACTAGTTTGCTACTCATAGTCATTTAGTTCAAAAAAAAAAAAAAAAAATGCTACTCATAGTCAAAAATTTAAATAAACAAATAGAGATGTTCTGCGGAGATGTTAGACCATATGTTTTACTGCTTTATACTAGTTAACTCTGGTATTAGATTACATCAATATATACTTTACATCAAAATAAATAATATTTACAATCATTCAAGTTCATTTTTTTCATTTTTTTTTTAAATACGAGCGCATAGTGATTTATTTATTTATTATATATATTTATTAATTTATTTTTAAAAAATAGAAATAAATAGTGATTTCTTTATTTAATTTTGTTTTTTATTTATTTTTATTTCAACAAGTACAAGGAGTGAGCTCAAACGAGCGTTTAAATTTCTTTTTATCATTTGTTAGATACATCCTTATACAAAATTATCTTCAGTTTAATATATTTTGCTTTTGTACTAAAAGGTTCTCAACCCACGTATATGAATAAAAATCTTGTAAAAGTGATATCTACTGAAATTTATCATTACCATGACGCCTATAAATGACACTTTAACTCTTTGCAAAAACAATGGTGATAATAAAGGAACAACTTTAACAAAACTTTCCTGTTTTATTATAATCTCTTGATACATTATAGTTTTAGGGTACATTGTTTTATATAGAGGCAGAATAAACAATCTAGAATAGGATGAGTCATTGTGACAGCTGTGGAGAGAATTAGTCACCATCCTTATCCTACAAGACACCAAATTGGTTATCGAGCAGGAGAATTGCAGGTACAGTCTTTGTCTTCACTTAAGAGTGTTGACTGGGCTTCTGTGATTGGCATCTTCCTTGTTGGACTGTTTTGTGATCCATTTGACCTAAATCACTTATATTCCCCCTCAAACTTGTGGTGGGTGAAGCACCAACACCAAGTTTGGCTCTTAGATCTTCAAATTCCCGTTTTGGTAAGGACTTGGTAAAAATATCGGTCAGTTGCAATTGTGCAGGTACATGCTGTGTTTCAATGTGTCCCAATACTACTTGTTCCCTGATGTAGTGAAAGTCAGTGTCGAAGTATTTAGACCATTTGTGCAGCGCTGGATTTGCACTCAAGTACACTACAGAGAAATTGTCACAACGGAGCAGAGTAGGGAACTGTTGTGAGACTTGCAAGTCACGTAAAAGAAACGAAAACCAAGTAATCTCTTGAGCAGTGGTTGTTAAAGCTCTGTATTCTGCCTCTGTTGATGAATTTGAGACTGTTTCTTGTCTTCTTGTTGACCAACTTATCAGATTAGGACCGAGAAGTATACAAAAACCAGTGGTGGAGCGTCATGTCTTCTTACATCTGGCATGGTCACTATCACAGAATGCCGAGAGTGACAAGTTGGAGCTTTTTTTAAAATATATACCCATGTGCAGAGTTCCCTTTATGTATCTGAGTATGCGTTTGAGAAGAGCAAAGTCAGATACCGTAGGTTCATGCATCCTTTGATACACAAAGTTGACAGCAAATTGAATGTCAGGTCTGGTTATTGTAAGATACTGGAGCTTTCCTACAAGACTTCTGAAGTATGTTGGCTCTGAGAAGAGTTCAGGACTCTGCTTGTCCATGTTTTGTGGTAGTAGAGTTAGCATAGGATTGCAGTTAGACATTGCAGCTTGATGAAGAATGTCTGATGCATAAGCTGTATGGTGAAGAAAAAGACCTGAAAAACACTTTTGGATTTCAATACCCAGAAAATAGCTTGGTGCTCCCACATCTTTCATTGAGAACCGCTTGTTGAGGGAGATGAGCAGATCATCTAAGAGTGTTTGATCATTCCCTGTAAGGAGCATATCATCAACATACATTAGTAGCACCAGAGATTTACCATTTTTATGATAGGTGAATAAAGAAGGGTCTGATTTGCTGCAGGTGAACCCAAACCCGATTAAGTATTTGCTAAAAGTGTCAAATCAGGCTCTCGGAGCTTGCTTCAGTCCGTAGAGTGCTTTCGTAAGACGACAGACATGAGATGGTTTTTGTGTATCAACAAAACCAGGTGGTTGCAGCATGTAAACTGGTTCTTGCAATTCTCCATGAAGAAAAGCATTTGATACATCGAGTTGTTTAATCATCCAGTCTTTAGTTATGGCAACATCAAGAACCATTCGTATAGTTGGAGTGCGTACAACCTGACTGAATGTTTCAAGGTAATCCAATCCTTCTTCTTGAATAAAACCTTTAGCCACAAGACGTGCTTTAAGCTTATCAACGGGTCCGTCCGGTTTTAGTTTGGTTTTGAACACCCACTTGCACCTTAAAATGTTCATTTCTTCTGTAGGTTCAACCAAATCCCATGTATGCAACATATGAATAGTATTGATCTCATCATGAGCTGCATCGTTCCAACCAGGATGTGCCAGAGCAGCTGTAATGTTTTTCGGTTCTTCTAGAGCAAACCTTGAGGTGAGGAGAACATATCTAGGATTAGGTTCGTGAGTGCTTTCTTTTGCTCTTGTTGTCATAGGGTGAGTGTTATTTTTGTTGTTTTGGTCCTCTTGTTGCTCTTGTTGCTCTTCTTGGTGTTCTCCCTCTGATGCAGAGTTCTCGTTCTCAGTTTCTGTTGAGTTTTCATCCTCACTAATTTCATGATCATCTCCTTGTTGAACTGTCTCATGTGGTACAAGAACTTGGTGGACTGTTTTGTGAGGAATATGAACTTGTGGAGATGATGATTGTGCTTCATTAGAGCTTGTAGTTGGAGGAACTGAAGCTGTTTGCCAAGCTTGCAGAAGAAGAGTCTGATATACAGGAATTAGAGACTTGTACTGTTGTGTAAATGGAAAGACGCTTTCATCAAACACTACATGTCTTGATATGTAGACTTTACCTGTTGGAGGATATAGGCAGTGGTATCCTTTATATTGTGTATGGTTCCCCAGAAATACACATTGCAGAGACCTCAGATCGAACTTGTGATTGGCCATGGGTCTAAGACACGGATAGCATGCAGATCCAAACACTCTGAACATGTTGTAGTTCGGTTTTTGTTTAAAAAGTAGCTCATAAGGACTGCAATTGTTTAATGTGATAGAGGGAATCATATTAGAGATGAAACTTGCTGTAAAGAAGGCTTCTACCCAGTGATGAAGAGGAGTATGGCTGTGAAACATCATTGAAAGGCCAAGCTCCACCAGATGCCTATGTTTCCTTTCAGCAATCCCATTTTGCTGAGGAGTGTAAGGACATGAGATTCTGTGAATAATTCCATGTTCTGATAAGTGTTATTTAAAAAGATTGCTTATAAACTCTCGTCCCCCATCACTCTGAAAAACCTTGACCTTAGTATTGAACTGATTCTCTACCATTTTCTGAAAAACTTTGAAGATTGCAATAAACTCTGATTTTGCTTTCATTGGATAGAACCAAGTAAACCTTGAGAAATCATCCACAAAAACAGCATAATACTTAAATCCTTGGTTTGATACAACTGGTGATGGTCCCCAAAGATCACAATGTATTCGATCTAGGGGACATAAAACTCTAGAATCAGAAGAAAAAAATTGAAGCCTACTATTCTTCCCCATCTGGCAAGGCTCACAAATAGAGGTGGTGCTGCTCTTATTTGTAATGATCTCCTTGCTGATTTTAATTTGTTGGAGAACTTGTGAATTTGAATGCCCAATTCTGTGATGCCATGTATCTTCAGAGGCTGTGCACTAAAGGTTAGAGAACAGAGCTACAAATTCTTGATTCCCCAACATATAAAATCCACTACTTCGAGGACCCTTTGCTACCACCTTCTGGGTAGGTATATCAACAACGCAAACTTTATTAGAATTAAACCACACACCACAAGACAGGTCATCACACAATTTAGACACCGAGAAAAGAGACTTTTGCATTTCCGGGCAGACAAGAACCTCATTTAACGAAAGCTTACCTGAAGTGGAAGCAATGGTGGTAGAGCCAACGTGAGTTATAGGCAGAAAGGTTCCGTGTAAGTTGTTGCAGTCTGGAGGTTTGTAGCAGAGGAGGTGACATGAGCCGTAGCTCTAGAGTCAGTGACCCAGTCATTGCCATCAGTGATTTGCAGAGAGGAGAACACTTGAGCTACATCAGGACGTTGATAATTTTCATCGAACCGGTTCTAGCAGTCAGTCGCAACATGTCCTGTTCGACCACAAATCTGACAGATTGGTCTTTGTCCAGTTGCTTGAGAATTGGTTTGATGTTGAGAAAAGCCTCTGTCTCGTGAGGAGTAACCACCATGTCCTCTGTTTTGACCTGAAGACCTTCCTCTACCACGATAACCTCCTCTCGACTGATTCCCATATCCTTTTTGTTGAGCATGAAAGGCAAGATGTGGAGTAACCGAGTCAGGAACACTGTAGGACCGAACCTTGGTGTCAAAGCTTTTGCCTTCAGAGACTACATTACCAAAACTTGGTGGAGATATCTTGCTCAGAGAGCTTTGAATGACAGTCGTGATTGGGTCATAATCACGACCCAACCCATTTAAGAGCCCGAATATTTTCAGGGACTCATCAATGGGTTTTCCAATAGAACTCAAAGCATCACAAATGGCTATAAACTCACGACAATACGCATCAAAGGACAAATATTTCTTTTGTAAAACCCATAGACTACGGCGAAGAGTAAATTCCCTAGCAATGCTACTCTTATTGAAGTTCTAAGCTAAAGACATCCATACTTCTCTAGAGGTAGTGATGTTATGTACATACCCGAGGACTTCTTCAGAGAGAGTACCAAATAGCCATGACCGAATGATTTGATCTGTGCAGAACCAGACTTCATATTGTGGGTTTGGGATCTCCGCACCGTTTTTTGTTGAGATGGTTCGAGGTGGAGTTGTGACGACACCATAATCCTATGAGCTTTTGACATGATAACAGTGACTCATACTGAGTTTTCCAAAGGAGATAGTTGGTATTATTGAGCTTAATAGTGACAGTACTAGTGACATGTATATTGTCAGGAAAGGGATACGCAGTAGCCATTGATGGACCTGTTAAGGTTTACAATAGCTCTGATACCATGATAATAAAGGAAGAATTTTGAGAAAACTTTACTGTTTTATTATAATTTCTTGATACATTATAGTCTTAGAGTACATTGTCTTATATAGAGGCAGAATGAACAATCTAGAATAAGATGAGTCGTTGTGACAGCTGTGGAGATAGCTAGTCACCATCCTTATCCTACAAGACACCAAATTGGTTATAGAACAGGGGAATTGCAGGTACAGTCTTTGTTTTCACTTGAGAGTGTTGACTGGGCTTCTGTGATGGGTCTCTTCATTGTTAGACTGTTTTGTGATCGATTTGACCTATATCACTTGTAAATGGCTCATGAGCAAAATAAGAGCATGGTGTTAATTGTCACACTAGTTGCTTGCTTATTACTCAACATGCAATTAGTTATGTCTTTTCCTAGTTTTACTGATAACCAACGGGTCTTACAATTATTTGATTATTTAGGACCTTATAAAATACAATTATTTTATTTAACTCATTAGTCTGCATTTTTAAAATATAGGTTGTAATATGCCAAAAAAGAATGAGGAATTTGAAGGTTTTTTCACAAAACCGTGTAAAACCGACCAAAATCTCATCATTCACACGACTTTTTATCTTCTCTTTCTCTCCTTCGCTACTTGTCTCCTTCTCTTTCTTTCTTAAAAGTATCTACCAAAACACGGAATCCAAATGTAGAATGCGAAAAAACTCATTCGGATTATTTAGAAAACATAGCTAGAGATTACGAGATTCGATATTATAAAAATTATTTAACTGACTTTGCAAATATTTATGATTGTACTGTATCTTGATCAACGGGTGATATGTTACAAAGTCAGCGATTGTTTTTCCTTGTCCTTTTGTATTCTAGTATTATGGTGGTTACAACTCTTAACATTCACCACCCCCACAAATGTCAAGCTGGAAATGACATTTTGAGAAAGCCACTAGGCCATCAACTCTTGTCAAATTGTCAACAAAATATTAAAAACTTTAAAGAAATTGTCTGACCAAAAAATATTAAAGAAATTGTCTGACCAAAAACAAAAATGTAAAGCCTTGAGGCCACAATATAGGTTAGTAAAAGTCCCACAAACCAAACTATTTAGGGCCTACCAAAACTAATCCCTTTTACTATGCCGTAGGAAACATTATACTCAATTTGGTCTCTCAGACATGCGATTCTAGCTAAGATATCTTGTGTTTTAATTCGAGAGTCAAATGTATAGTAAATGTGTGTATTATTATGCTATTATTGTTTGTATGACTAAAGTAAATTTGCAAGAACTGTGACAGCTCATATGTATTAGATTGAAAGCGGTAGATACAGAGAGATTCATGTAGTTTCATCACCAATAATGTATTCTCATCGGATTTAGACACCAGATAGATTAAAAGAAAGACCAAACTACTACATATATGTTTTACTCTCCTGACAACTCTCTCATGGTTCTCAAACTCACGCATGGACAGTCCGGAAAGGCTTGTATGTCTTGACACTACTTATCAGTCCGGCGATGGATCCAGCCGCAGCTAGTAGTGAGACGATCAAGCAAACATAGCACATCATTTTCAGTGCAATCCATCTAGCAGAGTACTTCTTAATCTTGGTCTGTGCAATGTGCATCTCAACAGGGAAATAAACAGTTAAAGGCCAGAAAGAAGCTGCTCCTATAAGACCCAATATTGCGTTGAAGAAAGGGAATATCATAGCTACCACAGTTGTTACAACCACATAAGCTGTCCTCCACACCAATCTAAAGAGGCTGATGTTGAATTTTCCAAGGACAGGTACGTTTACTGAATATTCAGCAGTGATGAACTTGTTGTCTGGATAGTTTCTGTTGCATTTTTTCTCTACAAACTGGAAGATAGGTTGCGCGAACACCTGAAAATGTTATGGTTCGTTTTCATTAGCTAACAGAGAGAAAGCGCCAATGACTAGTCTTTTTTTGGTTTTTGGTTACCTGATAGGCACCAATAAGGTGGGCAGCGATACAAGCGTTTGCAAAGTCAATTAGCCAATAGGGCTCAAAAAACCCGAAATCTGTAAGGAAATCTCCAGGGGCAGCGCTTCCAAATGCAGCATAGCCCATGCATCCACATAAGATGTAGAAAAATGTGGTTGTTGATACTCCCACAAGACTTGCTCTTTTCATGGCTTTGTTCTCAGCTGGGCTAGATCTTAGTGTATCCTGCAAAAAGCATAAAATTTTTAACTGTTAGTAATACAATAATCCAACTGTTAATATGTAAAACTATTCTTAATCAAACTGTCACTACCTAGTCCACGTATGTTCTCCATGGTTCCAAATACCGTACATTACAAGTCATTAAATGGTGAAAGCTACGATCATTATGTGACAAAAAATAATGAGTTGTAGTGTCAACTCAATAAGCTAACGCTGTTGATAAGAATATCAAATCATTGTTTGTTGTGGAGAAGAGATTGATAATATCTTTGAGTGCGACTCTTTGTCCTTAATAAGCACATGTTTTACCTTTAAGCTAAAAGACAGATTCTTTACTTTTTGACTCTTTTGGGTAAAGCAAAAAACAAGTGGTCCACATGGAATCGATTGTCATTGTCAATAATCTCTAACCACAATTCTATTAAGAGGTTCATATCCAAAGCTAATAACACTCAAATGAAATTGATGGAGATAACTTGCCTGAATCTCGATGAGAACTGTGGCGTAAGCATAAGCGAACGCTATGTCCCCAACCGCTTGAAACGATCTCCATATCTTCTGAGCTGCGGTTACATCAACTCCAACCGCTGTGCCCGTTATACTTGTCTTACCCACTCTCCCAACTTTTCATATATAATAACATATTTACCATTAGTTTTGTAATAGTTCTTATGACTATGAATAGTATAGATAAATTGGTGTGCAACAAAAATCTTGTGCAGGTTGTGTTACAACTACTGATATAGATACTTTGAAATACAATATAATAATGAATGGTTAACAAATGAAATTTTGCAACTAACGAAAGGTTATAAAAATTGTATGTACGTACCTGCGACATACGAAATGGCTAGACCAATTCCAATAGTTGCATAAGTGAAGGACATGACCGCAGCCATAATGGAAAGGAAAGAGAGCTTGTGAAAATTTGGGATCTGGCTAAGAATAACCTGAATGATCCCAAAGAGAGCCATATACGGATAACTCGATACACTACAATCCGCCTGTTTCCCTTTATCGTGGTAACAGTTCGCTTTCCCGACCGCTCTGTTTGAACAGGATTATGTACCAACATCAATATTTTTTCACAGCTTCTATAAAATCTTGTCACACATTTTTATGACAAGAAAATTTAATTTTTTTGTAACGGTTATAAAGTAATAACATATTCACATTGTGTAGTTGACTTACACCAAACTAATAGAAGCAGTGATGGTGTAACCAACAGTAATCCCAATCAGATTCCCATACTGTGCCAGTCCACAGAGCTGCACTTTCCTACCACCTGTCATATTACAATAATTGCAGAAATATTATTTTCCGAGTCTATTTATCTATTTAATTATTACTTCTGTTTTTTCTAACCTATTAATTAATTTTCTGTTTCATAAAGCAATTACAAAACACTCCACGGAACCATGTATAATACTACTATAATCTATTTATTTCCTCCGTCAACATCCAAACACGAACAATAATGCTAATACTACAAAAATGGTTGCCTCATATGTCAATATATTCTTTAAAATTTCTCTTCTCCTTGGTTTTCACAATCTTGGATCATTATAAACAGTCCAAAAAACTTAATTAGTAAATATTCAATTTGACAACCAGCTAAAGATATTATTGATTGACTAAAATAAGTTTCAGACTAATTAATTATTTCCAACAACCATAGTGTATAATTAGCAATTGAATTGGACGGTTACCAAAGTTTTGCATTCAGTCAAAATTTTATATACTTCAGAAAGCAAATAGAGAAATTTGTGGCAATTATAGTCCACAAGTTTTTTCCTTGAAAACCAAAATTGCAGAGATTTAAAGGTCACTGAGAAAAAACAAAAAATTCATTTACTACAAAGGCACAAAACTCAATTTCAATTTGAACTAGACAGAACAATATTTTTTTAATGATTAAAAAAACACCAAATAAAATAGGAAAAAAAAATTGTTTCATCAGAAATCTTTGTGAAAAATATAGCCAAGAATCATGAATTCAAGATTCATTTCACTTTTTTTTTTTTGTAATTTCAATGAGTATCTTATGAACAACTCAAATTGATGCAAAACAGTACTGTCGCTTTTGATCGACATCAATCTTTAATAATTATTAAATTTTGCTTTTCTAACCACAATAATTCTTCCGACAAACGTCATCCCAAACTAAATATATACTACACAAAGTACAGTATCTAATGAAACAGATCCATACCTTAAGAAAATAAACCTTTTTCCAAAAAAATGAACATTTCCTAAAGAAACCTTTTCTGAACAAAAAAAAAGTGTAAAAAAAAAAAATTACAAGAAAACAAAAGATATATAGAATCTTTCAAGTCATGGTAATAAATTGGTGTACAAAGTCAAGTTTCTTTTTTTGTGTTCTGCTTTCTGACATATGAAAAAAACATTGCATATTTTTTAATACTTCAAAAACTGAAGCTGGTGTAAAAAGTGAGATTGTTTTTCATTTTTTTCAATTTACTTTGAAAGGAAAACAAAAAAAAAATAAACAGTAAAAACAAAAAAAGAAGAGAACCATACCGAGGTAAGCTTGAACAACCTCCATGTAAGTGTAGTTCCTTTTCCCGGTGACGGGATCCGGCGCACGGTAGCAATCAGCAAGCATGGTCGAAGTGAAGTAAGTGATGAACGAGAAAATAAGCAAAATCGAAGTCCCTGCGATCCAACCAAGCTGAGCTATAGCCCATGCCAAAGACAACACTCCGGAGCCTATAACCGCCGTGATAATATGCGCACTAGCCGTAAGCCATGTCCCTGTACGCTTCTCTCGACCGTCTTCATCGACGTTCTTGGTCGGGTCCGTGATGTTGTAGGCATCGCCGGACTCCGCCGTGGAGTGGTTGTGTTGTTCGGTGTTGAAACTCTTCATAGTGAGAGCCAAAGAAGAAGAAAGAGAGAGATGAGATGAGATGAGATGAGAAGAAGATAAAATAAATGTTTTAAGTGAGAGAGAGAGATGAGAGAGTAAATGAAGAAGTCTAAGTATAGTCAACAGATTTGTGTTTACATAATATCATATATATAGACTTACTTGTATATGTATATAATGGAGTTTAGCATATATGCCAACGAGACGTATACGTAAAATACGTGTTCGATTTTTAACTTTTTTTTGCAAAATGTTTTTATTTAATACGGTTTTCGGCTTGGGATATGTAAATTGCTTTTGGCTAGACTTTGAGACCACCTATGGGGGGACGATTTTAATATTCAGATTCTGTAATAATTGTTCTTTTTCTATGAATGTTAATTTAAGTGAATTATAGATAAAGTTTTTTTTATATATATACTATAAGTTCAATAAGAAAAAAGAAAAAAAATACCTTTATAAATTAATTATGTTGAGATCATGACATTTTATTAATTTATAGTGATATTAATATACTAATAATATTATTTTATAGTGTAAATTAATAATTATTAATTTATAGATATAAATTTTATTTTTTAACAAATTATGAATTGAGACAATTTTAGAAAAATAAAATTAAACTTTTGGATGTTTTCAATTTAGAATTGAATTGGTAATATTTTTAAAAAATTATTGACAATAAATTACAAATATTCTGTAAAACTATCAAAATTAAAAATAATGCATATGCAGAAATTGAAAACTTTTTAAAAAACATAGCTATTTCTATGGCATTTATAGAGTATTTTTTATTATTATAATTTGAAAATACAACATAACAATTGTTTGATAAATATGCGCTATTGGAGAAAATTCAAAATTTTAAAACATACATATATCAATATATATATATATATGTAAATTTAAATAATTATTAATTTATGATATTATTAGGACCATATTTTACATGGAGATTTCAAAAAATTATTATCTTATTATCTTATCAAATTTTGTTTTTTTTACACTCGCCAAACTTGGGACCAACAAAATTTATTAATTTATAGTGTTTATTAATTTATAGAGTTTTTACTGTATGGTTTTTTTAATTGTATAATCTAGAAAAAAAATTCAAATATTATAATTTCGTTTGGAAGAACTTCAAAAGATACACTTCTAAGAACTTGTAAACTTATATGTAATGTTCTAAATAAAATTATTTGCTCTCTAAATTCCTTTTTTTTTAACAGCAAGAGAATATATTAACTCAAAATAGCCAATGTGAAGGGGTATTGTTTACATAGATAACTCGATGCGAAACTGAATGAAACTGAAGGGATATTATTTGCTCCCTAAATTCATGAAATACATTCTATTTATAAAAAAAAATCTAAAACATATCTTAATAAATAAGTTATACCAGAATCAAAGTAAGAAAATAATCGATGGTTTTGTATTTGATATAATATTGATAAAAGCGGATTTTAGCATTTGTACCATTGTTCTTCATTGCTTTTGGAGGAAAATGAGATGTTTATATTATAGGCACTAGATGCCACGAACATTTGGGTTTCCAAATTTCTGATCGATGGAACCAAAATAAATTTATTTTTATGTATTTTTCTTATGTTTATTAAGAAAATATATATATTCAAAGATACGTGAAAGCTATATGGATTCGCTAACCAACAAGTTAAAAATCATCAAATTTTGTTTTTTTTTGTTCTTTTAGGATCATCAAAATTATTACTACACATCAAGAGTTATGGACGTTGAATCTGTAACAAATAAAAGTGAACAACCAACATAGATGCATCTATAATTCTATAGAGACCAATTAACACTTTAATTTGATGTTAATATAATTTAACACGTTACTCTTTTTTATGAAATTTACTTTTTGAATGTCGAAGTTGCCATACTCATTATTGAGAGTTTGAGACAGATAAATCGAAAGAGAAATGTTGCATATGCAAGAATATGTCTAACAGCATCTCTATTGGACATATTTGATAGAGGGTCAGAATCATAAAAAAATTTAAAAATGAAAAAAGTATCTCTGTCGAGAACTATTAAGATACATCATTTGATTGGTTGGATAAACTAAAAAGTAATTAGATAATTAAATTAATTAAAATATTATTATTTATTTTTTTGACATCCAAATAGCTTTAAACTGATGGAGTTGCTCTTAAGTGGTCTCCAATTACTGGAAATAAAATTCTGAATTATATAGAACGTATTAGCTAGAAAAACTTGAAACCCGAGATAATCCGAACATTCATGCATAGATACCAAATTTCATAAATCCATAAATAATGAAAATATGGATGGATTCACAATATAAAAGAAAAATAGAAATCATTCAGAACTCTCTTTCTCTTTATAATCCTTCCTCATAGAGTTAGAATTTAGTTTTGTGTATGTCTACTTGGTCGAAAAGTTCAACATACATTTATAAAAAAATTCAAAATTTGAAAGGTGTACCTTGAGAGCTAATAGATCTTTGAGATATTAGTGAATAGAACAAGTAATCTAAGAGTAATGTATTAAACAAAACAACTCAGTATACGCTAGACGGTAGTTGGTTTAATCATATATATATACAGTATATATATATATATATATGTCGACCAACAATTTATAAGTGATATTCAAATTTATTAATGTCCATATCTTATCTATGTACGATGAAAAAATTAATAAAATACTTTTATTGATTCGATAAGTTAAAAATTTTAGAAAAAACTTGAGATAAGAGTTATTTTCTTGTTTTATAAACTATTACATATGATGGAAGTAATAGTATAGAAACGAGTATTAATTCTGATTTATTTGATCTTCAAACTTTGGTTTTATATGTTCTAAAGATATAAAATTTAAGAAAAAAACAAAACTCTTGAATTTGATGAGTAAAAGTGTGTTGACCGAAACAAAAATAAACTGATGTAGAGTAAACGTGTAATATGTGATGGCTATTTTTCGTACAAGATTACTTTATCTTAATTATTTATAATAAAGGTTTCTCATGCAGCCACATAATATTGTCAATGCAAATGCACTTTTGACAGTAAAAATGTTAGACCGTTACTTCTTTGTTCATGTTGCTTCTTTAGAAACAAATGTTGATTAAGTACTTGTACATAACAAGCTGAAATTTCATCTCTATTAATTAATTAGCAATCAATACTAGTTCGGTTTTAACTAGTGAGTCTAGTGTAGTTTCATTACGCACAAAAAAAGACAAAAAAGATAAAAATTAAAACAAATAATTTATCTAAATATCTTCCAATCAAAACAAAACAAAAAACTTATATAATGAGAGAGACACTGTACTAAAACTTTAATTAAGATGCCAATTGTGAGTAAGCGAATTTGGAAACCAATAATTAGAACCATTTATAGTTTTCTCATTTTTCACCTAGCTCCAACACGCTTGAAGGGACAACTTGTTTCGATAGTTCCGTAGAATAATTTCAACGAGATGACCAATAAATCATTGAAAAATAAAATAAATAAATCATTGAAATTGAAAAACAAACGGCTGATTTTGTTTTTTTATTGGTCAAAGGCTGAATTATTTTTATAATGATTAACAAAAGACTTATTATGTGAAACCTTGACTTCTTTGTCTAACAGTTACGTATTAGGTATACTCACATAATCACATGGTTTATATTACAGTATTTCTTAGTATTAATAATTTCTAGAAAGATTCAAGATTTAAAAGAAAACTTTAATAAACCATTAATGGCATTTACTGAATCTTACAACAAATGGCATATGGAGACAGGTGCCTTCTGTAACGTCTCAGAATCTGAGGTTCTTTGCCTAAAAAATCAAAACTTGTGGTGGTGAATCTTCACTTAACGCATAACTGAAACACCAAAAAGCTGTTAGGTTCATGCAAGATAGTTAAGCCTAATTAATTAAAATAATTTAGATTATTTAATTAAAAGTAATGGTCCACAAGAATGTTTTATGTGACCTCTCACGAGTTGCCTCGTATTTGAAAAGTCTTTGTATTTGAAGATTGCTCTGAAAGAAACAGTTATATTAATATGTGTATGTTGACCATGTACACGGATGGAGAACCAACCGTAGAGTATGAGTATCCCCAATTGTAGATCAATGTATAAGATATTTTCTTTGTCTAAAATAATTTTTAAAATGTGATATAAAGATGGAAGCAAAGTGGAAGTTTCAACTTTAAAAAGAACAGCGAATAAATCTGATATTTCAATAACAGGTTTTGATGTGAATTTTTTCATCTTTTTTTTTTTTTTTTTTTGGTACTATGCAATCAGGTCAAAGATTGAATTTTCCTATCTTTTTTTGTTTTTGTCGAGAGAATTTTCCCATCTATGAATTTTTCTTGTGAAGTTTTGATTGGTTGGGTAAACTAAAAAATAATGTTTGTTTTGGTCTTTTGTGTGTTTGAAGGCCGGATTTTGTTGGCAAGGTGTGTTCAGTTTTTATGTTGTAACCACAGTCTAAGTTTAAGATAAGTTTGGTGACAATAAAAGGAGGAAATTGTGAAAAGAACTACCAAAACTAAATCCAGAACAGTTTTAAACTCAAAGGAAGACAATAAGTTTGGTTGGCATGGTCATGTCAGTTGTTTCAAATCCAAGGAAGGCAATAAGTCTTCAAATTTTGATTTCAATGTTTATATCATTTCCATTGAAAAGGTTGTAGTTCTTAAAGCTATGATCTTTTGTTTTTAAACATTTTCAACAACTTTGTCCCAAAAAAAAAACATTTTCAACAACAAATGATGGATGATTTTTTTTTTTTTTTGGATTTTTTTTTTGAATTTTGTGTGGTATAGTAGTGCGAGGCTGTGAGCTAGCAGAAAAATATGATTTTGTCCTTGCCTCCTTGGATATATGGTCGTGAGGCAATTTCTATGCTACCGGCATTGAATAAACCGAAATCCTAATACTTGTAGATTATATAGTGTTGGGATATGATTACTATGATATTTCCTATATATATATGCATTAGATTTTGCAGTAAAAAGGAAAAATAAAAGTATTGTGTTAGAGAACTTTTTCTTTTTCTTAGTATGTTATTAATTAATGTTACAATTCATTCTTTGGAACAGTGTCTCATTTTCCTCAAAAATATGCAAATTTCTCTTGCGAAAATATCTGCTTCTTCAAGAGAAGCATAGTGAATAGGAAATGGTGTTCCCGCAAGCTTTAGCATGTAAATGATTGGAGTCCGAGCCTTTTTTTGATGTTCTTTGATTCTAAATCCAGTAAAATAAGTTCTCACACTTATTAAGTTCAAGATATTCTAAGATTAATGTTTTAGCAATGATGTCCATTCTCCTTTAAATGATCTAGTTTAGTCATTTTTTTTTTAGCTTAGTCCTTTTCTTAGTGCCTATCTTTGTCAATTTTCCTTAAATCACATCACATTATCTATAGGCTAGCTTCTTCCTTTTAAAAGAAATAAGATTTAACCTTTTGCAAAGGAAAAAAAAAAAGAAGAAAGGCAAAATAAGTATATATGCACTAAAAATTTGGAAGTATATGTACTCGAGAGACACCACTACAATGGATACAATCTAACCTCGATCAGCTCTGGCATCCTAAGGACAACGAAGAATTAGAAAACAAAACAAAAATGCTATGAAAAACACTCATTTGTCATTTTTAAGATGTTCATTTTGGACGTGACTATCTCGTAACTTTTCGAATATATATCATGGGTGTGATCCCGACTTATCATTTTCTCGCTTGTGGCAATATGAGTTTTAACTTTGTCTCCGAAATTTTATGGGGTTTTTGTCGGTTTATCCTATCTTCAAATTATGTTGCATCTGTAGATGCTTTTATATTTGAGTTTGTAAGCTCTAAATTTGTATTACTCCAAAGCTAATTTGTGTAACACATTTGGATTGAATGGATAACCTTTATAATACATTTGGTATTGTTTGTACCGGGGATTGCACAACTTAAACAAATAAAGATTTTGTGGGAAAGAGCAAGCAAATTCTTTTATTAATCAGGAAAAACGTGAGATCGTCACTTAAAACAAGTCGGGATCGAGCTCGTTAGTTTACAAGCGAACTAGCAAGCTTAAAGTGACGAACTGAAAATATGAATGAATTATACGAAAGACAATAACAGTTTTCGATGCAAAGTATTGCTTTGTAGGTTTTGTCCGCGGGTCAAGATGGTGATCCCAATAAATGTTTTCTCCTTTTATAGGGGACTGTTGACCTAAGGGTGTCTAGGGTTTTTGTAGTGAATTCCCGAGATTGTCCTTTGCGGGAATTAGTGGACTTGCTCCCAATCTTTTCGGGCCGAAATTGTAATTAATGAGTCTTGTTGGGCCGAGTGGCATATTATCCAACAGGTATGATTGGAAAACAATACTTTTGCCCGAAAAATAGTGCTCATTACATGTAATTCTACTGTATATATAGCGTCAAAGCAATTAATTTCTTAAACTAACATTTAATGCGGTTGAATACATCTCCTTCAACAAGAAACATGCACAACCCTTCCATTTAAAGGATTAGTGACCGACCTAAATTTATAATTTACTCTTTACAAATTACAAATTACATCTCTATTCACATTTATACGCATATATATTTCTGAAAAATTATCAGTCGATCGAATCTCTTTTATCTACTATTATTCCACATTTTTACACGTCTTCATTCAATGTTATCATATTTTCTTAATTTGGTACCTTTAGAAAACACGTCTTTCGAGAAATCCAAACTAAAAACAAACATTACTTTACACAGCTCCTCACTTCAAGCTTGATTAGATTCCCTATAGCATGCACTTGATAAACATGATCATCATTTAGCTCAACTCATAAATATATAAGACTGAATCTTATACTATCTTTGGCCATATTCCACATTATTTTTTTTTTTTAAATCCGCTTTCGAGAGCACCTAGGTGTTAACATGTTACATGGTACATTGGTGTCTGCCAAACTCATTAACGTCTTCACTATCTTTTTCATTTTAAAGTTAATATTCATCATTTTCTAAATAGAAAACCACAAAAGTATTTTTAGATTATTAAACGATAAAGATCCCATAAGAAGTTGAATAATTTTCATCATTACCAAAAAAAAAAAAATAATATATACTACTATTTTTTGTCGTTTTCAACTGTTATAACAACACGTCTTCCTAAATCTAGTATTTTTCAACTGTAGTTTGTGATGACGTTTTGTTTTCTCTAAAACGTGGTTGTGGTTATCTATAGACAAAAAAAAAAGGTTCATTAATTGATCTCTGAATCAAGGACACCATTCGAGAAGATAAAATAGGTAGAAGATATCAAATCTGACGTCGCAACATATTTACCAGAAAAGATTTATAGCGATACCTGTAAAGATATACAATAAAGTGGCTTTGGCATTGCAAAAATTGGCAAAGTAATTGACCAAACGAATTTTTCATTCTTTTACTTTATTAGTGCAATGTCTATTTCACTAGCTAGCTATATACTATACGTGGGAGGTTCATATTATTTATAAAACTTTACGATATATAGAACATTATTTTATCAAATTCAAAGACACGTGAACGAGTTTGGCCTATAAAGTCGACCCCACGGAAAATAATTCCAAATTACCAACTTATACAATGATTTCGAGTATGATGGAAAAAAGAAGGGACTTCGAATTTTGATTGCCAATTATTTTGGGGGAATCAAAATTTTCGTAGTCGACAACCAAAATGAATTTTATGAATTTGAGCTGATAAATTTTATTTTTATAAAGAAATGTATTCAGAGACACAAAAACAATTTTTTTTAAAAAAATGTAGTAGAAGTCGACTTTGATTAAAGTTAAAATAAACTGTTATGTATTGTGAGACAACTAATTCTGAACGAAATGGACGGTGTATATCGTTAAGTAACTTTAGTGCCGACTTCTTGGAAAGTTTAAAAAGTAAACAATAGTCACAAAACAATATAATAAAAAGTTTAGATGATAAAATTGGTTTTTCAAATATAAGAAAAGTAGTTCTTGGATTCTTATTTCAGGTCATATCACCAGATTTTCTGAACGATCACTCAGACCCGATCAATGGAGTAGTTTGAACACGACTCACATAGTACTTTAGTTCATGTTAATTAGTCTTTGATACTGATTGATATAATAATTTGTTACATTCATTTAAAATATTTATGAAACTGAGTTCTGAAAGGTTTCAATGTCGTTGAAAAACAAATTTTAAACTGTTTGGTTGGCTAAGAAAAATAAAACTCAAAAGTAGTGAAGAGAAAATGTATATTCACTTCAATTTATAAAATCAATATATGAATGTGAAATGTAAGGAAAATACTTTATCTAACATTTTCCTTTGTATTGTACTGTTATACTGTACACAATGTTAATGTCCAGTATGCCACTCTATCTATATATCTTTTTTTTTTTGTATTACAAAACTTATATTAAGTGGAAATTATATGTTGGTCACAACATAACATGTGAAATATTTTTGTTAGAATATCCATTAATTATATAAATATATGATGTCCATAATATAGATAATAAGAGCCTCCTCCATACAGCTTTATAAAATGTAACGTTGGAGTAGCATGGTCTAAAACGAAACTGCTTAGTGGTGCTTTTTGGGTGCTCCATTATCACATGGGTAAGGTTTTGATGTATGATTACAATTATGTTAGGTTTGGTCGCTCGGGCCGTTGAACTTTTTAAATTATGTTATGGTGTTGGGAAAAGGATAAATTTCAACCCGTACTATTTCAAAAGTGTAAATTCCTATCTAGACAATATAATGGTGTGTTATTCAACCTAAACCCTCACTTAATTCAAATTTACTACCTAGACTTCGAATCGTTACCAATATTCCTACGTTGACTCAAACATTATTAGTCAACCATTAAATGTTTTGATCAATTTGATACGTAAGCGATGATGTGTCAAGGTTGTTGGGTTCAAAACCTTAAAACGACATCATTTGGAATGAAAGGTTAAAACGACATGTTTTAAATTGGGGGAAAGATCTTAAATTAGGGTTCTTCAGTAAGTTCGATTTCAATATGCTTGTGCCTCTCTTTTCCCCAATTCAAAACACGTTGTTTTAACATTTCATTCCAAACGACGTCGTTTTAAGGTTTCGAACCCAACGACCTTGACACATCATCGCTTACGTGTCAAATTGATCAAAACATTTAACGGTTGACTAACGCTATTTGAGTCAATGTAGGAATACGGTAACGATTCGAAGTCTAGGTAGTAAATTTGAATTAAGTGAGGGTTTAGATTAAAAAACACACCGTTATATTGTCTGGGGTAGGAATTTACACTTTTGAAATATTACAGGTTGCAATTTACCCTTTTCCCTTATGGTGTTATAGTATCCAAACATATAGCCACTTTATTTGTTTGATGTATATCTTTGCTAACCTTAAGTTACAAACGTTTCCAGGTTTACATTATTGCTACGAAATACGAATACTAAGGATAAAATTTTCTAAAAATGTTGTGACAAGACTAGTGTTCAAAAGCTAAACTCAGTTGAACAAAATTATGTATCTACAAGCAAGCACCAATGATACAAAGAAGAATGGTTCTATTGTGACATAAAAGTTTATATAAAAACACTCAATATTCAAACATCTTCGTAGTGAATGATAAAGAGAAGAAAGTATTCTCTCAAAGCTTTTTTGCATGAAGCCGGTTATCAACTACAATTATGAGAAACTAGTTGCGAATAATAAAAGAAGAATGGTCGAGCTCGAAGTTTACTTACCGTTATATCACTGATGTCACATTTACCAATAATCGGAGTTAGCGAAGAAGACACTTGTAAAGCAGTGAGAAAAAAGTTACGACGAGCGAGGATTGGCTCCTTCTAGACCAAACTCTAGTAGAGAAAGAGCTGGTATGAGTCAGTGGGAGAAAAAAAGAGAAGGAAAAGGAAGAAAATTAATAAAAAAAATGAGACAAAATATGCGATAAAATTAACCATAAGACTTGTTTTTATGTTATTTGAGGGTATTTTTCTTGTATTATTATTGTCAATGTGTCATAACCCTAGCTTAAACTTGTATATTGCATGTTATTGACGTCTAACAAAAAAAAACAGAAGAGCTTAATGAAATCAACAATAACTAACTTCTCTCATCATCGCTAATAAATATGAAATAGTTGTTACAATTTTTTCTATTCATACGCGATCACTTTGAAATATCATAAAATGACAAGTATCATTTAAAATAACGGTTAACAAAGTGTTAAGAGTTTAGAAGTTTTTTATATTGGTAATTGTTGAGTACATATCTTCGTTTGATACTAAAATATGTTCAAAGGCATCTTTAAAAGACCAAAAGATTAGACGATGTACCTGATGTATAAAATTCTGTTTTATCCAGAAAAAAAAATGTATGAACAAGTGATATATATATATATATATATATATAAATTATAATATGAATAAAATTGTATATGGACCATTGTAGATTCCTTCACAATTGAAGAACAAATTGTTAGAAAGAGACACATCTTTTTTGTAAAGCAAAATGGAGAATATCGTTAGCATCACGAGTGGTATGGCATCTTCTTCATCTATTTCCCATCAAGTTTGTTTAAGCAAGATAATGTCTTAATGTTCTTTTCAAATGTAAAATCAAAAGATTCCATTTAGGATTCTTTGCCTATTTTGTCATTTTATTAATTTAGTAGATAAGAATGTGTATTGATCAGCCCATCATGACTTAACAAATGTTTTGCATATATAAGGATCTCTGTACCAACAGAACACTAGGATTTGCTGATATAAGCTGCTACAAAACAGTAATGTACGTGTATATTTTTTTTCTACGAACTCGAATCTAACATAATTGTATAAGCACTTCGAAGATACACATAATGATTTTTTCTTAATTAAATTGGACTTCGTAGGAAAAAGAATATTTTGCATAAAAAACCTATAAAATATAGTGTTACGGTAACGGTAGTAGAATACAGTATCACAATTTAACATTTTGACCCAATGGTTTGGGTATAAAATAGTGGCCCATTAAGCATAACTAAAGGCCCAAAACTAACAAGTCAAGTTACCCGAAAATTAGCGGGTCAGGATTATTTTTTACCGTACGAATCGAAAAAACAAGACAAAGCTTGGATCGAACATGGTCCGGTCTCCTTCTCTCGTATGAACATTCGTCCTTAAAGACTCGACAAAAATTTAATCAAATCTGAATTAAAGTTTCCATTTTTATAACAATTAAAAGCTCCCCTCGAATTGCTCGACGATAAATTTTTATTCTTTGTACCAATCACAATTTGTAGCTTCCCCAGATCCTTTTCTCATCCTCTGTTCTTTTCTCCACATTGTTGTTATCTTCAGTGTTTTGTCTCATTGTTCTCTTTTCCCAGAAGCTGAAACCAAGAAAAAGCCCTAACAAATCTGTGTTCTTTCTTTTCGTTTCTGTAAATCCGTCAGATCTTGATCTAAGAGACCTTACAGGTTCTGTTCTTGCTCTGTTTTCGATTCATTGCATTTAAATTGATCTTACGAATGATGGGTCTTGTAAAAGTTTTTTTTTTTAAATGTGCTTATTGCATTATTTGCAGGTGTTGTTTAGTGTTATGGTTCACCTAAACATTATGTAGACATGTTTTTAGTTTTGGGAGATTTATAGAGAGAGAGATGAGATTGATTGATAGTTTGATACTAAAGAAGAACAAAGTCCAAAAGATTAAGAAAGTGATGTGATTTTATTTTTGGTTCACATATGATACGCCGTCTTAGATGGTTAATTGGATTGAGTAAAAGAAGTAGGCAAGCAAAGACACTTGATGCGAAACCTTACATTGCAAAGGTTAAGCCTGTACTGATGGTTGATACGGTTCAAGAGATTGCGATTTATATCCACAGGTTTCATAACCTTGATCTTTTCCAGCAAGGGTATGGAAGCACTTGTTATGTTTTTGTTTGACTTCAAAAAAAACTTAAGTTTCTAGTTCTACAATGTTCTTTAAAAGTTTCTGATTCTTTTAATTCATTAGATGGTATCAAATAAAGATCACCATGAGATGGGAGGATGGTGATAACGTAACGCGTGGTATTCCTTCACGAGTTGTTCAGTATGAAGGTGATATATAGCTTTTCTTATGTATAAGTTACTGCTCTTAGTCTAAATGTATTTGTTGTTATGCCTGAGTCTGCATTGTTAGAGACTTTATGTGAAAAAGAGGGTTGTTTTTTTGTTACAGCACCTGATTCTGGTTCTATTGACTCATATGGAGTGTGGAGGATAGTTGATAAAGATAATAGTTTCTTAACACAGCCCTTTCGTATCAAATATGCAAGGCAGGACATTCGTCTGTGTATGATGATTTCATTTACTCTGCCTCTAGAAAGATATGAGGTAGCAATCTCTACTCATTATTTATTCTTATTATGTATCTGGTGCGTTAATAAAGTTGTGTAATGATTCTGGGTATGCAGGGGTCAGCTACATCTGCTGCGATATTAAAGTTTGAGCTTATGTATGCTCCGTGTATAGATAACGAATCAGGGAAGCAATTAGATTCTTCTCCTGTTTCAGTTCATGAGTTCCGTATTCCTCCTAAAGCGCTCACAGGCTTGCATTCATACTGTCCAGTGCATTTTGATACACTTCATGCGGTTCTTGTCGATGTGAGTGTCCACATCACTGTATTGAAATCTGCTGCTTACAAACGACCTGCTAGTCTATCAAGGTTAGTCTACAAAATGTTTCAATTCGATGTAATATTATACTTTATTGTCTGCTTTAAGTTCATATTTTTATTTAGTTGATATGTCAAAGTGTTTGATGCAGTGGCGTAAGTAACAGTAAAAATGTCAGTGGCAGCACTGCTCAATCTTTCAAGAAAGTATGTGCTTGTGGTTCAATGGTTTAATATTTTTTTGCATCTGTCTAGATTTAGAAAACGTCTTATTGTTTTGTTGCCAACTTTTTTATCCACTAGGCACTTGGTCTGCTTGCTTCTGCTGACAAGAAGCTGGTGTCATTTGTTAAAGCATTACTTGGAGCTCGTGCTATTTTACTCGAGGATATGCAAAGACTTAGCGAGGCAGCTGGTCAATCAATAGACTTGTCTGACTTTGTTTCAAATATGAACAATGTTCCGTTATCTAACTCAACAGTTGACGGTTCAGGACAAGGCAAGGAACAAAACAGTCTTGAGGTCCTTGCTTTATTTTGATGCTGATTGGTTTTTTAATGGATTATTCAGTTTCATTTTCATCTCTGCTTATTTCTCAATTCTCTTTGGAACAGAAGTTGAATATCACATTTGATTTAGCCAGTGATGAGTGGCTTCATGAATTACCAAAGGATCAGCTATCCCGTCTATTCCACTTACTTGGCACCCAGCTGCATTATCTTTGGACCACGTTTCTAGGATTTCACCGGTAACTCCTTTAGACTTTCAATGATCTTCTTAAGTTTCTTAAGCAATCTGAAAAGATGAATATTCTAGACATTTATCTCATGCGTCCTTTTTAGGGATAATCACACAAAAATACTGGAATATCTTCGTGATAACTGGACTAAAGATCGGAGAGCTGAATGGTCAATATGGATGGTGTATTCTAAGGTTGAAATGCCCCATCATTTTATAAATAGTGGAATGACTGATATCTTAAACCAGAGTGCACACAAAAGACACTCAAGCGTGTTGAAGTTGAATGAAGTGAGTTTCGTCTTCTGTCTCTCTTCTTGTTTTTGTGAAAACACAAGCCTGCCTCATCCTATTTTTTTTTCTCATGCAGCCTGCTCAAATTGCAGCTACCCGTGCTGAACTTCACCGTCGAAGTATTGCACAGATGCGGGTTTGTTCTTGTCTGTTTGGTTTAGTTCTCTCTTTAGTTTATGAACTCTTCGTTTTATTTTGTCACAATACAATTGTTGGTGCAGATTAACAACCGTTCAATACAAGACATGCATATACTTGGAGATCCTATGCGGGTTCCCATTGTTATTATTGAACGTGTATTGAATGCACCAAGACGCACTTTAAGTGATAATTCGTATTTGAGACATGTGGATCTGCTCGATTCTAACTTGCTTAATGGGAACAATGATGAAGCGGATAAAACAAAACATACTAACTCCCAGCAAAGTGCTCGTGAACTAAAAATCGTTGTATTTGTTCATGGTTTTCAGGCAAGTATCTTCTGGAAATGTTCTTTCCTTTTTCGATTTGTTTTTTCACTTACGTGATGGAAATGTGTTTATTATTTGTTACCACAGGGGCATCACTTGGACTTGAGGCTTGTTCGGAATCAGTGGCTTCTGATAGATCCAAAAATAGAGTTTCTCATGTCCGAGGCAAATGAGGAGAGAACACATGGAGATTTCAGGGAAATGGGACAGAGACTTGCCCAAGAAGTTGTTTCTTTCCTTAAGAGGAAAAAAGATAGATATGCGAGACAAGGGCAATTAAAAGGGATCAAATTGAGTTTTGTTGGGCATTCCATTGGTAATGTCATCATCAGAACAGCACTTGCCGGTAATAATTCTTTAAAAAATCTGGTAAAATATCAAATGACTCTTTAGTTATGTTTTGGTGTTTATGCAATCGCTTTGTTGTTTTCAGATAGTTTAATGGAACCATACAGGAAGTTTCTACATACATACTTATCGCTCTCGGGTCCGCACTTGGGTTATCTGTATAGTACAAACTCCTTGTTTAACTCCGGGCTTTGGCTCCTGAAAAAGTTGAAGAGTACACAAGTTATTCACCAGCTTACACTCACAGATGATCCTGACCTCCGTCATACTTTCTTTTACAAACTCTGCAAGGTTAGAGAACTATACCTCACCATGGTTTTCGCAGAAATGTATCTTTGTTGTCTGGTTCTAAAAACTCTGAATTCTTTCAGCAAAAGACGTTGGAAAACTTCAAAAACATAATTCTCCTCTCGTCCCCTCAGGTATGCTTCCCAGTTTGAAACTTGATTGTGTGAAGTTTGTTACTAGTAGTTGATCAGATTAGGGGACAAGAATCTCAAGAATGATGTGGCTGTTATGTAATGCAGGATGGTTATGTTCCATATCACTCGGCAAGAATCGAATCATGCCAGCCGGCTTCTTTCGACAGCTCGAAAAGGGGAATAGCCTTTTTAGAAATGCTGAACAATTGTTTGGATCAAATACGTCGACCGGTCCCCGAAGCACCACATCAGCAACGGGTGTTCATGCGCTGCGACGTTAACTTTGACACAACTGTGTATGGTCGTAACCTGAACTCATTCATCGGACGTGCTGCTCACATCGAGTTTTTGGAGTCTGATATTTTTGCAAGATTCATAATGTGGTCATTTCAAGATCTGTTCCGCTGAACTTCTTTTAGCTGAAGAAATTTTTGGGATTTACAAAAGGGAAATATGCACTGTTGTATATTAGCTTTATAGATAGTTTTGGTCTAAAATTGTTTTTGAAAGAAAAGTTAGATAGTTGGTTTACATTACAAGCAATGTATTTTTCTTGCAAGTAGAAACATAAGCATCGTTTGAGAGGTTACCACTTCTTTACATAATAATAGAAGGTTAGCGGTTCCTGGGTGAGTACAAAATAACGGTAAATACATCGTTTGAG
Organism: Camelina sativa; assembly: GCF_000633955.1. Taxonomy (NCBI): domain Eukaryota; kingdom Viridiplantae; phylum Streptophyta; class Magnoliopsida; order Brassicales; family Brassicaceae; genus Camelina; species Camelina sativa. The sequence goes on from NC_025700.1 coordinate 8,806,479, forward strand.
ATGTTAACCCAATGTATTTAAGTTTGGGATCTATCACTTCTTGACATAAGAATACTACTGGAACATTCCTGATTTAGTACAAAACAACAATTTATAGGGGTGGATTCAATCATATATTTAAAGTTATTTGAGGTTTTATATGATTTTAATGATTTAAATAAAATTGTAATGATTTATTGTTAAAAGAAAAAAATCCTATTGAAAACCATGCCATTTAGATTTTTTATTTTTTTAACTAAAAAATCCTTTATAATTCTTTAACTTGTTTGGGCTTAGTCTTGAGTGAATTTGATGTTGTCACCTTTTTGTATTCTATAAATGTAATTCGTTCAGTTTTTAATATAAATTCAGATGACAAAGAAAAAAAATCATTAAACATTCACTCTTCAAAATGATAGTTAGTTAGTTTTTCAAATCACTAGTTCAGTTAAACAAGATTTCATAATACCTTTTAAATTTCATTATTGATTTGCTTGTTATTAACATAAATAATTGAAAATGTTTGATTGAATACACCCTTAAATATCTACGATTTTGTGGTTACAAACGGAGACTCAAGTTTTTTTTTTAATCATTCTTACATTTTAAAGTCTAACTACGAGTACGACAATCAGTTTATGTTGGTATATAAATATATCATACATCTTTTGTACAATATAATTTTTCAACCAGACATTAACTACATAAAATATTCCATTGTAGTCCAATTTGAATATAAATATACTACCTTATGTTTTGAATATGAAAATCTTCATGCATCATTTTTATAATAACATAAACATAAAAAGAACTGAATTCACGAAGTTGGAAATTAAAAACTAAGATTGCAACATTAAAGGAGTTGAATCCAGTGTCATATAAGCAAAATCTAGACATGTATAACTTTTGTATATGTAAATAGTTTTTTTTTGGTAAACACGCACAATACAAACATTAGAAGTTTTAGGAAGGAGAAAAAGAAACTCTAGTTTTTCATTTGTTAGTTGCTTAACTATTGAGCTTCTTATCTTAGCTACAAAAATGTTTTATCTTCTTCAATCCAGCATTTACCATGGGTAGCTTTTCTACCCTTCTCTATATTCAAATCTCTTAGTTTTCTTCATATTCTTTTTCTTTTATGTATATTTAATATTTTTTTCAGTCGATATGATTTTCCGTTTGGTTTGAATGTGGTAGCTTAATTGTGATAGCATCATCGACTATGTTGCTGATGGATTCGTTTCTATGTAATTGATCTAATTTATGATTTTGTTTCATAATCATTGCTTTTATTTCTTGTTTTGTTTCACGATCAGATCCCAATTTAACTAACTTGTTATCATATGTCATACTTCCCAAAATCTACTTTTCAATCCACTTTAGTTAAAAATATTTGGACAATTGGAGTTTTAATGATTATAAGGAATTTTAATGGATTTTCTTAGTTAAAATTTCAAAAGATGATCTCCTGGATTTGGGAGGATTTTACAATAGATCATAATTTAACAACTTTATAAAACTCAAATCATTTCAAATACACCCCCCTTAGATTTCTTTATATATTTGACTAAGAAAACTCTTTAAATTCTCTTAATGTCATCAAAATTTAATTCTCAATGTTTTCAATAATAATGGATTTCAATAAGATAACCAAATAACTAGTTCAATAACATTGAGTTTCCTTCAAATTTAAAAGCCCATAACTGATATATATGATTTTTTTTTATTTTAATACAATCACTTAAAACTTTGATTGGATTACACCCCATTGTCTCTTAGATATATGTTTGGGCAATTCTCACAGATAACATACATATATATATATATATATATATAAGTTTTGTTTCCAAATTTAATACTAAACTCTAAAACCTAAATTCTACTCTCATAAAACTACACCCTAAATGTAAAATAGTCAATTCAAACCTAAAAAAATTCTATAAAAAAATTAAAATATTTTAAGTATGTTAACTAATGCCATTTGCGGAAGTTTGTAGTGTGTGTGCTATATTTGTCCATAAACTTGTTTTCGTGTTATTTTAGGTATTTCTCTTTTTTTTTTTTTTTGGTTGTTGTACGTTTAATATTTTGCTGTGAAAAGAAAATTCTAAATTTCTATAAAAGTTTCTTTAAAAATCAGTTTAAAAAAGCCTTAAATAATACCTATCTAAAATGTTGGTAAACAAATATTCTAAAAATAGTTTACAGCCGGTAACAACTATACAGTGTAAAACAAAATATTTGTTGTATTTTTTTTGTTTTAAAATTTACTTGCAATGAATGTAATTGATCTAGTGGTATGAAAAAATTAATCATCTTATCTATCACTTTTTTTTTAATGAAAAAATTTATTTTTGACATATTGGTGGGAAAAAACTGTAATAAAGAAGAAATTGCATTATCTATCACTTTTCTTTTCTAGTTCAGTAGATTTGGGTCCATTTTGGCTATTGTTTTACCGTTCGTTCTTCCATTTACCAAAATTCCACAAAAAGTTTGTCTATTTAAGGTAGGGAGCTGCCATCGAAACTCTTGGGCCATTGTTTGTGTAGGTTTTAGGTCTATCATCATGATTTAAGGTGCTGCGCATCAATTATTTAGGTTTTCTTACGTTGATTCAATGATTCTCTTTTCTAGGCCCATCCCAATAATAAGGGATGCATGCAATTATTTGACAAAACCTTTGCGGCACATGCATGTGTTATATAGCTACTATTGTTTCCAACCACATGTGTCCCGTTTCTTTGTCTACATAGAGATAGCGTCAAAGGATTAAATAGTTATGCTCTAAATTGTTTGTTTCTGTGCCAATTGTCAAGAGCGAGAGTTTGTATTGAGTTATATTCGTTTTGGGACCAAATGTCTAAATATAGAACTTTTTGACTAGTCATATGAGATCTTTGCATAATTGTTTTACACGTTTTGGAAAGAACAAAAAAAAAAACTAGAAAGACTGAATAGATGTTGTCAATCTCAAAGGATTGAGAAGCCATGATGAGAGTTCTGCAAAACGTATAGACGTTCGCAATAGACCCGTACGTGTTCTCTTTCAGAAGTCTCAAGTGCAATAGGACCACCATTTAGGTATATGCACGCACGTACAGCTTTGACCAATCAATATGTGTAAGCAAGAAAGCTATTGCGATGGCCTTTTTCATAAAGTCATCAGGCTTGTTCAATACTATAACAAAAACAATTGTCTTAATTAAATGTTAAAACATACTACTGCAAATTTCCTATGCCGTGCTTTCTTACGTGAGAATTGAAAACATTAGGATTTTACGCTACCTTATCTACTATGTTACCAATCAAGATACACACTGGATCGGATCCCCATCATTCTCTTAATTAATATCCGAAATTTATAAGTAAGATTGTTTGAGAAGCATGCTAGTTTATTTTCTAGAATATAGGTTACCCAAGTTTTAAAGATGTGAGATAGGTTCCACGATTCTTGTGGTCTTCGACGACTTATGCATGAGAAGAAGACCGTAAGATTATATGTTGGACAGTGGATCAGTCAACAATTGTCATACATTCGTGAAAGTGAAAGCCTATAGTTTTCCATCTTTGTAATTGCATAAATAGTTGATAAATAGCTTTCTAGTACTAATTTCCATTGAATAGGTCTTGTAAAAATATCTTTAATCATCCAATATCATTAGCTTAAAAACACTCCAAGGATAAAGTATAAAAGACAGAAGTTCAAGTAATACTTGAAAATAAATCATATTATATGATTCTCCAATAATCTAGATTGCGTAGTTATTTTTAAAAAGAAGTGGTTAGTTAAACCAGTTAGAGGGATATTATCTTAGTGTTACTAGAGTCGAGCTGGGTTTTTTTTACCTACAACATCATTTCTAGTTCCACTTATACAAAAACGACTATAGACTTTGGCATGTCATGGGTCGTGTATATATATCTTTCAATTTTTCCTTGAGAGTGTTTGACTAAATCGATTTCGAGATGGTGTTATCGTAGAGTGAGTGATTTTTTTGGTCATCTAGTGAGTATTTTTATTTATATCGTTTACATACAATAGTAAAAGTGTTCACGAAAATAGTTTAATGAACGAGTTGAAACTTTTAGAAGATTGACAAACATGGGATATTTTTGAATATGTCATTTTTGGATAAATACAAGACAATAGGATCATGATATAATATTTGACTCACTAATTAGCAAATATAACATGAATTGAGTCTTTGACCAAACCATATCAAAGCGTTATCAAAACAAAACAAAACAAAAATCAAAGACCTTATCGAAAGCAAATCCAATTGGAAAATGTATATAGTTAAGGTTTCGGTCCATAATATGAAACCGAGATAAAAGTTTCTTACGTGCTTCTTTGTTCTTCTGTTTGTGGTTGAATTTATAATGTCATAATGCATTTAATCGTTTTAGCGTATGTCCAATTTGATATAATTAAGCATACCACGCCACTAACATATAAATAAAGCGAGGTAATATAGTTCTTTCTTTTAATAGTGGTTTATTATCTCTATCGTCTGATCAAAAGCAAAACATAAATCAACTTAATCTAGCCGACCAGAAGAGAAAAAAAAAAATATGACTTGACATTTTTGTGTGTGTCAAATATGCAATGCAAAAATCAGACCATCTTAATTAGCTCCAAAAAGTAAACAATAGGATTCATTGATCACTGAACACTTTAATAACTTTTCAAATTGTTTTATCCGTTAGAGCTAGTGACATTTAGCATATACAAATATAGTTCTTTTGTCGACAAGGACTTACGATAGCTACTCGCATAACCCATTTTTTATTTAAATAATAATATTAATAGTTGAAAATAAGAGTTCCAAAATTAGAGGTTGAAACAATTAAAGTGCCGTTGTCATATAACTATGACATGTTCATATTGTAATTTATGTAATGATATATTCCGAGTAAGTTTGATGTTTTTTATTTTGTAACGAATGAAAAGTCGCCATTATTATTCATGATACACACATTCTAACCGGGTGGCAAAGGAGTGGTCTTCTCTTTTCTTATCTTGATAAGTGCTATTTGATTTTTTTAATTTACTTTTTTGTACTCTTTATAATTGACTTTGATTTTTATTTACAAAAGAATAGTATAAAGTAATAACGAACAATTCAAAGCGAGTAAATTAAGAAAAAAGTATAACCATTGGTAAGGATTCATCCGGGCGGCAGAGCCAGTGGTGAGTTATTTCTTTCAAATATAAAATCATATCCTATTTTGGGGGATGGTTAAGGCAAATTAAGGTCGGTTGAGAGAGAAAGCTCATGCATCACGCGATTAAAATATGTGAATGTTCAAGAAACAGATCAAGCTAGTCTTTTTTTTTTGTTTGTTTTATCATACATGTCAATTTAGAAACTATACAAAAAAATAATATTAATAATACTTGTCAATAAAGTTTGATAGATATTATATGTTAAAATCTTTCGTGACATTTGGCAATATAGTTTTCTGATTATTAAAATAAACCATATGCACTATGTAACAATTATATTATTGGGAAATGTATGCAAAATAATTTCTAGTAACTATGGTGAGTTAGTAGTTCTAATTTTTGTGGAAGAGTAGCTCTATTGATCTAGAGTAGGGATTGATTTTCCGTAAACGTATAATTGTTTAGTTTTATTTCTTTGATCACATGGGTATAGGTTAATTGCTTACGACACATGTGTAAAATTGGAGGAAATCCTACCTATAGGATATCTTTCTGAATTTATTCTGAATTTTAAAAAGATAATAATAATAATAATAATAATAATAATAATCTTTTAGTGGATGCAGTTTAAATTTTTATCACACTTTTATTTGTTTTACTCGTGTAAGGTTATTAATGTAAAGGCTTCGAAAGCCAAAGTGTTATTAAAAACGTCGATGCAAACAAGACTTACTTTTCGTGGTTGAATAAAATATGTCGATATTGACATGTTTGGAATGCTGGTGCCCAAAATATATTTTGTTACGTAGAAGAGGAATGCAAAATATATTTCCAAGCAATTTTTTGATGTATTCAATTTTTACACAGGTTTTTAATATCTAATAAATATTTACGTGGAAACCCCTTTGTTCCAGTGATTGACTATGACTAAGAGCTGAGTAATACTTCTAAATCAAGAGGTATGGGGTTCCACGTCCAAATAGTGCGATTTATTATTTAATGTGAAGATTAAGGAGACAAGCTTACATGAGATCTCTAATAATGCATAATTAGAGGCGTTCACCGTGATTTTACCCATGAAATAGGAAGTGTGTCTTCAAAGAAAAAAAAAATAATTTGTAGAGAATTTAATAAGGTCGGAAAGAATCATATGTGGTAGAATTGTTTAAGTAACAGTTCTCATAATTTACATTAAGTAATAAATCAAGAGTTAAAAAGAAAATATTTTCATCAATTTTAATTTATGTATAAAGAAATTATACAATATACCCATGCAAAACGTGATATGTACCTATTATACAGTTATATACATATATTACAATTACAAGTCATAGACAGGGGGATATATATTTTTACTATCCAAAAAAATCGAGTTTAATTAGCTCCAAAAATATTTCCGATCGAAGAGTAGAATAAGGTAAAATTTTCTTTTACGTGGTCAGACTCTATACATCTATCATATCAGTTGCAGTACCAACGCTGGCTTCGGAATATTACATTTGATATTCTATACAAATTAATAATGACGTTATATATATATTTACTTTATCTAAATGTAATATTCCGAAGCCAGCGTTGGTACTGCAAATGTAATATTCCGAAGCCAATATAATCTAAACGTCAACCTAGTGCATCTTCATGAGGTTGCGAAGCCGACAAGATTTGTGGTAAGAGAGAGATATAGAAAGAGGTTCTAAACCAGTAATCTACCAATGTTACTTCGTTCTCGCAAGACCCTATATATCAATAAACACATGAAAGGCCATACAGAAGGATAGTTACAAAACAAAACAAAAAAAAGGAAGGATAGTTACGATTTAAAGATCGGTGACTTGATTTTTATTGATGATGTCTATGAAAATTGTTTCGTCATACTATTTCTGCAGAAAATGACTATGCTCTTTGTTTCAAATTAAATATTGTTTTTATAACGTTTTTTTAGTAAGTGTTTTTCTACATTTTAATGCATATTTTGGATTAAAATTACAATTTCATCTCCACTGATTTAATGTATTAATCAATAAAAATATTTGTAAAGTATATCTATTACAAAAAGGTAAAACATAATTTTTCTTTTATAAAAAAATATGTGTAATAAACCAAAATTTTGGTTACCCGAATAAAACCAAACTCATATTAAAACTATATTTTTGCCACTACGCCACTAAATTATTTTAATGAATCAATGCACATTTTGGATTAGATAAGGAAAGAAAGTTTAAACTAAAAAACGGAAACTATAATGAACAGATATCATATATATTTATACCAGATTACCATAATATTTTAGATAACCATAATATCCAAGAATTATTAGATATATTTATCAAAATTTAATCAAAGTTTATTTAAATTTAAGAATTTTCTAAAAAAATTATATTATTTCAGATATACCGAACCAAACCGAAATTAATCAAAATCGAACTGATTCCAAACCGAAATTGTAAACTAACCGAATGATCATAAACCTCTATATACAAAATATTTGAAGTCGAATGGATATATCTGAACCCGAACCGAATACTATAACGCATGGATAGTATTTAAGATACATATTTCATGAATAAGAACATAATAAAATTGATAATGTTTGAAAAGTAAGAAAATTGTTTACAAGAAAGGAAGACGCTCTATGTCTCTGCGTGGGGGACCCTGCCTACCTGCCTAAGATAGGCTTTTCAAACACTAATCTCTTTCTCCTCCAAACTCGAGCTTTACCACACGAGACATTTCTAGACTTGGAATCTTTTAGTTCGGTATTAAGTATTATATATATATATATATATACATATATTTCTCTACTTGTGATGCTTCATGTGGCTACAGTTGAACGTTTGATCTAGCCAAAGACGGTAAGAACCTGTGATTGATGTAACTTTTATTGTATACTTGACATACGTATTCTAAGTATACGTACATGGACACTCACATATATCACCTTTCGAATCTAAATATTATTTATATGAGGTAAGAATTAAGACATATGTCATAACTCATAACATTGCTTTCCTCTTAGGATTTTCAGGGATAGAATTTGCAAAATGACAACACACAAAGAATTATTTGGATAATGGACAAGTGCTTAGATTGTAATTAAAATTTAACAGAAGAGTACAAGTAATTAAGAAGGATGCCAAATGTAATGCGATAATATCATCATCTATGTAAATATGTAATTTCGAAATTGTTTCACCAGTAAACTTAGAGATCTAGTAAAATTGACCTCATAATGTTTACCAATAATAGACAAAAAAAAACATAAGTTGTTCACGTGTAAATAATAACAAAAGGTGGATGTCGAAAACTATAAAATATAATTGTCTTTTCTTTCGTCATAATTCAAAAGCCAATGAAATTCCAACTTTTCATAGATGACCAATGAAATTCCAACTTCTTAAAAATATCTTCTGAAAAGAAATATCAAAGAAAATTCATAATGTCGACACGTAAACGCATTATCAATTCCACTCAGTTTTTTTTTCTTTGTCATATTTATGTTTTATTCTTTGGCCACATCGCTGGTGAAGTTCGTATAAATTCATGTTCTGGTCCCCTAAAAAAAAGGAAGAGAGTAGTATATATAAAAGAAAAGAACGGATATTTTTTATTATTTCAAGATGCTTCTCTCTGTTCAAAGGAAACAACCAAAAATCAAATAAATATGATCTCTATTAAATTTTAAACGTATCGAATCTCGTTTTATGGGGCGTACGTATGGCTTTGAGACAAACAATATGATAGTATTAAAGGGAAATTTTTTTTTCCATTTTTGGCTGCGAATATAATTTCCTTTTATGGGACATGGAACAACCAAAAAAGCTCATAAATAAAGATTCATCTTGCCTGTCGTTAAGAAAAGAATTGATTGTTAAATCAGCAAAGTTTTCACAATATATACAAAAGAATTGGCAAAAAAACTTACTAATCAATTATGGAAAATATTCTAGATTTTTTTTTACTTTATATCCGTAGTTATTCTGATTGTCTTCGACCCGTAGGTCTGATCGATACAGACCTAGTGACCTACCGTACATTAGTATGGTACTATGGTCTTGACACCAAAATGGTGAAGTATTAATTCTTTTCTAAGTAATAAGTTGAAGTTGTAATAATGGAGTTAAATGTTATCATTTTATTTTATTTTATCTTATGGCTTTGTTTAACAAAACAAAATATCATTTCTCCTACAAAATGGACAAAGATAAATATAACCACACCAAACTGAGTTATTACAAAAGGGAACAAATAAAGTACAAACTGCTAAAGTCAAATTAGCTAAGAACTATCACACCCATACAAACATAGATAACACAAACACCACTAAAGCCCACAAAATAAATTCGTTCTTGAAAGATAAAAAAGTAGAAATTAAGGAGCAATGTAAACTCCGAAAAAATAATGTTTTGATAAGAACATATGTACGCCGATGTTGATGGCAAATGACTCCAAAGAAAAGCTATCAATCTAAACCAACATCGTTTTCATCATATCTTCTGTATCGGAGTTGGACCGGCTCTTTGATCTGACAATGGGGAGAAGAGGAGGAGTTTTTCCAGAAGTTTCTGACGTCAGCTCTTCAGCTCTCTCAGCTTGGACTGCCCAATCTGTTCTCAAGAGCGCACACAACATGAGAGAAGCACACGTTGCTTGAGCTGCAAGCAACCCGAGCCAGAGACCTGGAAACCCTTGTTTGAAAACAAACCCAAACAGAATAGCCACCGGCATGCCCACAAAGTAAAACGAACCCAAGTTTATGTTCGCACCAAGTGTTGGTCTTGCACAGCCTCTTAAGACCCCACAGCCGGTGGTTTGAGGACAGTTTCCGAGCTCACATAACCCCACAATGGGCAATGCGATTGAAGTCAGCTCAAGAATCTCTGCATCCGTGGTAAACAAGCGTCCCCACCGGTGTCTAATGAGCACAGCAAACATCATTGCCATTAGGCCTAAGGCGGTCGCACAGAAGAGTGAAACAATCATGGATATACGAGCTTTCCCAGGGCGTTTGGCCCCAAGCTCGTTGCTAATTCTTGTGGAGACACCAAGGCTGAGAGAGGATGGGAAAACGTAGACCAAAGCTGTTGTTTGGATCAAGATTCCCATTGAAGCCACGGTGGCTCTTGGGTTAGCCAAAAGTCCACACAAAATGATCATGAACTCGTACCACCACCACTCTAAACAAACAGACACACAAGTTGGTATGGCAAGAGAGAGCAAAGACGACCAACCTTTAAGAGCGTCAATAGTAAGTGGGGCCCATGTGTCACTATGCACGCTCGTGAAATACACAAAAGAAGATAAGAGGACTACAAGGTTGAGATTTGTCAAAACCATAGCTATTGCGACTCCCGCGACTCCCATCTCGAGTTTCACCACTAAGAGGAAGTTCAAAGGAACGTGGACGAGAACGGACACGGCCGTGGAGTACGTCACGGGCAATGTAATGTTTTGTGTTCGGAGGTAAATGCGAAGAGGGTGAAGTAGAGAGAGGAGGAAGAGGTCAGGGATGGCGAATAGAAGGAACTTTTGAGCTACGGAGGAGATCTCTTCATCTTGGCCGCACCATAAGAGGATTCGCCGCATGTTGAGCCACGAGAAGGAGATCGGGACCGAGCAAGAGAGGAGGAGGAGGACGGTTCTTTGAAGGGTTAGTCCTAAAAGCTTCATTTGTTTAGCTCCGTAGGCTTGGCCGCATATTGGTTCCATCCCCATGGACAAACCGGAGATGACGGAGTAGCCGGTGATATTGGCAAAGCCTATGGAGAGAGATCCTCCGGCCAACTCAAGCTCACCGAGGTAGCCTAGGAACAGCATCGATATCATCGCTCTTGAGTACATAAGAAGTCCGGTCATTGCCGTCGGCCCAGAGATTCTTCCGATCGCCTTCACTTCTTCTAAGCCCTGCCGCCAGATTAAGAAAACCAAAGTCATCAAGAACAAGAACCGTCCACGTCCATAGATATTTTCGTTACCAACTTTTTATTTTTTTTTCTTTTTCTGGTTTATGGTTAATTATATTAATCAAATAAAGCTTATGTTAAACTTTTACATAAAAAAATAAGAAAAAAATACCAAAAGGCATAATATATATATACTTTTGGCATAGTTCGTACAATCTAGTTTTGTCAAGAACTCGATTCTTGTATTGTTTTGTATTATATATATATATATATATATGTACACCGTAATAAATATATTCATATATAAGAAAGAAAAAGAAAATTATTTACCTCATGAAAAGTTGGCCATCTTTTAAGGTCTAATGAATCATTATTCGTGAATTCGGAATAATGAGGGTCATCTGTATTATCACATGTCTCGAGTTTTGAGAAATGGGTTTTGTGTTTACAAGATAATAAGGATGAGGAAGAAGAAGAAGAAGAAGAAGATGACGGTGTAGAATTACACATGATTCTCCAGAAGAGTAAAATGGGTTTTGTGCAGAATAGATATAAAGTGACAAAGAGACAAAACCCAGAGCTATTATAAGTCTTTTGGAGGCAAAAACTATATTATGCAAATGGTAAAAAGAAACAAAGAGGAACTAATATTTTTAATATGGAATTGGTTGGGCCTTTTGCAGGAGAAGGCTTGCTATTTATAGAGTTTCAAAGAATGTATGTCGCCTACACGTGGCTAAATATTAATTAAAAATCAATTCTTAACAAAGCATTTGTTTTCTAATATAATACTTGTTAAGTGGATGATTTTTTGTTTGCTTTTGACTAAACAAATCGTCTCCCCACCACCGAACAACGACACATAGTTTCGGATAGATAGCTCGAGAGTTTTACTTTCATGGAAGAGAAAAAAAGAAAAAAAAGAGGTCCAGTTTATTATATTAAATTACATCGCATTGCCTTTAATAATACTGAAGCCTCCTGCCTAATTTTGAGACAAGTTTGGGGTTCACTATATGTATCGAACTCTTTCGGTAATGTCGGCTGGCCAATTCATTATTGTATTAACTCTTGTTACCTCTTACCCTGAGAGGACCCGTCTAACATTTTTACGGGTTTATGTTTTTACGGTATTATGTAACACGAATCTTACAGAGCTTTTTTACTATATATTTTTTTACTCAAGATACAGTAACTTTTCTTAAAAAGTAATAATGGATACAAAGTGACAGATATTTCGAAAATACCACATTCATTCTGTATGATATATGTCAAACAAAAATACTTTAAATAACTTATTCAGATAATTAGAAAATGATAAAATATTAGATTGCCGAAGTGTAATACCACACAAGCTTTCATTTAAATCTACAACTCCATACACTGCAAATTTTAATTTTGCTCTGTTTCCACAAATTAAAAAACTTCGATAATGTGTAGCCTCGCTGAATCTGATTTTCAAGTTTTAACTTTATCATCGTTAAAACTTAACGTTTGTAGCCTATTCTAATCTTATACGCGATTAAATTTTCATAAATTTGATCAAAAAATCCGACCCAATTTCAGACTTGATCCAACCAGTGCCGTGCCTAGAGATCTAGAGGTCTAAGAAAAATTTTGAACATTGTGGACATTTTTCTTTGGAATAAGAAAGAAAACAAGAAAAAATGTATCGAAGCTTAAAATTTGAAAAACATGCAGAACTATAGATAGCATTGAAAATAGTAAAAGCCTCTAATAAATGAATAAGTATTATTAATTCATAGACTTTACATTGTGCTTATATACGGATTACCAATTCAATGTGTTTACGATTGTATTCACATAAAGTGACTCTTTTGTTCGGTAGAATCCCTAGCTAGTTCAAGTTCCATTTGGAAAGAATTTTAATTATGTCTTGATAAGATGATACATGATTCTTGATCCAAATTTCCTAATTGAGGCTTAATCTAAACAATATTTATATATATAAAAAATAAAACAACGTACGCAGGTGCACATGACTATGGTTTGGCTCCAACCATGGCGGAACACTATATAGAGAGAGGGATGGGCCAAATTCTTTGTTAATTTAGTAATATTCCTCCATCTGTCTCATAAAGATTGATGTTTAAAATTTTTACACATTTTAAGAAAATAATAATTACTGAATTTAAATATATTTTTTTTTGACTAAAAAAATATTATTTAATTTTAAACCAATAACAATTCAAAATTTTAAATATTTTCAATAATTACTTTTTAAAATTTACTAAACATCAATCTTTGTGAGACAAAAAATATTTCAAAACATTAATTTTTAGAAGACAGAAGGAGTAATTGCTTTCCTTAAATACACCCAAACATTTAGAAATAGAGGTCGGTCTTATTTAATATCGATGTAAATTTTAAGGTTAGGTCATAGGTGCAATGATGACAAACAGAATCTAGATTAGTCCACATGCTTTTGGAAAGATAATATATTATTTTACTCTTTTGCTTAGTTACGGTTGACTTAAGTTTGCTAACTTGCTTAGTCAAACAAGATAAGATTTAAAAAGTATTTGAATTAAAATAGCATTTTTCCCAAATAGAACTGAAATTGCATGTCTATTACAACTTAATTAAGATCTGACCCATGCACGGGGAAATTTTTTATATACATGTTCATATTAAAAACTGTTAAGTGTTAAGTGTTTAGTGTTTAAGAGTTGTATCTCTATATTAGTTTTATATCTCTCTGTATTATATATACATAATGAATGAAACCAATAATATAATTTAACTTTAAGTTTGGAGACTATATTATATTCGTAAGTATACAATTGTTAATTAATAATATATATAATTAGTGGACCAAAATAATATACTTGTGTTGTATTTGGGCACAATTGGGCGGAAATTGTGTTTTCAAGTATTATTAAGAAATCATCAGTAAACAATTTTGTAAACAACTAGGTTTTAACTTGCGGTATATCGCGGGACTATATTTTTAAAAATAAAATAAAAATGTAACTTTTTAGTAGATTAACTATATATATGACTAATGTTTTGTAAATTTTAAATATATATCCCTTATATCTAGGTTTAATGGTTAAAAAATTTATGTTTACCGGTTTAAATTGTTAAATTCAGAATATAACATGTGGTATACCATAGTATTGTTTGTTTATTTTACATAATCATAATTTAATAAACTTAATTAGATCTGCCTAATATTCAAATGTCGATGGTATTAACAAAATAATGAATTGATGATTTACTAACAGTCAATGAAATAATTTTCAATTTATATTAATACCCAAATTCATCCCGCTAGATATCCAAACACAATTTTTGTTCTTTGCTTAACCACAACGTGCACGTTTTTCAAAATCCAAATAACGAAAAGTGCAAAAAAATACATTACCAAAAATCTTGCTAATCAAATATACATTATCTTTAAAATATCTTAATTTTAGAATTGTTTACATATGATTCAGAAATAATTATGAAATATGATAATTCTTTTTATTTTCCTTTTTTTTTGCAGATAAAATGGACAACGTAAAGATTTATTGAGATTTGTAAATACATTTTTATTGTTAGTATTAAATATTGTAATAAATTAAGGAGATATTTTAGGAAATATTTATCAATTTTACAAAACAAATATTTAATGAGATATTGTAATTAGTTGTTGATTGATTAAGGAGAGATAAATATTTATAAATTAAAATTAAAAATATTTAATGCTAATAGCATGATTGTAAATAGGTTTGAACTTGAGGATTTATTTCATAAATGTGTTAAAATATGCATATAGATAGATGGATGGGGGTTTATTAAAAAGAAAAAAGAAAATAAAAATTTCTGGAGAACTTAATAGTTTTTCCGATCAAAAAGAACCCATCGACTGCTTACTCCGTTTCCACTTCTCGATTCATTTCACCATCTCTATTTTTATACCAGGAAGCGATTCAAACCCAATTATCCCTAATACAGAGTGCAGTCCCTTTTATGCGAAACAATTTCGTAGAGCCAGTGGTAATCAAGAACCAAATCAGAAACTCGACCAGGTTGATTGATTTCTTCCAAGGCGGATTCGATTGTGGGTTTTACAAATCTCCTTATGTATCTAGTTAATTGGGTAAATTGATTCTGATTACGATAAATCAATCTATTATCACTACCTTCATGGGTTTGAATTTAGTTTATTGTTCTCAATTTTAGTAATTATTAGAATTCGTTATATCAATTTTTCTCAATTCGATTTGCAAATCATATAGGTATTCTTTGCTTTAATTTTAGATGGTCTTATTGATATGCCCTAATTTTCAGTGATGTGAATGCGATCTAATCAAACAAACGTGCAAAGAAAGAGACATCATACACGACATATTTAATTGTGGGTTTTACTAATCTTCTAAACTAATCCAAGTTGGTTAAGTTGATTACTGATTCCGGATCCTATTACTGGACTGTACTAAACATTTGTAATATATATCAGGTACCTTCGTGGAACCCTCTTCCTTAGATTGGAGATGAATTTGTGCAGCACAATTGATAATGGTAAGTATTCTCATCTAGTCTAAAAATTCATATTGATATGTTTGATTGGTTGTTCCATAGATAAACTTAGATAAATTGCTTGCCAACCTTAACTAGAAAAGAAACTTAACCTTTATTAATATCAATTTCATTTCAGAAATGAAAATAGGAAACAACTTAAAATATATAAAAACCTATGCTAAAGCATAAAACTTTATAATTTTTCGTTAAGTACTTTAACATGAAGAATAATAATAATTCTTCTAGTAATCCCCTGACAATACATGCGTCCTTGTACGAGTCATAAGTTGGAACTGTCAGGAAATTGGGACAATCTGAGAGAAGATTATTTGAGGGATTTGTAGAAAAAGCATCGACCATACATTTTATTTTTATCATAAACAAAAAAAATGTTATTCTTATTTACAAAAATTTCAAAATAAGTTTTGTTATAATAAATTGTATAGTATTGAGCCATATGGATCTAGCGGAGGTTTAGTTTTATTTTTCATACATAAAATAAAACTTTCTATTCTTTACGATTGCATTTATTTTAATTTATGTTATTTATAACCAATACAACATACTTGATTCAATATCAATTAAAATAACTGATGCCATAACTAGTTATTTGGCATCCAATAAATCAAACTGATTCTAATTTTAGAGAATTTTATTGGATACTAATTTATTTTAATTTGCATTGAATAAACAAAAAATATCATCTAAAATAAAAATTGGCATCAATTTTTTTAATTATAGAATTTTTACATATTTCATTTTTTGAGGTAAGTCCTACATCCCAAAAATGTTGAGAGGAGAAAATTATTTCTCTATAAAACAAAGCATTTTAGAGTATGATCATGGAAACGATGCTAGAGATATATGATCACGGAATGGACAATGGTACCAATGGACTTAGTTTTACATTGTTTTTTAGTGACTTTGCTTTATTTATGTTTCATGGATTTGCAAGATGGATGATTTATGTTATTTATTTTCTAATTTATGCTTAATATATAGTTTTTTATTTAATTATTTTTGGTTTAATTTTTTTAATTTGTAGTCTTTAATAACTCGATTAAATAAGCTATTTTGAAATTAAAATTCAATTATTAATATGAAAATAATAATCTTCGAATTAGGTTTTTAACAGAATCAGTTATTTAGAATCATTTATGAAAACTGACATGAAGTTACCATCAATTATGTACAAATGATAATAATAACTCAAATCAATTAACGCAAATGATACGATTACTAAAATCACTTAAGAAAATTGATACTACTTTTTATTTCAGTTATATATAACTGATTCTAATATTTGAATCGATTATTGTCAATGATACAAAAATTAAAATCACTTCAAAAATTTGACACCAAAATAACATCAATTACGTACAAGTGATATTAATAGTACAATCGGTACTTGAAACTGATGCAATTACTCTAAGAATTTGTGATAATTGACACTAATTTTAAATCAGTTTAACTAAATGACATAAAGTAAATATTAACATCACTTAAATAAAGTGATATAAATCATCAATTTTAAATAAATGATATATACTGACATTGATTATAATAATCGATGTAAATATTTGAATATTAACATCGGTTTAATATAAACTGATACAAATTATTTGCATCAATAAAATATAAATCATTCATTAAAGTGATGTAAATTATTTTTGCATCATTTAAAATTGATACAAAAATAGAAAATACATGATGTAATACCACACTTTTTTTTGTAGTGTATAAATGAGTTAGATTAAGAAAAAAAAACATTATCAATACAAGTAAGTATTTTAACATATTTATTTTAATGTACTAACATATTATTTTATAATTAATAACATTTTAAATAAATTAAAACATCCGTATAAAAGAAATAATTTTAGCCTTACTTGTTTACGTAATGCAATTTAATATTAGTTTTTTAAAAATGACACTTGTTTGAACTGTAATAAATATTTGTATTAACTGCAGTAAAATTAAAGATCACCTCTTTTTTTTTTTTTTTTTTTTTTTTTTTGCAAACGACGCTTGTTAACATCAATAATCCATTAATAAAATAATCAAAATAATCATCTCGATTAGATTGCAACTTATTTATTTTGCAAAATTAAGATCACCTCTTTTTTATTGCAACTTATTTTGATTATTAGCATCACCACTTTTAGAGTCATGTTTATAAGTGATATAAAACTAATTCGTATTATTTATAATTGATTCAAACATACTTAATAAGCGATATATTTGGCTAAATGAATACATTCGTAAATACATTGACATGGTAGATAAGCATAGAAAGAACTCTCTATATTAATACTCAAGAAAATAATAATTCATAAAACTCATTAACACTAGAAAAATAATTTAATATATATATATATATATATATGTCTGTATATAATTTTCTATAAATTAATAAAATATCATAATATTGATATTATAAATTTATCAAGGTTTTACTTTACATGATTAGTACTAATTGTATAATGTTTTAGTTAAACCATATTAAACATATTTTAGCACATCACACCGATACAAAACCAAAATGTCGATATAGTTGGATTATATGATGCTGGAAAATCCCCGAGTAAGCTTCTCCCAAACGTGAGACGAGAAGTTACACAAGAGAAATACATATTTTTCTGAGACTGCATTTGTATTCAGGACTTATTATATAAGGTTGCGAGTCTAATATTGAGAGCACTGACATGTGGTGAAGAAGGGAAAGACAACATCAACTCTTTAGACGACCCATTTTGGTGATCCGATTTTGAGAGGGATAACTTTTATAATTTGTAAGAATACAACCATGTACAGTGTGCGTGGCAAAATGAGAACCTTATAGTTTTAATTTGTAATAAGCTGAATTTCAAAAATGCTCTTTATTAAGTTTATTGATAGAATAATTCTGAAATGTTGTTTAGGTTGGACTTGACTTACTTATATGCAAGTTACATTGTACGGGTTTTGGGTGGAGTCAAGCTAAATCAGTCCAATTTGATATGCTCAAATTAATCCCTAGAGCTACTTTCTCAAACAAGAGATCAATGTAGTATTTAGGGGTCGAATCCACAGAAACTCAAGATCAAACACATTGGATTATAGAATTCTTGTAATTACGCTAAACAGATTAAGTTGTATTAAAAACAAAAGAAGACAATGCAAAATATTAAATCAAAGTGTTGTGAAATCAGGAAATCAAAAGGTTAAGCCTAGGGAATTTCTCAGATAATTATGAAGTATTAAATCAATAGATTAATTAGGATTCATGCAATAAAAATCAGATCTAGAACTCTAAACAGTTTTGGTAAAATAATTTAGTTTTCACTGCAATTATTATCTACATTTAAAACCAGAAAATCCAAATCTCTTTGTAAAATTCTAAGTTAAAAATCAGCTTAAAAACATGTTTAGAAAAGTTCACAAAATCACTAATACAAATCTCTTTGTAAAAAGTAATTTTGTTCATCAATGATTTTAATCAGGAAAACAATTATATTCTCATATCAATTAATGTCCCTAAAATAATAATTATAGGTGATCAATCAAGAACTATTGTGAAGAACAAACAAAGATGAAGATCATAAAAGATTCAAAACCCTAAAAATCACAGATCTAATAAATCATAAAAACCCTGTGAAAAACCCCAAACCTAACAAGCAAACTACTCAGACATGTTTAATGATAAACAAATCATTATGAATAACATGCAATAGATAATAAAAGTACAAAGAAGGAGTTTAGAAATCTTTTATCTACAAAGAATTCAGATCCTGCTCTCCCAAAAGCTCTCAATATCTCTCTCTCAAAAAGCTGCTAGATAATAACTTAAGGGTTTTCTAAAACCCAAAAACATTATATATATATATGTCCTAAAACACGTGAGGGACTTGTGTTGCAATTTAGGAAAACTTTGGGTAAAATTGTAAAACTTCCAATTTTTTCTTTCTCTTGTCGGATAGACATGGGTGTCGACCGATGCTCCTTCGGTGTCAGTCGATGCTCCAACTCTGATCCGACTCCAAGTTCTTTTCCTTCGGTAAAATGCTCCAAAATCATCCAAATTGATCCACTTTGTTCATTCCGTGCCAAATTTCTAAATAATCTGTAAAGACTCAAAAACAACTTAGAAACAAAAGAAAAGACTCAAAAACACACTTATACCATGGTTAAAAACCGTAAAAACAATGATATATCACAACTCTTTGGCGATGGACGTTATACTATTTAAGAAAGTTCACAAGTTTTTTTATTTATCAGTGTCAATCAGCATAAAGTTTTGTTATATTTATCTAATTACTCAATTATTAGTTATCACAAAATAAAGTACTGGAATGACTTTGATTTAAACACACCTAATGTGCGAATTGATGCATCCTGTTTTTTCAAATGGTAAGATCTTTTTTTTGTTGACGTCAATAGTAAGATCTTTTTAGAAGTAATGAAAGATCCTTTATCCAGTAGACAAATAAGTTCCAATTAGGGAAAGGGACAAGGGGCATTACAGTAAAATGATTGGGGGAAGTGGTGGCTGTTACAAGGCAAAAAGTACTGCCATTTTTTGTTAAGTAGTGAGCAACAAAATCCATGTGAGCAAAATCCACTCTCTCTTCTTGTCTGTAAAAATATTCAAGTGTCGATCATAAATTCATAATCCATAACAACCAGACGACATGCTTCTCTCATTTTTTTTATATCTTTCTGGTCCCATTGATTTGATATTTTTATCTTTCGTTTTTGAAGATAAGAGTTATCTTGAAGATAGCAAGATGACTCTACATGCCATGAAAAGAGGGAAAAAAATGCGTTATTCTCTTCGTGTATGGTGAAATCAATATGTGTTTTGGTCGAAATTCTAACGGTTAAAGAAAAAAAGACAAATACTGTAGTAACATGGTGGTACTCGGTGTTTTCTTTTGACCAAACCAAAATTTATTGTCGTCGGTGTTTTCTTTTGCGCATAGATAATTTTAAATAAATGTCACGATGGGTCACTTAATTAGTATGTATAGTTGTAGATATCATAATATATATGATAGTTGGAATAGGAAAACACGAGCTCTAATATAGCATGTTAATAGCAACAACATTTTCATTATATAAACAAAAAGACAATATTTTCAATAGAAAACGAAAAAGAATGAATAAATTAATTAAGTAGTACTAGGTTAATTTTTTTCTATACATAAGTAGATTCTTAATGGTTAATAATTTTGGTCTTTTGTGGTCCATTATCTGAATTCGACTAGATTCTAATCTCTCATCATTAGCACGGTTCCTCCTGATATGAGTATACTAAATGAATTCTTTACGAGAATGAGCCATTAGTTGTACGCGTGGCCACAAGTTGCGTGTTGGACGGCTATATTGCAAGATTGATAGCAGGAAAAGAGAAGTCATAATTCATCTGTAAATTTTTTGATTGTATAGCTAATTATTAACTATAATTGATCTAAATTTATGTACGTAGTAACTAGGTGGTAGTGGAACAGTAGTGATTAGTGATTGAAAGGTTGATAATAAGTGTGTTTGTCTAAACTATTACACTGTGATTTCAAATGTAATCGTTTCTAGTAGCAATAAATTTTGAATTTCTATAAATATTGGTAGAGATAAAATGAAAAAATCAAGTAGTAGTGGTATAGTGATGAAAGATTTTTGAGACATGGAGTCTCTCAGAGAGACTCTCTCTCATCAGATATGATTTCTACTGGAAATTTTGATTTGGCTATTCAAAATAGTGTCATCCGTTATGCAGCATAACTTATGCTTATTACTAATCTAATGTGTTAGTATAAGCAAACACTTGTCATTATTAATTTCTCGTGGTTCTTGGTAAACTTAATTTAATAAAATAAAAATTACATGTCTCACTTGTTTGATGCATTATGCTACTTATATAGTATGGAAGCAAAATCCTAAAAATTAAATCTGAATAGGAATGGAAGTATTAATAACAAAGTATAAATTCTACAAAAATTATTAAATAATATATAGTTTTAAATTTTTTTAAGAAATATGTAATAGTTCAAAATTTGTGCCCTAAATGTCCAAATTTGTTCTCTTGCTTTAAAAGATGTGCATGTCGCATCTAATCACTATATATCTACATGCATAAGTGTCATGCCTATTAATTTTGCAAAACAAAACAGGTTCCAAATACAAATATTTGAAAGCTATTTTGTGTCGATGGGAATACAATGCAACATAACTGAGAGGCACACCGAAGACAAGCAAAAAGTTTCTCTCATAAAAATATAATTATATTCAGATTTTATGAAGTCTCATCCAAAATCTTCAAAACTTCTTTTATTGTGCCCGATTCTTCTGGTTGGTCATCTTTATTAACTATTTATTGTTTTCTTAATCATATCCTATGTGATTTGATATTAATATATTTCTTTCTGGTATGCCAAAAAAAAAAAAAATCTTTCTTTCTGGCGTCACGAAAAAAAACAATAAAAAATTCACGCCATACAAACTTTATAACATAAGCACAGTACAACTGTTGAATACCTAAAAATAAATTCGTTTCCAGGTATTTTGGTCTAATTATATACGTACCATTTTTAATATCGAAATAGTTACCAAGTATCTCGTCGAGGTTGCGTGCTAATATCTAAAAATTTTAGGATTTTTTACACTTTATTTTTAGGTAATCTACAGGTTCAATGTACAAATTTCTTATATTGATGGAATGATGGTGGTCCTAAAAGTGATAAATATTTGATAGAGCACTTAAACCCTTAAAAGAGAATAATTAATGAAAGTGACAAATGTTTTCTAAAAAGGTTTGAACAGTTTGTTTGAAATATATATGGAATGTATAGACTTCGGTCTCCTAACCAACGAACATGCATGCACCGCACCTACCATGTACACTTTTTTTTTTTCTACCATGGATACTTATATACTAGCTTTTGCGACACTATCTACTTTTTTTTTGGGACAAAAATCGACACTATTTACATGCAACTTTTTCATCCTCAATTTTTCTTTTACCAAAAAAAATAATATATTCCAAGAGAAAAACATTCCAACAATCTTACTATTTTAAATTTCACCACAGTTTAGCATGTGGTTATAGCAAACTCGATAAGTTAGAACTAAGCTGGCTGTGCATGCGCTGATCAAAACTTATAGACAAAGTGTTTGCAAAGAAAGTAATACACCAGTCTCGAACTCCGTTTTCACAAAACCAAAAGCGACACATATATGCACTCATTTTACAACACAACATTCATGGCAGTAACGACCAGTCAACTCTTACAAGCTTAGTTTCGTGTTAATTTGTGATGGCCATGCAATGATTCACGATAGGACACATGACACACTTTAACCGGCCTTATTAGTAGAGCCTTAGCTAAATGCAATTAAAAACTAAACTCTAACACCATCTCCAATGATTCTCTATTTTTTCTTCTATCATAAAGATCCTCTATAATAGAGGTGAATTTTACTACAACTCACCTATATTTTCACTTTTAAAATAGAAATTGCTATTTTTCATCTATTTTTAGAGGAATTCTATTTTTTCTACAAGGGTTCTTCTATAAATAGAGGAACTCTATTTTAGAGGTGAGAATAGAGGTGGGTTGGAGTAAAACTCACCTCTATTATAAAGAAAAAAAATAGGGAAAACTATTGGAGATGGTCAAAACGAATATAATTGACTTAACAAAGTACAATAGCATATATATATTTATAATGTCGAGATTATATAAGATTTTTTTTAATATCACTAATTTATAAAGTGATATACCTAACTTCGTAATTTTAAAAAAAACAATATAAAAATAATATTTCACTAGTTTGCGTATACTTTTATAAATTTAACATGATTAAGTAGATATATCATATTTTATGGATTTTAAAATAATGATTTTGAAAAATGAAATTAATGATATTGAAAAATATATAGGGAAAACTTATATGTGCTTCAAAATATTTTGTAAAGTCTTATAAATATGTTACAAAACTTATAAATAACTTATATTATCTTATTAAACACTTTATGAAAATTTATAAATTACTTTATAAAAATTAAAAATGCTATAAATACTTGTAGTGAATCTCCGAGTAATACTTATTATCTGGAATTACTTTTTAAAAAATGAAAAAGTATATATTTATGAACAGAAACACCCTAAAAATGATATCCCCATAAAAAGATAAGTGGAGATATGCAATCCAAGTAGATGGTATCATATTACAATTTAACATAAGGATAAGTGGTAAGAGAGAGAACGTGGTCCAATAGCAATTATTATATTTGTGAACAGATATGAAAGTGTTTCACTGGAAGAGATAGACCAATTTATTTGCCTTGCTTCTGGGGGCAACAAAAAAAACTTACTGGGGAAACAAAACGACCAAAAAAAAAAAAAAGCAAATATAACAAACAAATAGACAAATAAACAAAAGCTGCCTCATCAACTATCTTCCCTATTTTCTTGTTTTCTATCTATTCTTCTTCTGGACCATTGCGACAAAACTGTATATGATAAATACAAAATCTGGAGTAGGTCATTGCCAAAAAATGTTATTTTTATGTCTCAATTAATTATGTTCTTACACTTATTTCGTTCGTCCTTAAAATAAAAAGAATTTAACTAGATTATTTATGTTATAAACTAGAAGATTCAAAGGTTGAAATCTCTTGTTCTTATTCATAATGTCTCAACAAGGTTACATATATATAGAGTACAAAGATTTAGATAAAACCGACTAGAAAAAGGAACAAGGCCGATGGGCCTATGTCCGATGGACCGGACACGTATAGGCCGTACATAGCTCGGTTATAGAGTCCACCATCCAGTGTTTTACAACACTCCCCCTTGGATGACATAACCGTGCATGTGCAAGGAGAGGATCCCTGTAATGCGCTTGGGGATGCTGCCTCATTAAAACCTTACCAGGAAAACCCAATGGGACAAAACCTTGGTAAAGGAAAAAGAGTACAACACGCATTACTCCCCCTGTTCCAAGCATCACTCTAAGTCCTTAAACCTCCGCATTCCAATGTGATGCGTGAGCTTCCTGAATGTTGTTGTCGGCAATGATTTGGTGAAGAGATCGGCTGAGTTGTCGCATGACTGTACTTGTACCACTCGAACTTCTCCGGCCTTTTGTAGTTCATGTGTGAAGAAGAACTTAGGTAGGATGTGCTTCGTCCGATCTTCCTTGATGTAACCTTCCTTGAGCTGTGCGATGCAAGCCGTATTGTCTTCGTAGATTACGGTTGCTTCCTTATTGTCGTCCATGCCACTATCGGTCTGGATGTGTTGCGTCATGGACCGTAACCACACACACTCACGGCTGGCTTCATGTATTGCTAGGATCTCCGCGTGGTTTGAGGATGTGGCCACGATGGTCTGCTTCATGGACCGCCATGAGATTGCTGTACCACCATGCGTGAATACGTACCCGGTTTGAGACTTAGAGTTGTGTGGATCCGATAAGTAACCTGCATCAGCAAAACCAACTAAACCATCTTTGTTATAGTTAGTATAAAATAAACCAAAGTCTGTCGTTCCTTGCAGGTAACGCAGGACATGTTTAATACCGTTCCAATACCTTATAGTTGGACAAGAACTAAATCTTGCTAGGAGGTTCACGGCAAAACATATGTCCGGTCTAGTGTGGCTAGCCAGGAACATTAACGCTCCAATTGCGCTGAGGTATGGCACTTCAGGTCCGAGAACTTCTTCATCGGCCTTCTTTGGACCAAATGGATCTTTATCCAAGTCTAAGCTTCTAACAACCATTGGGCTGGTCAATGGGTGAGCTTGGTCCATTTTAAACCTCTTGAGTACCTTTTCTGTATATGCCTTTTGATGCACAAGGATTCCATTATTTATGTACTCAAGATGTAGCCCCAAACAGAATTTTGTCTTGCCTAGGTCTTTCATTTCAAACTCTTTCTTGAGATATTCTATTGTTTGGGCAATTTCACCAGAAGTTCCAAAGATGTTTAAATCATCCACATAAACTGCTATTATAACAAATCCTTTGTTTGCAAACTTCTTTATAAATAGACATGGACTGATTGGGTCATTCTTATAGCCTTCTTTAGCTAAATATTCACTTAATCGGTTATACCACATCCGACACTTTGTTTCAGTCCATAAAGGGATTTGTCCAGCCTTATGCAGTACTTTTCTCGAGAACTACTCTTATCTTTGAGCTCAAAACCTTCTGGTAATCTCATATAGATTTCATTATCCAGTGGACCATATAAGTATGCGGTTACAACATCCATTAACCGCAAATCCAGTTTTTCTCTACTAGCCAAACTTATTAAGTACCAAAATATTGTTGCATCCATCACAGGGGAGTATGTCTTCTCATAATCTATGCCTGGTCTTTGAGAGAATCCTTGTGCTACAAGCCATGCTTTGTATCTCACGATTTCATTTTTCTCATTTCTCTTTCTTACAAAGACCCACTTATGTCCAACTTGTTTAATTCCAGGTGTTATCCTTAAGATCGGACCAAACACACTTCTCTT
>NC_025700.1:8834082-8926624 GCF_000633955.1 Camelina sativa
GCTAGAGTCCGAGGATCTTGCCAATTCAAGGATGTTTGATTCCATGTTATTTCTTTAACCAGCTTGCTAGTCTCTCCACCCAACATAGGAAATTCGGATTCTGTAAATTGACAGTCCGCGTACATGACCTTAAATAAATCTCCTGTGGTTGGCTCAAGATACTTTATAATGGTGGGAGACTCATATCCAACATATATTCCCATCCTCCTTTGAGGTCCCATCTTAGTTCTCTGTGGTGGAGCAATCGGTACATAAACGGCACAACCGAATGTTTTGAGATGGGATATGTTTGGCTCATGACCCGTTAATAGTTGGGATGGTGAATATTTGTGTTCACTAGATGGCCTGATGCATATAAGTTCTGATGCATGTAAGACTGCGTGTCCCCAAGCCGACACAGGGAGCTTCGATCTCATTAACAATGGTCGAGCTATCAATTGTATTCGTTTAATGAATGATTCAGCTAATCCATTTTGTGTATGGACATGTGCCACAGGATGTTCCACACTTACCCCCATGGACATACAGTAATCATTAAACGCTTGGGATGTAAATTCACCAGCATTGTCTAGACGTATAGTCTTAAGTGGAAAATCTGGAAAATGTGCTCTTAATCTTATAATTTGAGCTAACATCCTAGCAAATGCTAGATTCCTTGTGGATAACAAGCAAACGTGTGACCATCTGGTTGATGCATCGATCATAACCATAAAATATCTAAACGTCCCACACGGTGGGTGTATTGGTCCATATATATCACCTTGTATCCTTTCCAAAAAATTTAAAGTCTCTTTATGAACTTTGGCTGGTGATGGCCGTATTATAAGTTTTCCTTGTGCACATGCTACACACGTGAGATTTTTAGGGATAACTGTCCTTTCTTTAAGGTTGTGCCCATTTGAACTATCAATTAGTTTACGCATCATGTTCTTTCCCGGATGGCCAAGCCGGTCATGCCATAGAGTGAACTGTTCATTGAACATTTTGTGCTTTGCCAAGTTAGCTTATATCATGTTAATCTTAGCATGGTATAAACCAGTGGCTAGTGCAGGTATAGTCTCAAGGACCTTCTTATGGCCATTCACATTTTCTGTAATGTATAAAAATTCTTTGCTTCCTTCACCCTTTGTTTCAATATGATAACCATTCTTAGAGATGGGTGAGTACAATGCATCACATANATAGTTGGGATGGTGAATATTTGTGTTCACTAGATGGCCTAATGCGTATAAGTTCTGATGCATGTAAGACTGCGTGTCCCCAAGCCGACACATGGAGCTTCGACCTCATTAACAATGGTCGAGCTATCAATTGTATTCGTTTAATGAATGATTCAGCTAATCCATTTTGTGTATGGACATGTACCACAGGATGTTCCACACTTACCCCCATGGACATACAGTAATCATTAAACGCTTGGGATGTAAATTCACCAGCATTGTCTAGACGTATAGTCTTAAGTGGAAAATCTGGAAAATGTGCTCTTAATCTTATAATTTGAGCTAAGATCCTAGCAAATGCTAGATTCCTTGTGGATAACAAGCAAACGTGTGACCATCTGGTTGATGCATCGATCATAACCATAAAATATCTAAACGTCCCACACGGTGGATGTATTGGTCCACATATATCACCTTGTATCCTTTCCAGAAAGTTTAAAGTCTCTTTATGAACTTTGGCTGGTGATGGCCATATTATAAGTTTCCCTTGTGCACATGCTACACACGTGAGATTTTTAGGGATAACTTTCCTTTCTTAAGGTTGTGCCCATTTGAACTATCAATTAGTTTACGCATCATGTTCTTTTCCGGATGGCCAAGCCGGTCATGCCATAGAGTGAACTGTTCATTGAACATTTTGTGCTTTGCCAACTTAGCTTCTATCATATTAATCTTAGCATGGTATAAACCAGTGGCTAGTGCAGGTATAGTCTCAAGGACCTTCTTATGGCCATTCACATTTTCTGTAATGTATAAAAATTCTTTGCTTCCTTCACCCTTTGTTTCAATATGATAACCATTCTTAGAGATGGGTGAGTACAATGCATCACATAATATGTGTGCCGTTAGGCAATAATATGTGTGCCTGGCCGTAGCCTTCAATTAAATTTGCTATACCCGCAATTGTACTAACATTGACATTTTTCAATATGAGGTTTATAAAATATCTTTTGTTTTTCAAAATTGTGTGGCTGGATCCACTGTCCACCACTAGCACACTCATTTCCTCAGCCATTTCTATAATGACAATAATTTTTTTTATTTTTTTTATTTTTTTTATTTTTTTTAAGCTTTAATAAAATAAGCAAAGAAATATTTAAATAAAATCATTGAAATAAAACCAAAACAATTATCCAATACATAGAATAAAATTAAAGCATGAAAGTATAGAAATTAAACCAAATCCATAACTAAAATTAATTATCTTCCTTGAAACAATTGGAAGTCTCAAAATCTAGTGAATCATCATTCTCATGGTCGAAGTCTTCTTCACCATCGAGATGCACATGGTTGGCCTCTGGATTCTTCTTCAAAATCTCTTGATATGCATCAATGAGATGTCTGGGCGTTCTGCAGTTCTTAGCCCAGTGGTTGGACATACCACATCGGTGACAAACCGATTTAGCCTTGATTTGCGGTTTAAAGGACCCACGGCCCCTACCACCGCGGCCACGACCACCACGACCGTAACCATCAAAACGGCTTGCCTGGCCCCAACGACCACCACGTCCTCTGCCACCACGTCCACGGCCATAGTGTCTTTCTCTGTGAACGTAGTTGGTCTCCTTGGGCTCTTTAGGCTGTTTAGGTTCATTCTGCTTTGCCACATCAACCTTGTGTGCTTCCGGTAATGGGGTTGTACCGGGAGGTCTCATAGCACTATTCATCAACAACAACTCATTGTTCTTCTCAGCTAGTAGCAAACATGAGATTAAGTCCCCATAGGTTTTGAAACCTTTTTCACGGTACTGTTGCTGAAGTACTATGTTGTGAGTACTAAAAGTAGACAAAGTCTTCTCTAGCAACTCTTTCTCCATGACTTCAGTGCCACACAATCTAAGGAGTGAGACAATCCTAAAAAGCTCAGAGTTATACTCATCCACGGATTTGTAATCCTAGATCCTTAGGTTCTTCCAATCGAATTGAACCTTTGGTAGGAGCACCGTTTGTTGGTGTCCGTATCTGCATTGAAGCTCTGTCCAAAGGTCAAGAGGATTCTCTATTGTGAGGTACTGGTCTTTGAGACTCTCAGCAAGGTGATGCCGCATATGTTGAATGGCCTTGTACTTTTGCTTGTCAGTACATTCGTAATCTTCTTCAATGCATTCAAATAAGTCCTTTGACTTCAGATGGATCTTAGTGTCCAATGCCCACTTCAAATAGTTATCTCCAGAAGCATTCAAAGCAGCATAGTCTAGGTTGTTCAACCTTGCCATCTGCATAAACAGAAATAGACAACCGATTATTAGCATGCGATATTTAAGACCGAACCATGCATTCAAACAATAGGTCAAGCGGTATTTAAGACCGAACCATGCCATCAATTTAAACTTAGGTCATGCGGTATTTAAGACCGAACCATGCCTTGTATCTCTTAAATTTTCGTGGTTTAAATCCATGCAAACAAGACAACAAAATCAAATAGATTAAGGCATGCAATAATTTCCTTTTTGCTAGAATTTCCTTATCTTAGATAATTTTAGAAATTTTCCTTTTTCTTAGATAACAACACAATATTGTTTAAACTTTAGGATAACGATTATAATTAATTTAGAAGTTATCTAATTTATTTTTCTATGCAAACATAGAATAATTCCGATTTTAATGTTTTGGTTTTAGGGTTTGAATTTCTCAAAAACCTAAATCGATTTTAATTTAGGATTTTAGGGTTCTTATGTAACCTAAATTTACAGGAAAAATCTATGCCAAATTCGATTAATTATTTCAAGGATGCATGCAGTTTCATGGTTTAAATCTCCTAGCACAGCTAGATTAATATTCGAATTTAACATTTATAGTTCTAGGTTCTTATGCATCAAAACAATCAAGCAACAATTTAAACAATTTCAAACAATCCGATTTCAAGTTTGATATAATTTTGGTGCAATTTAACAAGTAATCTAACAACCCTAAACAATCCGATTTTAAGTTTTAGGATTTAGGGAATTTAGACTTTTGTTAGATGTGTACTTGTATGTTTTAGGGTTCCATAGATTTATCGTCCAAATTCGATTATATGGGTCCAATAGGTTCGATATTACCTTAACACCAAAAAGTGTCTGACCGGTTTTGATCTGGGAGCTAAAGACCTCAGATATCTCTCACGAACTTTGAACTTGGATGGACCACGAACTTTGAACAGAACCGCAACAGCTTCCCACGAACGGATCTCGGACCGCTCACGAACAGAACTTACCCCGGAACCACGAACCTCGAACTGGTATTGGATAGAACTTTGATCCAAGCACAGGCTGTTTGGACTAATCTCGAACAAGGACTAGTCACGAACAAGGGTTGATCGTGATCTAGTAAGAGAAGTAGGGTTCGAGTAAGGGTAAAGAAGAGAGGCAGCGGTTTTAGGGTTTTTAGGGTTTCACTCAGCTGGATCTTTAGAAACGATCGTGCTGATAACGTGTTATAAACTAGAAGATTCAAAGGTTGAAATATCTTGTTCTTATTTATAATGTCTCAACGAGGTTACATATATATAGAGTACAAAGACTTAGATAAAACCGACTAGGAAAAGGAACAAGGCCGATGGGCCTATGTCCGATGGGCCGTACACGTATGGGTCGTACATGGCCCGGTTATGGAGTCCACCATCCAGTGTTTTACAACAATTTACTATTTTGCTGATAAAACTTCTTTACAATTTTTTTTGGTTGATATAAACTTACAATATTTACAATTTTAGCTTGAGTTGTTTTCGAAAATAAATGACCATAGCTGCACTTATTATTATTTACTATTTGTTTCCTGTCGAATGCTTTGCCAAACAAGTTGGCAGAGAATCGAAAATGATCAATGGAAAAATTGTATGAAATTTGTGAGGGTGGTTATTTGAAGTTTCGTGTTAATAAGACACAAAACCAAACAGATATAAGTGGCCCAAAACTGAGTAAACCGGCTTCTTAATACTTCTAGTCTGTTTGTGGACATATGTATTGTTTGTCGATAAGCGCAAATGTGGAAGAGAAGCAGTATTGAAGTTGTGGTCACATAGTGCCATGTCAGTTTTGGTGCGTTTTTCTTATTATATTTTATTTCTCTTATATAAGGAAGACAATTGTTCTGATAGTGGAGATCAACAAGAGTGATACTGTCGGCTACACAACATCCACAATCAAATAAAATAAGGAAATTATTCAAAAGTGCAAAGTTTAAAACTTATCAGAATGGTGAATATTTTATAAAACTATAATAGTATATATGTGTAAATATGTGTATGTAAAAAATGTGAATGTGGTATAAGACAAGCGTATAAGAAGAACCAAAAAACAAAGAGAAAAAGCATATAAGAAATTGTCCACAAACTTGTGGAACAAATTCGCAGAATCCACTATATGTGTTTGCTCCCACTTTATGTGATATGTTATGGCCGAATAATACCATTATTTGCCTGGCTGTTTCAAAATTGGAACACTATCCCTTGTTTTGTTGACAAATACAAAACCTCTTTTCTTATCAAAAAAAAATAAATATAAAACCTTTTCTTTTTGGTTATTTTTATGTTATCTATACGCAATTCTTCTTAAAATAAAACACAAATGAGATATATGTTCTATATTTGAAAGTTCAAGTTTCCATAACATTTCGTCCTGAATTAATGTTCATTTATTTATCTTTAGTTATGTTTACCATTCTAAGAGTATTCAAACAATATCTGTAATTTACAAAAACACAAATGACTTTATATTCATGAACACAAACAAAAGTACACTTTAATTATACATTTTTAAAATGTGAAATACTCTTTTGTTCCTAATAAATTGATGATTTAAGAATTTTTCTTGTTCCTAAATAAGAATTTCAATGAGCTATTATGAATAAGTACCCTAGAGAGAATACGTACCCTTCGTTTCCTAATTTCTATAGGACATCTACGGACCCGAAACTTCAATTCTTTCAAAATTTCATATTCCATTTAGTGTCATATTCTTATTCATAACAAACGAATAATTTTCTTTATTTTACTGCTGTTGGAAAATCGAATATTAGTACTTAGTATGGAAAACTATTATTCTTAATGCATGTTTGCGTACTTTAAGTTTTGTTTCTATGCGACGTCCTTTCTTTTATGAAGTTTTTGGTGCTATACTATGTACATTTTTGGAAAATTAATAAAAAGCCAGCATAAATATGCGAACCTTTCTTTAAATGTATTGATGTGATGTCCATTTGCCTACATCCAACGCAAAATAATGCTGTCAGTTCAATATTTTGGAAGAACCCTAATATTGTTACCCGCATGTTTAACTTTAATCAAAACTATTTTCAAATCATGATTACACAGAGAACGTTGTAGAAACTGGTTTCACACAATGAATTTGTTTGAAGGGGGAAACAAATTCAGTAAAGTAATCTCTCTAAGAATTTGGATTGAAACTAGTTAACAAAAGAAATTGAAATCTCTTGGGAAAAAAGTTAGAGTTTTCTTTCAAGAACAATGATAAACTAGGGTTTTTGAATTAATTGCTAGATAGATTACAATGGAGAAGTCTCTCCCCTTTTATATAGTTTCATCGATCACAAAGTATATTAACTTTCCTTATAGCCCAAAATGAGATATGGAAAGTTCTCATCTCTTCCTCAAGTCGGCCGTCGGACGAATTAGGAAGTCGGCTTCTCATCGATGGGCTGAGCCTCTTTGTCCGAACATGCCCCATATAGATCATCAGTTAAGATCCTTAGCTGGATTTCCGGTTAAGTAATCAATTTATCTTTCTGGTTTAGATCGGTATATCGGAGGTGCTAAATCCCGCACCAACAAACATGTTCTTTAACAACAACAACAAAAAAGATTAATCCTCCTAATTATATATATGCCTAAATTCTTACTTCACGGTATAGACTTATACTATAAACAGTTGTTTATTTTTGCATTATTTAATTTCTAAATAAGATAATATTGACTTGACGCAACTTGTGTCACATAGCTACAAAACTAAACATCAAAGTTTCAAATTAAAGTGGAAGATGCATTGCACCGATATAAGATGAACTCATTAGTGAGATGTTCCGATACTGCCAGACTAAAAAGATATGAGTGACAAACTCTGAAAAGCAAAAACGAATTAGTTCTCATAAGTCATAACCCACATGCATAAGAATGTTGCCTCAATTAATTCTAATTATAAATTAACATTGATCCGGAAGGCATGGTCTCATCGAAGGTGTCCATCACCAAAACTGCACAAACGAATATGATTCCTACGAGCCATTATGGATGGTTTCCCAATCTCTTAACCAAAATCTGCACCATGAAAAAGAACCATCTTTACGTATTGATTATATCCGACAGGCATAAACTGAGTTGCATCTTCAACAGGTGTTTTGTCAAACCCACCAATATTTTTTTTCTACATATAGTTATGATGAAGCAATCGTGCACGAAGTAATGCATTACGTGACAACGAAATATCATCCGTAACATACATATTGTGAATTCCTAAAATTAAAATAATTAATGATATATATTGGAAGCGAACTCGATATTATTTGTACTCTCCCATGGTGCCAGAATCAGTTTTCAATCAAGTGCATGAGTAGATAGTAATATTGAGAGATATATGGAGAAACTATAGATAGACAAAAATCGACAGTCCGGAAAACAAATTGAAGATTATAGAAATTATGAGAAATCATGAAGATCTAAATCACGATCAAGATATGTATGAAGATCATTTTAAAATAATCCTAATAACATACTAGAGATCTTCATGATTTCGAAATAATCTTCAACTTGTCATCTGGACTGTTGATGTCAGTCGATTTCTAGTTTCTTTATGTTCTCAATAAATCAGATGGCCTTTTTTTGTGATAACAATATCTATCTATTTCTAGTTTCTCTATCCTATATATTTTTAGTTTCTCTATCTCTCAATAAATAGTTTTGGGTTTCCAGGTCCTTCTAAAAATTCTAAAATAGAATCAAATTATATTTTACTAGATAAGGGCCCCCACGATGTATGGATTTAAAAATTGTTGGATAAAATAAATCCTTAAACAATTTTTTGAAAATATATAAAGAAATTTTATTTCCTAAAGTAAATATATAAATAATTTAAGTTATAAAATATTTGCATTTACCTTCAGACATTTATTTCTATTTTTATATTTTTAATATATTATAACAATTATTACAATAATCTAAAACTAAATTATATCCCACTAAAACTTTTGCCAAATACTCATCATTACAAATACTATTATTATCAAATTTCAAAAACGTTTCACCACTTATTTACAAAATATTTTACATGCAACAAATTCATCAAAGCAGCATTTAATAAGTAACCACATATAATTTTACTCTATATTTTACCATTAAAAATATGTTCTTACATCCAAAATTATTTTATTGTTAAAATATGCTCTTTATCACCACCTATAAAATGTCTTATAAACAAACTAAACAAATTTTATGTTGCTTTACTTTCATTTTGACATAATTATAGTTCTTATAATTACTAAAATTGTTTTATGACATAATTTATTTAACCATGAATTTTTTTTATTCCAAAAATATTTTGGATGACCAATTGGTGAAAATTACCTACTCGATTACAATGATTTTATGACTAACCCAATAAAAGTTGAGAGATTAAAAAAAATATATAATAAAAATAAAAATTAGAAAATTAGAATAAGGATGATATATAGAAGTCTTAGATAATTAAGATATACAAAATTAAAATTTTATATACAATTCAAAACATGACATATGTCATAATCACGTTAAAGATCAACGACCTATTTACTCTTCGGATATATCCAATTGTACTTTAAAAACTTAAAGCTAGACCTCGTCTCAAATATTCTCGAATCATAAATTCTCAACTTAATTTTACCTGAATAAAAAATTCTCATTTATTTCTCTATATATCTGGTTTAAACGGTTTTGTGAACCCAATTCAATAGAAAACCACATAAATCCGGTTTGAAACCAATTTTAAAATGGTTTACCGTTCCAACTTCCAAAATTTGAAACCGCTTCTCAATTACTCGATCAAGCAGCTCTTGTTTCAATACCTGAATCATCAATATTATTCAGAAAATCCGGTTTGAAACAAATTTTAAAATGGTATACTGTTCCAACTTCCCAAATTTGAAACCACTTCTCAATTACTCGATCAAGCAGCTCTTGTTTCAATACCGAAATCATCAACATTATTCAGAAAAGAAAACTCTAAATTTTGACCAAAAACATCAACCACCGACTCATCTTCCAAACTTATAATGCTACTAACTATATAATCATTTTTGGAACCTCCATCAGTCTCTCCATGCTCGATTAAATTAGCGCGCTTATATACTTCGATTTCATTTGCATCTGGTAGCTTCCATTGAAAAACCCGCACGAATCAAAGATCCACGCAATAGATTGACAAAATTATATAAGAAAAACCAAATCAAATATCATAACTTTCGATAGAAACATGTAATGTTACGTAAATATAATGTTAGTTTCTTAATTAGCTGTCCTATTATGTTTCAAAAACAATAATTCTTTTGACATAACTTATGTTATTCTTTTTAAATTTGTTATTCACTATTTATTTATTAATAAGCTAATAATATACATGCTTAGTGAATTACTTTTTTTGTTTATATCATGTCAAAATATTATTGAGAAAACACGTATAATATAAGTAACATACAATGGAAAATATATTAGTTTTGTTAAATTTCTTTTTTGATTTAGAATTTTTTTTTAAGATATAAACATGTAAATTGTATTTAGATATGATGTTATTTTCTTAATTATCTGCATTTCTCATCCTTTCAGTGATCTTGACACGTGTCATGATCATGCTAATGACTAATTTGAAAACCCTATTTTCTATAGTAAGATTTTTAGTATAATAAAAAAATTAGCAAACTTCAATTCAAGCTTTTTTCCCAAGACTGCCAATCGGGTTTTTCATGATTTTCATTTTCTTCGTTTTCTTCGCATGTGCCTTCACAAATCTAGTTGCAACACTCAATGTCCAAAATTGGCTAACCATAGAAACATAAAGTTTATTTATTATTTTTTTGTGTGCAAAAAATGACATAAAATTTAATGTGTTAGGTTATATAGTATAACTATACGACCAAATATGGATGGCATATAATATATTTATTTTACCATATATATAGTGGTTGAGAATATTTTGTAACAGTAAAACTTTGATATGGATGACACATAGTATATTTATCTTATTTGTTTTTTTTTTAATATAATAAGATTACAATTATCTTACGCTTTCTTTTATCAAGCTTCAAAACTGTGATTTCTTATCGTTAAAATTGACACGTGTCACGATTTGATGAGTTACTAAATTTGAAATTTAATCGTTAAAATTGACACGTGTCACGATCTGGTGAGTTACTATCTTTGAGAACCAAGGTTTATATAATAAGATAGGGGTGGGCAAAACAACAGTAATCCAAAAAACCAAACTGAAATAAATGGTTTGGTTTGGTTATGGTTTAATCTAAAAATTTATTTGATTGTTATATTTATTAACCAAATGATTTTGGTCTGATTCGGTTAAAAACAGTATTGTTTTTTTGTTTTGATGAATATTTGGAATATCTATATACACTATATGCATTTATACATTTCTACTGTATGTAATTTATAAAGTTGAATGATGTCAATATCTTAACGTGAAAAACAAGACGTACAAGGTATCACATAGCCTTAAAATTAGAGGCCTAGGCCCAAACTGCAGCAGATGGCTCACATTTCCTCCCATGCGTGAGAGCTAGTTGAGACATATTTTCTCAACATTCCTTTACACATACCCTTTCATGTTAAACCTATGCATCAACCACCTTACTAAATCAACAATAGTATAAGACTTCTAGGTACTACTAGGTTATGACTAGCCACATAAAATATAATAAGAAAAAGAGGCAATTTCATGGGAGGAAGATCCCCTCGAGCCACACTGCCAATAGACAACAAAGATGATACATGATATTAGTTACCCATAAGTCTTTAAATTCAATGATGAAATGTGGAGACTGGAGATCATAGGAGAAGCATCGACATCACTGGAAGAAGGTAAAATGTGATCATTAATGGGCCTTAACACGATTGTGATCATTACTGGGCCTTAACAAGATGTAAATGAAAACAAAAAGGACGAATAATAACCGTTAAAGAACCCCATTTCATATTAAATAAGTTTTTTGCACAAAAGTATATAGGAATTTCTAATCTTTAGCCAATGGACAATATAAATGGATTGCTTGTTGTCCAAATCCCAAAAGAAAATAAAAGAAGACCCATATGCATGCTGAACAAAAGAAGCCAACATGCACACCAAAATAATATGATAAGCCTAGCCACCTTCACCAAGGCCCAACGACTCAATGTATCATGTATGGAAATTAATGCCTACGTAATTTAAGTTAAGTTATCTTAATTTAACTTACATGTGACAGGAGCATGAGTAGAAATGTAGATTGGAACAGTGTTAGGATAAGTTGTGGACATTCTTATTTTTTTCTTTTTTTTTGTTTAATTCCTTTTTGTACTTTATCTATATAATCAACTAGGGAAACTGTATAGTTTACATAAAGCTTATCACAATCGAACATAAATAAGAAAAAAAGTTTGGGTAAGAAGATGATATGAAATGAGTTGATTAAAATTATAAATCACTCTCTTACTTACTTAATTCATCATCATTTACAAAACCCTCACTAGAAATACAAAAAAAAAAAAAAACTATTCAAATCTATACTAGACCAAATGGTGTTCACTTATACAGACCAAAACTTATATATGTCGAAATACTTTTAAGAAGAAAAAAAGAACACATATCTCTTTCTCTACTCAATTATAAGTCGATCTTCAACATTATTCCTATCAAAGCACTGTTTCTATCTGAACACCTAAATCTCTCAACTTTAGATAAAACTCTCCCGCGGCTCTAAGCAGCTTGATCGCCTGCCCTGGATTCGGGAACCTCTACCACTTTCCTAACCGAAACACACCGGAGCGGATCAGCGTTTTTCATTGCCTCCTTCATCTCCTTCTTCAAAACCTCCATTGCCTCCTCCATTTCTGACTGCTCTCTTTCGCCAAGTCTCAACGCTCCGATGCGCTTAAATGGAACCATCAGAAGTGGATCCCCCACACTCTGTTGTAGATGTGAACCTTCCCATCAAAGCTCTCTCCCTCCGTTTAGTCTCTAACCGTATGCTCTCAAGTTGGTCTTTCTGGTGACTTGTAAGGTCGTTAACATAAGTGGCTATGAGTTTAAAAACCATACCTGGCTTGAAACCCCCGATCCAAAGGATGAGTTTCACGCAAGAGCTGAGCCAAGGTGGGGAGAAGAAATCGTATATGTCATCTCCCGCGACGGACACGGCAGCTGATTTCTCTTGGTAATATTGGAGACTGTGAGAGAGAAACTGGGTGACAAGAGATTCTTTTTCTACCGGATTTACCCTGGTGGTTTCATCATCAAAGTGTGCCTGTGACGGAGAAGCCAGTCATTGAAGAAGCTCGTAAAGGTTTCAGAACTGTTGATGATTGGCATGACTTATTTATATAGTTTGAGTTCTGTGAATGAGACATGCATGTGTCTCTGTGTTAATTTCGTATGACTCTATTTATATATAAGACAAAGACAGCACATAATGGTAACCTGGTCAAAACAGTGGGTGGACGGTGTTGATGTGTTAAATCGACAATATAAATAGTATGGATATTCTTAGGGATAAATGGGAACATGTCATTTTATTAATGTATAATTGAAGTGAGGGTTTACAGAAAATAATAATTAAGGAGCTAAGCGTAGTTAATACAAAAGCAATTACTCTCCTCTCTCTAATTGCCCAAAAAGTGGATCCCCTGATGTGACAATGACATCAGGTATTTATAGTGGCCATTGACCTAGAGTTCCTTCAGTCTCTTCTGAAAATGACGATTTTGCCCCTGCGGCCAGATGGACCAGATCCAAGATTTTAGGCCCAATACTTCTTAAGATCTTCTGTTTGGGCTTCTGTAAATGTTGGGGGCAGAACCCATATCCAACAATGGTCCCCCCTAGTCCGATTAGCGATTGCTAGTCGGGTACAATTCTGCATCTCAGGTTCGTCTTGCAGAAAGAACAGAAAATTTTAAGAGCTTGAAGGCCTTCTAGAAAGTCCTGGTCGAATAGTGCGTTCCGAACGTTTTTCGAGGCATCCGAAAGATTCCGGGATGAATAGAGCATTGTGCACGTTTTTCGAGACATCCGGGAAGTTCCAGTATGAATGGAGTATTGTGCACGTTTTTCGAGACATCCGGGAAATTCCGGGATGAATAGTGCATTGTGCACGTTTTTCGAGACATTCAGAAGATTCCGGCATGAATAGTGCATTGCACACATTTTTCGAGGCATCCAGAAGATTTCGGGATGAATAGTGCATTGCGCACATTTTTCGAGACATCCGGGGAGTTCCGGGATGAATAGTGCATTGCGCATGTCTCTCTGGTCTCTCGGGTTTTAATCAAGAATTTTGCGTGTTCTGCATGTTTCCCGAGGCGCGGGAAGTTGTGATAGTTCCAAAACTAGGGTTTTCCTTTTTACCTCGGTCAACGCGCTGGTCCCCACCATATATATATGTCTCCTTGACCTAGTTTCATTTCTAACTCCTTCTTTCTCCAAAAGGTAAATTTCTTTTCTCCTTCTCCCTTTCTTCTTCCTTCTTCTCCCTTTTCTTCTTCCTTTGCATATTTTTTTTTTGATCTTGGTTTGAGAGAACCCATGGTCTCGCCGCTGAGACTATCTCGTCATAGGGCCGCCGCCGCTGGATCCGGCCGGTTTATTCCGCCGGTGTCGTCTTCTTGCGGACGGATCTGGACCGGATCTGGTCATATGGCCGCCACCGCTAGACCCGCGCGTGCTCATCCCTTCCGCCGCCATGGAGCCGATCGAAGGTGGCCGCAAGAAGATGACCATGGTCTCGCCGCAGAGACTGTCTCGACATATGGCCGGCGCCGCTGGACCCACGCGTGCTCAGCCCTTCTGCCGCCATGGAGCCGACCGAAGCCGTGAGTTGCTCCGCCTACACCGCCGTCGTGTTCCTTGCTATGGCACCATCGTCTCGACTCGTCTCCTCGCAATGTCTCTTTCCTCCTTGTACTGAAGGGTTTGGCGCCACCGTACCCAGGACGCGTAAACCGCAATATTCTGCCGAGTCGTGGCTACTGGCGCGCCATGTGCTAAGATCTGCCGTAGAGGTGCGTGTGACGCTGGATCGTGTGGGTTGAGGCCTTGAGACGCGCGGAGGTTGATGGTGCGCTGATCTTGAGACGGTGGTGCACGGAGGTTAACGAGATGGCGTAGCTGGGAGGTTGGCAAGATGGTTGTCTTGGTGATAGACGGCTAGATGGCAAGGTTGCGAGCCGCGAGATGGTGAGGTTGGCGAGATGGTTGTCTTAGTGGCAGGATGGCGAGCTGCGAGATGGCGAGGTTGCGAGATACGAGATGGTGAGGTTGGTGAGATGGTTGTCTTGGTGGCGGGATGGCGAGATTGGCGAGCTGCGAGATGGCGAGGTTGCGAGATACGAGATGGTGAGGTTGGTGAGATGGTTGTCTTGGTGGCGGGATGGCGAGATTGGCGAGCTGCGAGATGGCGAGGTTGCGAGATACGAGATGGTGAGGTTGGTGAGATGGTTGTCTTGGTGGCGGGATGGCGAGATTGGCGAGCTGCGAGATGGCGAGGTTGCGAGATACGAGATGGTGAGGTTGGTGAGATGGTTGTCTTGGTGGCGGGATGGCGAGATTGGCGAGCTGCGAGATGGCGAGGTTGCGAGATACGAGATGGTGAGGTTGGTGAGATGGTTGTCTTGGTGGCGGGATGGCGAGATTGGCGAGCTGCGAGATGGCGAGGTTGCGAGATACGAGATGGTGAGGTTGGTGAGATGGTTGTCTTGGTGGCGGGATGGCGAGATTGGCGAGCTGCGAGATGGCGAGGTTGCGAGATACGAGATGGTGAGGTTGGTGAGATGGTTGTCTTGGTGGCGGGATGGCGAGATTGGCGAGCTGCGAGATGGCGAGGTTGCGAGATACGAGATGGTGAGGTTGGTGAGATGGTTGTCTTGGTGGCGGGATGGCGAGATTGGCGACCTGCGAGATGGCGAGGTTGTTAGATGGCGAGGTTGAGGTTTTCCGTGGCGAAGCAGCGAGATCGAGATCTTTGGTGGCGAGATCGAAACTCTAGTGGTGCGTTCGAGATCTTGGGGAGTTCAAGGATCGTGGCGAGGTCGCAAATACATGACGTATGTGCGGGATGGAGTGGCGAGCTCGTGATCATGGCGAGATCAGACTAGCGGGATTGAGATTGGCGAGATTAGAATGGCGAGATCGAGACCGGCGAGCTCGCGTGTGGTGAAGTGTTGAGATCAAAATTCACGTACGAGATTATGACATGAATTGTGGTTGTGGCGAGATCGCGGTTTAGCGAGACTTGGCGAGATCGCGGTTTGGCGAGACTTGGCGAGATCACGGTTTGGGGAGACTTGGGGAGATCGATCGTGTCTCCGAGACTTGGCGAGGCCAAGTTGCAAGAATAGAGCAATATTCGGGATGGCAGTGGCGCTTACAATTCTGGTGTGATTGATCAGTCTTGAGTAATATGATGTTTCTGACGTGATCTGTTGCTCCAATACTGACCGGTTGCTTGGATGGTTTTGCAAGGTCTCGCGCAATGGCTTTAGGAGATGATATCTATGGTGACGTTCCGGAGGAATTTGGAGATGACCAGTATCGTGCGCTAGAGAGAGACCTTGATGAACCCGAGACGAGTTATCCTTCTTGGTGGGAACCGTCGGAGGGAAGAGGTGTCGTAACAGATCTGGCGGATTTGACGGAAGAAGATGTTCGGGAGCTCGACGTCATGTTTCCTATAGACGCTCAGGACCTTAGTTTGATCCCACATCCTTCAAGTCAACGGCGAAGGAAGGTGTTAGCGTACGAAGAACGTACCGGCTCGGATTGTGTTCCTAGGTCTCTGGTCACTGGTTTCGTCGTTGGTAGCGGAGTTCCGAGAACGGTGGAGCCGAGACGTTGCAAGGATCATACGGGAGGCAGAGAACTTGTCTTCCGTGACGATGGAAGGACTCTGAGCACCGACGTTTCCCTAGCCCGCATTTACGATCTCTATGGGACTCTGAGCACCGACAACCTGTAGCTTGTGCTGCCCAGTGCCAACGAACGTCCATGGGACTGCCCAGAAGGTCACCTATGCGTTTACGAAGACTTCTTTATCGAATGAGGCCTGTAGTTCCCGATTCCAGAATTCTTGACGAGTTACTCCGCGCGTCGGAAATTGCATTCTCGCAGCTGTCAATCTCCACAATCTGTAATGCGGTGGGACTCACAATAACCGGTGCCAGGATGGGAATCTCGATCAATTGCGACCTCTTTGAGCTCGTTACGAGACCTATGCTCGACCATACGGGACTATACAGTGCTCGCTGTATGCCAGGCCTTACGATCTCGCGCGACCAGAAGAGTAACATTCATGGTTGGCGGAGGCGGTTTTTCTTCGTGGAAATAAACAAGATTTCGGTTGAAGATCCGGACACGACTTGTCCTTCTGCTTTGAATTTGATTCCCGATAGTCGTTACTGGGTTGGGTTCGTGTTTTTCTGGTTTTCTAAATATCTTTGCTGATTGTATTTTTTTTGTACTCGCAGATAACCTTCCACCTTCTGCTGCGTGTGACTTCGAGACCGTTGACAAAGCTTCCATTTTTCTTCACAGTGGGACTTTGAAGTGGCCTTGTGTCCTTTCACACTTCAAGTCTTGTAAGTTTTCAATTCTGCTTGTCTGCATCCCGATGCTCATATGTTCACGTAACTTATTTTTATGTTTGTCCTGCAGGTTCGCGGACTGGATTGCAAATGGGAGATTGCCCGATGCCGTGCTATGCTGACTTGTTCGATGCCGAGGATGCACCTGTTATAGCAGCCGAGGCTGTTATTCCAACTGTCAAGGTTTACACGGAGTGCGTTGTCGTTGAGCATCAGGATGGCGAGGTGCCCGCTCCCGAGGGTGAGCTTGGTCGTAGGACTCATTCCGCCGAGGTTGCTGCAACTCGTGCTCTGAAGAAGCCTTCTTCCGTGCCCCGTGGTGGTGATCATTCTCGGAAGAGGTCGTCTCGCTCGAGTCCTCGAAGTGATGTTGGAGGAAGTTCTAGGCGTCTTCATTACGCGGTGGGAGGTCGCGTGAGGATCGATCACTCGTTTTCTTTCCGCTACGATGTGAGAGATCAAGCATTCTCTGGCGATTCACGAGCTTGTGCAGATCTTGCCAGCAAGATTCATGGTGACTTCGTTCCGCTTCCTGCTCCTGGTGATTTGGCTTGTCCGACCACGTACGAGGAGGCCGTTCGTCAGCAGTTTCAGGTTAGAATCTGATCCTTCAGTTCTCTTAAATGTGCTTCTTGCTTAGCCATAATCTAACTATTTTCCTTGATCTCTTAGGCGATAAGCTGGACGAACCGCCTAGTTGGCGACTATGAGGACAAGGTGCACACGGCTAAAAAGGAGACTTTGCTTGTCCGAGAAGCGTTGGTTGAGGCCGAGAACTCGTGCAAGGATGGTGAGGCGCTTGTTAAGGAGCTGACGGCTTCACTTAAGGAGTCTCAGCGGAAGCTCAATTCCGAGACAGCGCATCTCAGGAAGGCGCGAGATGATCGCGGGGACGAAGAGCGTGCGAAGGCCGCTGTTGTGATCGGGGGCGCATCGGGAGCGTATGAGGACGCACTTGATTGCAACGCGTGAGAGACAGCCTGATTTGCTTGTTCTCAGCCAAGTGACCGGGACCAGGCAATGTCTTCAGAAGTTGATTGGCAGGGGAACCACGATTCCCGAGTTTAGGATGGAGCGTCTCGCAGCTAGCCAGGCAGAGTTCGAAGCGAAGGTTAACAGGGTTGTGGGTCGCCGCTTCCTGACGCTGATCTAGAGCCATTTCCGGAGGCTACCGACGAAGGCGCTGGTGATGCTGCTAACGAGTGATAAGTCCTCGTATTGTTGCTTGTTGTTCTTGCTTTTGGATTTTCTTTGTCATTGCGAACTCGATTGCTGATTGCTTTTGTACTTTTCCTTTGGATGTCTGCAAACTTGGTTGCTTTTGATTTATGAACTTGATTATTGTCGATTTTTGTTTCTTTGATTATAATGAAGCTACTTTTCCCGCACAAAAATTGATTATTGCGTAGAATAGAGATGCGACGTTTTCGTTGTTTACAGGGCATATTTTGCAGTGCAGGACGTCTCCTGGCTTACCCTGGATATGTTGTTCCCCGAAACGTCTTAAGTAGACAAGAGAGACTTGTCTTACCATTTTGGTGCGGTACGCGTGACCGGCTTACCCTGTGGGTGCTGCGGGAATTGCGGGTATGCGAGTCGGGGTCTCGGCTTACTCACTCTGGTTCCCGCTAGCTTTGCGAGTGTGGGCTCGGCTTAAAATTTCCTACCGAAGTAAGGACGTGGATTTTTTAACCACTCCACCCATGCGGAGCGCGTTTTATAGGTGTCCGCCTGGCTAGGACGTCATTGCGAAACTTTTTCTTTTTTTATTAAAGTTATAGTTGCACCTCGTGAAAGGCTGCCTACGTACCCTCGAAAGGGATCATACCATTCGTAGTTCAAATTA
This sequence comes from Camelina sativa, assembly GCF_000633955.1. NCBI lineage: Eukaryota > Viridiplantae > Streptophyta > Magnoliopsida > Brassicales > Brassicaceae > Camelina > Camelina sativa. The sequence continues at coordinate 8,852,954 of NC_025700.1, forward strand.
CAAGTGAATGCTCGATGACGAGCTCTTTTTTTTTGCGGTTGATTGACTAGTGATAGTAGCGCTTGAGGTTGGCGGAGTTCCAAGATCGCGGGACTGGCGTGCCGTTCATCTCGATTAGTTGGTGAACGCCGGGCTTGACAATCTTGGAAACTAAGTATGGACCCTCCCAATGCGCGCCGAGTTTTCCAGCGTTCTTCTCTTTTGTATTCTCGTAGACTTTGCGGAGGACGAGGTCGCCCTCGGCGAAGTAGCGAGATTTGACTTTCTTGTTGTAGAATTTTGCGGCAGCTTGCTGGTAGTTCTGGATGCGTAGTAAAGCTTGGTCGCGCTCTTCTTCAACGAACATGAGTCTGTCACATAACATTTCGTTGTTCAAGTCAAGATTATGAACGAGCATGGAATGTCGGAGCGTGGGGATTCCAACTTCGGCCGGTGCGAGTGCCTCCATGCCGTAGGCGAGAGAGAATGGTGTTCGACCGGTAGATGTGCGTGGAGAAGTTTGGTGAGACCACATGACGCCATCGAGTTCGTCGGCCCAAAGACCTTTCTTGGCGTCAAGGCGTTTCTTAATTCCGGCAAGTATGGTCTTGTTAGTTGCTTCTACTTGTCCATTGCCCTGCGGGTATCTCGGAGTCGAGTTGCTCAGGCATATCCGCCAGCTGGCTCAGAATTCTTCAAATTGAAGCGAGATGAATTGGGGGCCGTTGTCGCAAACGATCTCGTATGGGAGTCCATACCGGCATATGATATTTTTCCAAACAAAATTCTGGAATTCATTGGCTTCAAGAAGAATTGGTATGTCTGTTGAGGGTGCAGCTTCAAGAAGCTTGGCCGGAGCAGGTGGTAGCAAGTTGACGTCGATACTCGGTTGATCAATGCTTTCTACGGGAATTACTCTTTGGAGATCATAATCCGATGTGGAAGCAAGCGTTGCAATTGCATCAGCCGGAGCATTGTCGCTTCGTGGAATCTTGACGAGCTCAAAGAACTTGAATTTATGAGAAAAGTTGCGAACAACTTTGAGGTAGGCATCCATGCGCGCATGCCTTGTTTCATAATCTCCGCTGAACTGATGCGTTACTAGCTGAGAGTCACAATATGCTTGAATCTTCTTGACGTCGATTCCGTGTGCGAGACGCAATCCAGCGATTAGTGCTTCATACTCATCGTCATTGTTAGAAGCAGAGAAGGCAAGACAGAACAACTGCTCCAAGATNGGGGGCGCATCGGGAGCGTATGAGGACGCACTTGATTGCAACGCGTGAGAGACAGCCTGATTTGCTTGTTCTCAGCCAAGTGACCGGGACCAGGCAATGTCTTCAGAAGTTGATTGGCAGGGGAACCACGATTCCCGAGTTTAGGATGGAGCGTCTCGCAGCTAGCCAGGCAGAGTTCGAAGCGAAGGTTAACAGGGTTGTGGGTCGCCGCTTCCTGACGCTGATCTAGAGCCATTTCCGGAGGCTACCGACGAAGGCGCTGGTGATGCTGCTAACGAGTGATAAGTCCTCGTATTGTTGCTTGTTGTTCTTGCTTTTGGATTTTCTTTGTCATTGCGAACTCGATTGCTGATTGCTTTTGTACTTTTCCTTTGGATGTCTGCAAACTTGGTTGCTTTTGATTTATGAACTTGATTATTGTCGATTTTTGTTTCTTTGATTATAATGAAGCTACTTTTCCCGCACAAAAATTGATTATTGCGTAGAATAGAGATGCGACGTTTTCGTTGTTTACAGGGCATATTTTGCAGTGCAGGACGTCTCCTGGCTTACCCTGGATATGTTGTTCCCCGAAACGTCTTAAGTAGACAAGAGAGACTTGTCTTACCATTTTGGTGCGGTACGCGTGACCGGCTTACCCTGTGGGTGCTGCGGGAATTGCGGGTATGCGAGTCGGGGTCTCGGCTTACTCACTCTGGTTCCCGCTAGCTTTGCGAGTGTGGGCTCGGCTTAAAATTTCCTACCGAAGTAAGGACGTGGATTTTTTAACCACTCCACCCATGCGGAGCGCGTTTTATAGGTGTCCGCCTGGCTAGGACGTCATTGCGAAACTTTTTCTTTTTTTATTAAAGTTATAGTTGCACCTCGTGAAAGGCTGCCTACGTACCCTCGAAAGGGATCATACCATTCGTAGTTCAAATTACAAGTGAATGCTCGATGACGAGCTCTTTTTTTTTGCGGTTGATTGACTAGTGATAGTAGCGCTTGAGGTTGGCGGAGTTCCAAGATCGCGGGACTGGCGTGCCGTTCATCTCGATTAGTTGGTGAACGCCGGGCTTGACAATCTTGGAAACTAAGTATGGACCCTCCCAATGCGCGCCGAGTTTTCCAGCGTTCTTCTCTTTTGTATTCTCGTAGACTTTGCGGAGGACGAGGTCGCCCTCGGCGAAGTAGCGAGATTTGACTTTCTTGTTGTAGAATTTTGCGGCAGCTTGCTGGTAGTTCTGGATGCGTAGTAAAGCTTGGTCGCGCTCTTCTTCAACGAACATGAGTCTGTCACATAACATTTCGTTGTTCAAGTCAAGATTATGAACGAGCATGGAATGTCGGAGCGTGGGGATTCCAACTTCGGCCGGTGCGAGTGCCTCCATGCCGTAGGCGAGAGAGAATGGTGTTCGACCGGTAGATGTGCGTGGAGAAGTTTGGTGAGACCACATGACGCCATCGAGTTCGTCGGCCCAAAGACCTTTCTTGGCGTCAAGGCGTTTCTTAATTCCGGCAAGTATGGTCTTGTTAGTTGCTTCTACTTGTCCATTGCCCTGCGGGTATCTCGGAGTCGAGTTGCTCAGGCATATCCGCCAGCTGGCTCAGAATTCTTCAAATTGAAGCGAGATGAATTGGGGGCCGTTGTCGCAAACGATCTCGTATGGGAGTCCATACCGGCATATGATATTTTTCCAAACAAAATTCTGGAATTCATTGGCTTCAAGAAGAATTGGTATGTCTGTTGAGGGTGCAGCTTCAAGAAGCTTGGCCGGAGCAGGTGGTAGCAAGTTGACGTCGATACTCGGTTGATCAATGCTTTCTACGGGAATTACTCTTTGGAGATCATAATCCGATGTGGAAGCAAGCGTTGCAATTGCATCAGCCGGAGCATTGTCGCTTCGTGGAATCTTGACGAGCTCAAAGAACTTGAATTTATGAGAAAAGTTGCGAACAACTTTGAGGTAGGCATCCATGCGCGCATGCCTTGTTTCATAATCTCCGCTGAACTGATGCGTTACTAGCTGAGAGTCACAATATGCTTGAATCTTCTTGACGTCGATTCCGTGTGCGAGACGCAATCCAGCGATTAGTGCTTCATACTCATCGTCATTGTTAGAAGCAGAGAAGGCAAGACAGAACAACTGCTCCAAGATTTCACCTGTTGGCGAGGTTAGGCGTACGCCTGCTCCTGAGCCCATCTTTGACTAAGCGCCATCTACATGAAGTGACCATATCTTGGGTGGAGGAGTATTGTTTTCGAGTTCATGAGAGAGTTCAACGAGAAAATCTGCGAGAACTTGTGATTTAGCGCAGGTGCGGTTCTTGTACTCTATGTCGTATTCGCTCAATTCTACGGCCCATTTTGCTAGGCGTCCTGATTGGCTTGGGCTATGAAGAATTGTCCGTAGAGGCTGATTTGTCAAGACTTCGACAATGTGAGATTGGAAATAGGGGCGGAGCTTTCGAGCCGAGATTACAACTGCGTATGCAAGCTTCTCGAGAGTCGGATATCGGAGTTTGGCGCCATCGAGGTTCTTGCTGGATGCTGCTCACCACGATCTTCTCTAACAAACACGTCACTTACAGCCGAACAAGAGATGGCGATGTAGAGATACAGATTTTCTCCTTGTTCTGGTTTGGCGAGTACAGGTGGAGAAGGGAGATAGTCTTTTAATTCCTTGAATGCCGATTCACATTTTTCATTCCACTCAAAACGTTTGTTTCTGCGAAGGAGCTGATAGAATGGTATGCACTTGTCTGTTGAGCGGGAGATGAAGCGATTTAACACGGCGATTCGTCCAGTAAGATGTTTACCTCACGGGTGTTCCTCGGGGAAAGAAGATTGACAATTGCCGAAATCTGTTTTGGATTAGCTTCTATACCGCGTTTTGTGACGAGCTTCATGTTGTACTTGTTAAGTATCTCAAAAGACTGCTTCAGGTGTGTGACGTGGTCTGCGGCTTGAGCTGACTTGACGAGCATATCGTCGATGTAGAATTCCATGGTTCGACCAAGTTGACTTGCAAACATCCGGTTTACCAAGCGCTGGTATGTTGCTCCCGCGTTCTTCAGTCCAAATGGCATGACCCTATAGCATAAAGTACCTTGTTTAGTAATAAACACAGTCTTCTCACGGTCATCCTTGTGCATCATTATCTGGTTGTAGCCTGAGAACGCATCCATGAAAGATAACAGTTCGTTCCTAGCTGTGGCTTCGACGAGCTGATCAACGCGCGGAAGAGGAAAACTGTCTTTCAGACAAGCCTTGTTAAGGTCGGTGAAGTCGACGCACACTCTCCACGTACCGTTCTTCTTCTTAACCACCACCGGATTACTCAGCCAGTCTGGATAGCGACCTTCAGCGATTGATCCCGCGTCAAGTAGCTTTCGCAGCTCATCGTTGACCGCAGTTGTTCGCTCCGCACCGAGCTTTCAATGCTTTTGCTTAACTGGTTTGTAAGTTGGATCGACATTGAGTTCGTGGCTGGTAACGCTGGGATCGATTCCTGTCATGTGGTCTATCGACCAGGCAAAGGTGGTTACGTTTTGACGCAGAAACCGAACGAGCTCATCCCTTAGAGCTATTGGTAGCTCGGCGCCTATTCCGACGCAACGCTTGGGATCGGACAAATCGATATTGACTTGAATTACGGATTCCCTTGGAGGTGGTGTGGGTGGCTCTCGCTGTGGTGCTTATTCGACAATTACGAAAGCCCTTGCATTCCGCGTCTTTTTCTCGATGATGAAGCAAGTTCGCGCCATCAGAGGATCCCCACGCAGAGTATAGATACCATATGCATTTGGAAACTTGACGCACTGGTGGTAAGTTGATGCGACGGCGTGCATCTTGTGAAGCCACGGTGTTCCCAGAATGACATTGTAGGCGATGGATTTGTCTACAATTGCAAAGTTGAAGCACTGCATTGTGCCGCCGACATAGATCGGAAGTGAAATGGTTCCAACAGTCATTATGGTGTCTCCGTCGAATCCCGTTAGAGGCTGCGTGTCACGTGTTGTGTTGCGTAGATCGATCTCCATCTGGATCAGCACATCCTTGAATATCACATTGACCGAACTGCCAATGTCAATAAGAATTCTCGTTACCGAACTTTCCCCAATTATCATTTCTACGACAAGCGGGTCGTTGTTTGGACTCACGTTGCGCGCGTCCTCTTCAGTAAATGTGATAGGATCAGAGGAGTTTTTGAACATGCTGCTATGGGAGGGCCAGCTTTGTTTTGCTTCTGATTCGCGGCAGTAAGCTTGGATTGACCGCACAGAGTCCCGACATGTTGACAAGCCACCCATGATCATTTTGATCCTTTGGCGAGGAGCTGGTGGTTCATCGTGTTCTTCTGCATCATGGTTTTGCTTTGGGGGAGGGGGCAAGCGAGCGATTTCCCATGCTCGGTCATTTTGTGCCCGTTCTCGGTCATTTTGTGCCGCTGCCTCCTCTTCTCGCTGTCTTTCGTGTTGTTGCTGGTCTGCTAAACAGTAAGGGTTATCCTTATGCGTGTTAACCTTTCTCCGTTCTCGCTCTACATCGATGTCACCTCTTTTGTACTTGTGAAGGAGGAGGTATTGAAGTGTTTTGCAATCCTCCGTGGAATGTCTGCCAAATTTGTGGAACTTGCAATAACCGCGTTTGCCCTTGTAGGTAGGACCGTCAGTCTCACGATCGTACTTGTTCCAACGCTTGACTTTCTGTTGCTCATTTCTATCGATAGCAAACATCGTCACCTTCCTTCCTTTCTCGCTCTTGGCGTAGTCTCTGTTGTAGTGCTGGCGAGGCTCATAGTACTCTGCCACAGCTTTGTTTTTCGAGCTCGGAGCTTTTTTGGGTGCTTTCTCTACCGCATCGGTCTCGTTGGGGTTTTCTTTCCCTTGGCCTTCCTCCACCTCGATGTATCTGTTCGCGCGCGCAAGGACTTCGCTCAAGGATGTAACAGGTAAGATTGTTAGGTCTTCCTTGAACATGGTTCTGCGGGCAAGCGCGTTCTTTAGAGCTCCTATTGTGGCGTCGTCGCTGATGGCGAGCTGAGATACGACTCCTCTAAATCTGGCCATGAAAGTTCGCAGCGACTCGTTGTGCTTCCGGTGCATTCTCCATAAGTCGACATTCGACGCAAGGACATGCATGAAGCATTGGTGATGTTGAAGGAAGGCAGTTGTGAGTGCCTCATAACCGTCGATCGAATTGGCCTTCAGCCATGAAAACTAGTTCAACGCTTCACCAGTTAAGCTTTCGACGAACAGTTGACAACTTCCTGCGTCTTCCTCTTCCGGTGAAAAGTACGAACTACCGATATGGATAGACATTGACTTAAAAAAGACAGTGGGATCCCCCATACCGTCGTATGGTATCGGCTTGCTCTTGTTGGTATCGGGGTTGCGTCTTACTCTGACGCCTGATACTCTCGTAGTGAAAGGCGAACGTCGCGCCTCTGCTAGCACACTCTCGAGCTCTGGTGCCGCGCTTGTTACGCGGTGCATGTGCGACGTAATTTTCTTCAGCTGAGCTCGCATCTGATGAAGTTCCTGTTGGAGCGCGCGATTTTCTGCGCTCTCGGGTTGATTCGGCCCAGCACGTTGATCTGCGAGCATTTGGTCAGTTTGGAAATGCACTCTTGGTTGCTTGCCATTGGATCCAACGACGATCGACGAAATTCGAGGTCTTCCGTTGGCGTGGTGCGTTCCTCGCGGAATATTGTGTTCACCTCGCAGAGTGTTTTGCTCAGCTCGCGGAGGGTTATGCTCAGCACGCGGAGTGTTATGTTCAGCTCGCGGAGTGCGTGGTGCCAGCGTGTCTTCGTCTCGCATGTATCGAGCTTCAAATTGTGGCCTACGACGTCTTGAGTGATCGGTTTGTCCTGGAGACATCATTTGCTCGTCTTGTCTGCTCATCCGGTCCAGGGTTCTTCGAACGGCTTGATCGAGCGCGGTCTAACTGATAGTAATGCCTCTACGCGTGTGTCCAGTAGCGCCTGCGGCTGTGCGGTCAGTTGGGGTGACACCGTTAGCAGCATGATCAAGTGGAGCAGTGTCGTCAACCACCCCATTTGTCCGAGCGACGCGCGTAGCGTTTGTGGCTTTGCGGTCGATTGGGTTGTCGCCTACGGCTACACGTTCCGGAGGGATAGCGCCATTGGCTAAGCCATTGGTCGGAGCGACACGCGTAGCGCCTACGGCTTTGCGGTCGATTGGATTGTTTCCTTGGAGCTGGTTCGTCCTTGATCGGGTGCGGCCCTATATGGTTGGCCTGGTAGACACGATGCGAGATGCGGGAGAGCGTGGTGTGGAAGAGTCGACGCCTTCGTTGCTGGAGAGATCGGTATGAGACATGTTGCTGGTTTTCCGAAAATGCCTTTGTCTTCAAATTCTATTCGTCAAATGAAAGGATTCCGTCTAACCCCACGGTGGGCGCCAAATTGTTGATGTGTTAAATCGACAATATAAATAGTATGGATATTCTTAGGGATAAATCGGAACTGGTCCTTTTATTAACGTTTAATTGAAGTGAGGGTTTACAGAAAATGACAATTAAGGAGCTAAGCGCAGTTAACACGAAAGTAATTGCTCTTCTCTCTCTAATTGCCTAAAAAGTGGATCCCTTGATGTGACAATGACATCATGTATTGATAGTGGCCATTGACCTAGGGTTCTTTCTGTCTCTTCTGAAAATGACGATTTTGCCTCTGCGGCCAGATGGGCCAGATCCAAGATTTTAGGCCCAATACTTCTTAAGATCTTCTGTTTGGACTTTTGTAAATGCTGGGAGGAGAGCTCATATCTAACAGACGGGTGACATATGTAAAGTGGTAAGCTTGCTTTAGAAGAAACATGTAGCGGTAATAATACAAAAATGTATATTTTTGTTTTTGTTTTTTTGTTTATTTTATTACATTTAGAAAAACATATCGTATACAAGTAGTTAACTACACTATTGTGGGAGATTATTTTCTAGAGACAAATAAGTAATCAACAAAATTTTCTTAATAAATAGAGAAATGTTATAGTTTTCGTAACTAAAGATAACAAAATTGCATTTTTCAATGTCGTTACGCGAAACGATTTATAAACGTTTTCAATTGGTAATTAATTAACTGTTATTTTAACATGAACATAATCGATAATCATCATTCATCAGTATAAAGGTCGCTACTATTTTTTGTTATCTGTACGTACATAAAATAAAAGGAATTGGTATATATCATATATTTAGACGATACATAAATATTGTTTTTATACAATGAAGATTTAACCCTCTAAAAAAAACTGAAACTATCCTAAGCCCGAATTTCGAGACGCTCCCTCTCATTTTTCCCCTCCGGTGCCAGTAAAGTCTCTGCTTGCCGGTGTCAGGGATCTAAATCCTCTGTCTACTTTTGCTACACTTCGATCTGTTTTTCTTTTTTCGTTTTGGCTGTCTACTCAATCTTTCCAACCTTATCTCCTTACACCTTTAATCGACGGTAGAAACCCTTGGTTGTGCTCTGAGAAGCTCGCCGGATTTTACGTTCGGTTTCTCTCATCACTGCCTCCTCTCCCATATGAACCCTAAGGAGCCTTTTTTTTTACCACCGGAGCCTCATCTGACGAACCTGGGAGTGACTTTTACAGAACACCCAGATCTCATGAACCTGGTAAGCTCCCGACCGAACCTGAAGGGCACCACCATTGGATCTTGCCACCGGCGTTGCAAATCCTTTAATCTAAGCCCCAAGCGATTTTCTCCAGATCTTTTAACAAGTTCTCGAGTTGTCCCAACAGGGGAGAACCCAGCGGGTATTGGCTCTGACGAAGCCAAAGAGAATCCGGAAAAAGGCTGCTCCGACGAAGCCAGAGAGGAGAAGTGGCAGCGCTAACCTAACTGTTTTGGATGTCCATCGTTTATGCCATATGGGCTTAGGACCATTTTCCTCTCTTTGGTGGCCCGTCTCCTTAAGGTGTTCCACACTTAATACGCTCAAGGATTCCAGGTTTGGTCTGAACTTTCTTTTGTCCCATCTTAGCGAACCATTGTCTCGACTCATGGAACTAACTGATAGAAGACGTCAAATGGAACCTTGTCAAACATTGTTCCTTTGTTGGTACAACCTGCTTATGAGAACCTGGCTGTTAGAATTACCTAAGGATAACATCATCTTCAGGAACCCTACCTTTGAAACCCCCAATCCCATCTATCACCAATCCAACCTAGAGTGTGTTCTTAGACTTCTTGGCAACTCCGGCTACAAGCTTTGTGTGGAATTCCTTAACCTCTATGGCCTTTGGCTTCATGTGAGTGAGGACCCATCTGCTTTGTTACGGTGTTGTATCTATCTATATAAATACACCCTTGTTGAGACCCCCACTACCATCTTTACCCAACCGCCAAAAGGATGTAAGATCGGGCTGCTTTCTCCCTCCCAAGGTACAATCGAATAGAAGCTTTGTGTGAAATTTCTTAACCTCCATGGCCGATGGATACATGTGAGGGAGGATCCACCTGCTATATTACGGTTTTGCATCTATCACTTGTGTCTCCCGATTGCAGCTTCACCTAGTGTCATGAGTTATGAGCCTACAAGTACGAAGAAACTTGAGTTTCTGTTTTTGAACTTTCTCATGGTGGCGAAGAATCTAACCTTTGTCTCCTCGATGGAGCCTCTTCTAAAAGCTTGGTCGCATATTCTGCGCATGGCGTGTATAGTCACTTGTTGATCAAGGAATTCGTAAAGTCCGTCTTTACGGTCGAATCCGCTATGGTACCAAAATAATTTTCAAACTTTGCACATTTAAAAAACTCATGGAACCATTATTTCTATTTTCTTTATTGCTCTTTAATCTTTGTTTGTATGAACTACACTCTCTTGAGATTTTAAGTTTTAAGTTAATGAAACTTTCTTTCAACTAAAAAAAAGATATTGCTTTATACCAAAAAAGAAATATTTTATATATTTCTATGCATAACTTAAAATTCGCTGTCACCAAGCAAAGGGTTTACAGCTGTTATCACTGGCGGATCTACGAGAAAAAGTTATATGAGGCACCAAGGCAATTATATTTAGTTAAAGAAATATTTTTAAGCAATAATAACTTATGAGAAGAAGGAAAAAAAAAAAAAAACAATGGTAGATGAAAGGCATCGAACACTCCTCCTATACCATAATATGGGGTATATTAGACCAAATAAGCTAAAGTATGTTATATATAATTGATGAATTTAAGAATTATAGATAATCAGTATGGGGCACGTGCCTTACCTCCACTATACATAGATCCGCCCCTGACTGTTATCATATGTAGAAACTACGGATTTATAACTGGATTGTTCTGTCACAACCCGCAAAAGTATATATATCGAACTGTTGATGAAGGTGCTAAACCGGACATGCTAGCATAGCATCCATTCATCTATAAATTTTGTTACAAAACTTTTATGTTAAAGTTAATTAAAGAATATAAAACATAGATGTGTGAAGGGAATCTAAAAGGCATATTCGTTTCTTCTTCCGGAATCCAAACTTTTTTCTTTACATTTTAACTTCACACAATCGCACTTGTGTGTAAAGAATAATTGTTGAAGTAGAAAACAACAAATATGTAATTTGTAGTATACAATAAACCAATCGTAGTCATTAAGAAACAAAAGACTTCGCATGAAGCGCATGTTGCTACTTGCTGTAGTGAACTTGCAAACTTGGAACCATTGTATATAGGTAAGGTTTAAGAATGAAGATAAAAAACACTTTAAATATGTATGGGTAATGTGTTAATGAATCTTGGTATAAATCTTTTTTTTTTGGCAAAATAGTTTTTTTCATTTAAACTAGATTGGCTGTAAAGAGAGCTTTGCTAACGCATCAACTTCTCTATTATTGTTTTCTTAGGATAAACTTAAAACAAAAATTTTGAAAAATAATGAAAAATATCAGGATATTGTGGAAAATTAATCTCGTGGAGCTCTTTCAATTGAGTTTTCGAATTGTTCGCTTCGATCAATCATCAATTGTATTGAATTTTAAGGATTGATAATTGTGCAAACGTAACTCTTATGTTTGTTGGAGTTTGAACTTTGAACAGCCACAGCTTCCGCCTTGATCGGATGCGTTGGTAGTACTTATGGGCCTAAGATGGACACAAGCATAATCTTTTTTTTTTGTATCATCAAATATTAAACTAATCTAAACTAATCTAAACATATGGAGGCAATGATATCCATCCAAATAAATAAATACTCTCGAAAATGAGAAGTTAAAATATTGAATTTAAGTGATTTCGTAGATAACTACCTCATAATATAATGCAAAACCTCGAAAACTTGGTCGCACATTGTGTCCAGTTAAATCATGGATGGAAAATTCCATATATTTACAAACATTTTGACTTTTCAACTGTCTCAATCAGATGACCTATATTATTAGTTTTTTCTTGGTCAACCTATCAATACAATAAAACTATAATGTTTTTTACCATAGCATTGACACATCAGCCTCAACTTTGAAGCTGTTATTGACACATCAGTTAAAATTATTGACCAATTAAATTAAAACAAATAATACAGATCAGCTTACAAATTGCCACAGTAGAACATAATTGTCTCCTGTTCAGAATTTAATTGTTTATCTTATGCGCATCTCAACTAAAACTCTTATTCTTGACAATTCTGACGATCCCATAAGCATTCAGTGATTGTTTTAGTCTGTCTAACTATGATTCTTCTACTTTTTTTGTTTCTTCTACTTTTTGTTTCCAGTTAACAAAATTCTGTTCTCTTATGTCTCTTAATTTGAGGGATTGTGGAAGATTTCAAAGCTGTAAATGTGTGAATTTGAGATGAATTTTTGAGATAAGCTATGTGTTTGAAACTTGAAATTACTATGAATGTTGGTGAAGAGAAGAGTCAGGAAGTCTCTTCAAGCGGCTTCGGTGTTTTGTTTGCTCTTCTCCTTCACACATATTTGCTTTGTGTTTTTTCTCTTTCATGGTGGTTAGTTTCTTCTTCTTAAGTTTGGTGGCTTCACTTCTATTGTGACTTTACCAATGTGATATATTATCTCTCTGTTTACTTATTTGGGTTTGAAAGAAGGTAGAACTTTGCTGGAGAAGACTAGTGCGATTTTGAAAGATGGATTGTTTAATGAAGAAGTGAAGCTTTTGTTGATCGATGAGAACAAATGCAAGACTTTTAAAAACTCTAAAGCATTTAGAATGTCTCTGCAACTTTAGCTTAGTGTATCTACAACTTTAGCTTCAAAAACTCTTTTGAGTTTCAACAATATACATTACAATAACCGTTTGTGATAGATTACAATAACCTACAGATTTTCTTGTGATTTACCTTTTTAGTGTTTCTTAATTTGTTGTAACTGTTTGTTAATGCAATAATAATTAAGTCTTTGTTAATGAGAGAGAGGTTTGTTAATGAGAGTTTATAAACCTTGTAGTTGTTGCAAGCTGACTCCGTGGAGGGAAGAGGCAAAGCTGGAGCAAGGATTTGAGAAGAGTGATTTAGTCCGAGGTTATTCGCCGAATGTTCTAGAAACTCTGCAAGATAGAGAGGAGCGATCTCCACAATGATCATAGTTCAGGCCCATAAGACCATGAGTAAAGTACAAGATAAATCTCGACAAGTTAAGTGTAAGGGTAATATAAAGAAATAGGAGTAAGTAGCAGGTTGAAGTATTAGAAGATAAAACTATGTTTGAAAAACTAGCAAAGATAAGGCTTACAAAATAAGTTAATTAATGCTTGACTGGACGTGATGATATGAACAAGAGCATGATAATAGCAAACTGACAAACAAACAAACACCAAAAAGACTTGAAATTATATTAATATGAAAGAAGAAGGTTCTTAACACACTATTGTCTTCTTGAATCGTGCAGCAATATTTCATCTTATCGAAGATATATCACAAATTCAATATTGGCACTTAACAAGGAGAAGGAACACCTGAAGTAGTTCTGTGCTCAAAGTGTAAACTCATACTGTTAGTAAAAGGAATACATAGTTACTTCTACAGTTCTACTGAATGTTTATCACACTAACAATCAAACACAAAAAAAAAAAAAATAAACTATCAAACTTACACATCCTTTATTGGCTATTGGCTATTGGTAATATGATAATTGTTTGACTGTAATATGGCATAGGTTATTGAATTCCATACTACTATAATCAATTAAATTGTATTTTCAAGATTTTTTTATTCATGTTCTCTTTTTTTATATATAATTTGTTCCATCTTTATTTTTTTGACAAAAATTATGAAAAATATTTTAACACACGTACCGTCAGAAGATCCCTGATGTTAATTGGAAAAAAAAAGAAAAGAAACAGAGCTTTCTCTCACTCCGAAAGAAAGAGAGAGTTAAGAGAAAGAAGCTTCTTAGTTTAACAAAACAATTCGATTTTATAATAAAGTTATCCACAGGCTTAGTTCGTTGTTTTTTTCTGGTATTTCCTGATCTTTTTTTGTTGTTTGTTCTTTAAATTTTGTAAAAAATAAATTGGGTACTTAAGTCCCAAGTTAGTTAGATGAAAAGAAAAATTGTTGATTAAAATAAGTTATTTTAAATAACAAAAAATAAAATGATGCAACAAATAATAACAAAAATACCATTGACCATGATATTTTTTTATTAATTATAATATGGGAATTCTCATAAATACAACTAAAATATGATTTTTCCAAAATTACCACTTTTAGTTTTATTTTCCAAAAAAACCACTAAAATGAGTTTTTTTTTTCAAAAATACCACAAAATTAAACTAAAGTTTTATAATCAAAACTAAACCCTAAATCGTAAACACTATATCCTACACTCTAAACACTGTACCTTAAATCTAAATTTGTCAACCAAACCTAGAAAAATAAATTTTACATAATAAAATTTCAGTTTTTTGTGTTTGTGGCATTTTTGGAAAAAAGACGTAGTGATATTTTTGAAAGAAAAACTTACAATTTTGTATTTTTTGGGGAAAAAACTTAAAATGTGGCATTTTGAGAAATTTCTCACTATAATATTTGATTCCAAACAACATAAAAACAAATATTATTTCAAAAAATACAAAAAAATATATATGAAAACAACACGCGGCGTAGCCCGAGTACTAACCTAGTCTTATATAATAAGAGAAGGTTTTTTCTAAGTTTGCCTAACAATGTGACATTTGACACTCTACTTTTGTGACACATGTCATTTTTTATTAATTTCAAATTTAACATTCTATTTTTGTTTTAAATTTATTTTATTTGTATCTTATATGGTTTATAGTTTGATAAAAAATAAATGTTGTTTAGTTTGTTTTTTCAATTTCAACATTATTACAAAAGTATTTTCCTTCCATTTTTTAGTTTTAGCATCTAATATATTTCATAATGAAATCATACACCATATAACCTAAAAATAAAATATTAATCACCAACTAAAAAGTATAACAAATTGAAACCAAATAAAAATAGAAAATGATTTTATACTTTTAAAGTAAAAACTGAAACCAAATTAATTTATGATAGACTAAATTAAAAATATAGAAGATTTTCAAATATATATATATATATATATATATATCATATTATATTCAATAATCATATATAATGTATTAAAGACACAACTCAAATTTGTATTTAACAGTATTCTATAAGTTACAGTTGACTATCTTTAAAACATATGTACTAAAAAAAATGGTATCATAACACAATTATTTTATCTCCCCCAAGAAATAATAGAAAACAATAGTTTCAAATTAATTTAATGTTAATTATACTATTTATTTTAAAGGTATAATATGAATACATGAATTAAATTTGAATTAAATTTATTTTATATTTAACATTCTATTTTTTATTTGACTTTATTTTATTTATATATTATATGGTGTATAGTTTGTTAAAAAAAAAGATAATTGTTGTATAGTTTGCTTTTTGAATTTCAACATTGTTACAAAAATATCTTCCTTCCATTTTTTGTTTTAGCATTTAATATATTTCATAATGAAATCACACACCATAGAACCTAAAAATGAAATACTGATCACCCAACTAAAATATATAACAAAATGAAACCAAATTAAAATAGAAAATAGTTTCATACATTTCAAAGTAAAAACTGAGACCAAATTAATTTATGATAGAATCATTTAATATAAAAGATTTTCTAGTATATAAAAAACTCACATTATATTCAATAATCATATATATTTTATTAAAGACACAACTCAAATTTATAATTAATAGTAATTCAGAAGTTAAATTTTGATTGTGTTTAAATTATATGTACTAAAAAAAAACATAATGGTATCATAACATAATTGCTTTATCACCCTATGATATAACAGAAAACAATAATTTCAAAATTTAATTTATTGTTAATCATAATATTTATATTAAAATGATTAGAAATAGAGACAATATATAAAAAATAATAAAAATATATTAAATTTCACACACTTTAATTTTCATGAATTTTTATAAAAACTGGTTAAATTTATAGTATAAGATATTTGTTTTGTGATATCGTTTTAATAAATTATTTTAAAATTGACTTATCATATATAAAACTATTTTTTGTTAACAATTACTTTTAGATGATGACAATAGAATTAATATATAGGAAAACATAAAATTATCTATCAAAAAAATTAAGTAAGATCTTACACTTTTCTTTGTAGACTACTTATCAGTTTTTAATTTTCCAAAAAAAAAGAGAAAAAACTATAAAAAAAATATAAAAAATATAATTTATCTTAACTATTTAACGAAAATACTATATAGTTGACTTTGCTATAAGTAATTGTCTTATTACTATAGTAACATACTGTTTAAATAATTTCAACAATACATTGTAATAAAAAATATTAAGTAATATTTACTTTAATTTTCCTCTTTTTCACGACCCTTCTATGAATCACTATATAACATACAGTATATAAATTATAAATTGTAGCTGAACCGTAGTATTATGAATATTATTTTTTAATACATATATTAACAATTACATATGTTTATTTCATATATAATTTAATAAAAACTTTATTTTATATTTCAAGTTAATAATGCATACATAAACCACGCATCGCGTGGACTACTTTCTAGTTACCTATATTACTGAAGTTTTTTTTGGAATAAATTAAAAAAATAGATATCTGATCAAATAATTTACATCAAATTTTTGGCGTGAATTGTGAGTAGAAAACCCAGTCTTTCCTTATCATTCAGCATTGCATTAAACAACATTTTTTCAAATTATTTTTCTTGTTGGCTAAGAGGTTCAGGTTTAAACGATTACACCACTATAAACTGGAACAAGAACATGTAAGATATATGGTTTTTACCCAAGCGTAGTTTCAAGTTTGAGCGCTAATCCTCTTAATGTGTACTATGGTTTTACCCAAGGATTTAACCCTGAACCTTTTATAAAATGCTCAAAATCTAAAGACATGTTTAACCTACCATGTGTCTTGCGGGTGCTTGGTCACTACTCACTAATTATATTCTCGTCTAAGAACAGATAAAAGGAAAAAAAAAACGCATAGAAATAAACGAACCATGAACTTATTAGAATTCACTACAAGTATAATATTTGACACAATTCCCAAATAAATATGGGAAATTTTTGGTAAAAGAAGATTTATAAGTAAGGAATTTATTGAAGATAAAAATTATACATAGCTTCTTTTTTTTTGGTGGAAATGTACATAGCTATATATATATATATATCTAAATGGGAAGTGAGAAGAACGATAATTATAATTTTTTTATCAAAGATAGGAAAAACGATTTGTATCTCCCTATAAACTTTCATATAACACCATAACTACACATATTCTAAATCACACAAATGAATAGTTACAGTCAAGTTTCCCTATAATTTTAAAGTTTGAAACCTCCATCCCCATTAATGTTGGTTAAATCGGTGTATGACATAAACCGGATGCCAAACCAGAAATTCACTAGAATAAACCGAACTGAAACCTAATTAAATTTAAAAAGAAAAAAACATCTCCCTTCGTCTTCTTCCTTCCTCCACCTTCTAATGCCCGATTTTCTTCTGAAAAAAATAAATAACCATGAACAAATTCATTATTTCTAAAAATCTCTTTCTCACTTTTCATACTAAGCTTTTATTTGGTATCAGAGCAATCATGTTACTATGAGTGAATTAGCCGAAACCGTAAACAAATCGAAGGAGAAGGTATCATCCTCCATACAGTGCCCGATGCTAACCTCAATCAACTACACGGTGTGGGCAATGAGAATGAACGTTGCACTCCGAGTCCACAAAGTCTGGGAAGCTATTGATCCTGGAACGCAAGAAACAGAGAAGAACGACTTGGCCAGAGCACTGCTATTCCAATCTATACCGGAGTCGATGATCCTGCAAGTCGGTGAGCAAGAAACTGCAAAAGGTGTGTGGGATTCAATCAAAGCCAGAAACCTTGGAGCTGAAAGAGTAAAAGAAGCTAAGATACAAACTCTCATGGCTGAGTTTGATAGGTTGAAGATGAAGGAAACAGACACGATCGACAATTTTGTTGGCAAACTCTCAGAGATATCTACAAAGTCAGCATCTTTGGGTGAAATCATTAAATAAACAAAGATTGTTAAGAAATTTTTGAAGAGATTACCAAGAAAGAAGTACATACACATTATTGCAGCCCTTGAACAAGTACTTGACCTAAAGACAACAAAGTTTGAAGACATTGTTGGGAGACTGAAGACCTACGAAGAGCGAATCACTGATGAGGAAGATGCACAAGACAACCAAAATAAGCTGATGTATGCTAATTCTAATTCTGATTCACAGTCCTATGAAGTCTCTTATGACGGTGGCAGATGTAGAGGTTCAAATCGTGGCAGAGGTAGAGGACGAGGACGCTTTAGCTACCAACAGAGGGACAAGTCAAAGATTACCTGCTACCGATGTGACAAAGTTGGACACTACGCATCGAACTGTCCGGATCGTCTACTCAAACTGATCAAGGCACAAGAAAACCTTGAGAAAGAAGATGATAACACTCAAGAGGCTGAATCCCTTATGATGCATGAGGTGGTGTATCTTAATGAAAAGAATATAAAACCAAAAGAGCTTGAAGATAGTTCAGACAAAGTATGGTACCTAGGCAATGGAGCTAGCAACCATATGACTGGAAATCACACTTGGTTCTGCAAACTCGACCCTATGGTTACAGGAAAAGTTCGCTTTGGTGATGACTCACGCATAGATATTAAAGGGAAGGGGTCGATTCTGTTCATTACAAAAGGTGGTGAACGAAAGGTGCTTGCAGATGTCTACTATATACCTGATCTTAAAAGTAATATTATCAGCTTAGGACAAGCCACTGAATCAGGCTGTGATGTTAGAATGAGAGAAGACTATCTTACTTTGCATGATCGAGATGGGAACTTACTGGTAAGAGCAAGTCGTTCAAGAAACAGACTATACAAGGTGAAACTGGAGGTTGACAACATAAGATGTTTGCAACTTACGGCTACAAGTGATGCAGACCTATGGCATGCTCGATTGGGACATATTAGTCTTGAGACTATAAAAACAATGATGACAAAAGACCTAGTTATTGGAATATCAAGTGTTCCTAAGGAGAAAGGAACATGTACGTCTTGTCTACTTGGAAAACAAACCAGGCAAGCTTTCCCAAAAGCAACTAGTTATCGAGCATCGCAAGTTCTAAAACTTATTCATGGCGATCTCTGTGGACCAATCACGCTGTCCACTGCTGCACATAAAAGATATATCTTTGTGTTGATCGATGATCACTCTCGTTACATGTGGTCGATTTTGTTAAAAGAAAAGAGTGAAACGCTTGAGAAATTTAAAGGGTTTAAGGCAATAGTAGAAAAAGAATCTGGAGCTAAGATCAAGACATTCCGAACAGACCGAGGAGGGGAGTTCATGTCTCAGGAATTTCAAAATTTTTGTGAGAAAGAAGGCATAAAAAGGCATATGACAGCATCATACACACCTCAACAGAACGGAGTTGTCGAGAGAAGGAACAGAACTCTATTAGAGATGACTCGAAGTTTTTTGAAGCATATGAGCATGCCTAATTATTTGTGGGGAGAGGCAGTAAGGCATGCGACTTATATTATCAACAGAGTGGGAACGAGAAATCTGAAGAATATGACACCATATGAAGGTTTTAAGAACAAGAAACCGAATGTGGATCATCTACGGGTGTTTGGATGTGTCGCCTATGCTAAAATCGAGTCACCACATTTGAAAAAACTTGATGATAGGTTGAAGATGCTCTTGTATCTAGGCACAGAACCCGGTTCGAAGGCATATCGACTTCTTGATCCATCTAATCGAAAGGTGATAGTGAGTATGGATGTGGTGTTCGACGAATACAAGAGTTGGAAGTGGAATTCTGAAGATCAGTCTACTGATTCAGGGACGTTTACTATTGTTTTTGGTGAGTTTGGAAATAATGGAGTTAGTAGAGATGAAATTACTAACGAAACAGAGGAGAACAGAGAAAATAATGGAGAGTGTGACGTTAACGGAGAGGAGACCGATAACGAACCAGAACTTGAAGAAGAGAATAGTGATGGAGAGCAAGAACAAGTGCAGCAGCCACTCGTTGTGAGACAATCAGAAAGACAGGTTAAGAAACCTAGCTACTTAAATGATTATGTGTTGTTAGCAGATTTGGAAGGAGAAGATATTTTGTTAGCAGCTAATCAAGAACCCTGGGATTTTAAAGAAGCAAGTGAGTTAAAAGCTTGGAGAGATGCTTGTGATGAAGAAATCAGTTCGATAATCAAAAACAAGACTTGGAGCTTGGTTGATCTACCTCTTGGAGCAAAGGCAATCAGTTTAAAATGGGTGTTTAAACTGAAACACAATTTGGATGATATCATCAACAAATATAAAGCAAGACTGGTTGCAAAAGGATATGTCCAGAGACATGGAATAGACTTTGATGAGGTTTTTGCTCCTGTAGCTCGGATTGAAACAATTCGTTTCATTATTGCTTTGGCAGCTTCGAGTGGTTGGGAATTGCATCACTTAGACGTAAAAACTGCATTTCTTCATGGAGATTTGAAAGAAGATGTTTATGTTACTCAGCCGGAGGGTTTTGTTGTCAAAGACAGTGAAGAGAAGGTTTACAAGCTGCATAAGGCGCTCTATGGACTTAAGCAAGCACCTCGTACTTGGAACATAAAGCTAAACAACATTCTTGGAGAGATCAAATTCGAGAGGTGTACTAAAGAACCATCTGTGTACAAGAAACGAGATAAGGAGCATCTTCTCATAGTGGCTGTTTATGTTGATGATTTGCTTGTGACAGGTTCTAGTTTGGATTTGAAACTAGACTTTAAGAGAGGGATGGCAAGGAGATTCGAGATGAGTGATTTGGGAAAACTCACTTATTATTTAAGGATTGAAGTGTGTCAAGGTGAGGATGGGATTGTTCTGAAACAAGAAAGACATGCAAAGAAGATCTTAGAAGAAACTGGTATGAGTGAGTGTAACCCTGTCCTTGTACCAATGGAACATGGTCTGCAACTGTCCAAAACACAAGATCCAAGGCGGGTTGACGAACGTCTTTACAGGAGAAACATCGGCTGCCTCAGATACTTACTCCATACTCGACCAGACCTCTCTTATGCTATAGGAATTCTGAGTCGCTATTTGCAAGAGCCTAGAGAATCACATGGAGCTGCACTAAAACAGATTCTAAGGTACCTTCGAGGAACAACTGATTATGGACTGCAATTTAAGCGAGGAGCTCAAACAGGTTTGGTAGGAAACAGTGACAGCAGTCATAGTGTTGATATGGATGATGGTAGAAGTACGGCTGGCCACATTTTTTACTTCAATGAGTGTCCAATCACGTGGTGTTCACAGAAAAAACAGGTGGTGGCGATGTCTTCGTGTGAAGCTGAATTTATGGCTGCAACTGAGGCTGCTAAACAAGCTATTTGGCTCCAAGATCTATTTGCTGAACTTGTTGATAAGGCATGTGATAGAGTGACAATTCGAGTTGATAACAAATCTGCAATAGCACTCACTAAAAATCACGTGTTCCATGGCCGTAGCAAGCATATTCATCGGAAATATCACTTCATAAGGGAGTGTGTTGAGAACGGTCAAGTTGAAGTGTTACATGTTCCTGGGGTCGAACAGAAGGCTGACATTTTAACTAAAGCACTAAACAAGAACAAGTTCAAAGGTATGAGGAGTCACATTGGAGTTCACAGTTTGTCTAAAAAGGATTTCAAGCTTAGAAGGGAGATTGTTGGGATAAGCTTGAAGAAAGAGAAGATAGCTTGAGTAATAAGTTGTCCTTACCCTTAAGCAAAAAGGATTAGGACTAGCATGTGTTAGGAGTTATCTAAACACATATTTTCTATTAAGATTAGGACTAGTCTCCTTATATATAGAGTTGCCAAAGGTGTGGTCTACCTATGAGTTTGAGAGACTAAGTTTGAGAGATTGTGAGAGGCTAAAGGTTTTGAGTTATTTTCCTTTTGCTAATAAGAGAGTAATTCTTAAACACAATCTAGAGTTCTTAATCTTTCATACTAAGCTTTTAGGTTTGAAGGTCACCACTACCATGAAATAGCCAAATCCAGAATCACAAGTTGTTCCTCCTCCGTCGTCGCCATCGCCGTTAACGATGGTTTGAATTCGAAAACTCAGTAGTTTCGTATTGATACTTAGGATCCCACAAATCGAAATCAGAGTTTCTTCTTGGAGACATCGAATTCGCGAAGCTATAATCGACGCTTCTGCTTTGTTTGTAAGGGACATTGCAAAGGAGATGATGAATCGGAGAAGAATCATGTTTGATTTGTTTATTTGCTGTATGATGTCAACTCTTTAATGTTGTTGCTAATTCTCTCGTTGAACATTGTTGTATTCTTTAATGTTGTTGCTAATAACTCTTTAATAGTTTCATCTTTGAACCCATCATCAAAGAATCAATTCAGAAAAAAATCAGATTTTGAAATTGCAAAGTTACAATTTTTATGTTTTTGAAGACCGTTGTGTGAATTTCATCTTCCAGACTGAAATAAGAGAGTCGAAAGTGATCGGAGACGGAACGATGAACCCTCCTACAGTGATGAATTTCTTTCGGTTTGATTTTGATTTTTGGTTAATCCGGTTTAGTTTTGTTGTTTTATGGTTAATGGTTACCTGGTCAATAGTAAACCAGTTGTAAACCATGATTATGTGTTTTTGGGTTTAAATAGATGAAATTAGGGGAAAACTGGATTAGAACTTCTGGTTTGTGTGGACCGAGGTCGAGTTTCAAATACTGTGTAGTTGTGGTGTTATACGAAAGTTTCTATGGGGATACAGATCATTTTTCCCAAAAGATAAAATATTTGAAATTACCTGGAAAGAACAGTCTTCTCCTTTTGAACAAGTACTGAATATGACGTTGCATTGTTTAATTGTTTTCTTGTGACCAGTTAGAAAATATAAGTATAAAATTTGGGGTCAATATTCAAAATTAAGACCGAACAAATAAAACAATTTAATTTCTGTCTCTATATATAGTTGGAGTATAACATATTATCTTAACACACCAATTTGATTAACAAACAAACAAACAAACAAAAATGTCCGAACAAGAAGGAAAAATTGAGAAGGTAGTAACTGAAGCGCAATGGACTACTGGTTTATACGATTGTTTCTCTGAAGATATCTCTACATGTAATAATCTCATTTATCTTTATAACTCTTTCTTACAGAATCAAGTTTAAAGAAAACATTCGGTTTAGTTATAACTATTTTTTTGGTTTTATTGTAAACTGGTATATGAAGGCTGCTTCACATGGTTTTGTCCTTGCGTTGCATTTGGGAGGATCGCTGAGATCCTTGACAAAGGAGAAACAAGTACGTTCCTGATTTCTATTATATAATCTCAGTTGACTAAAATAAAATAAAAAGGTGAAAATTAGTTTAAATTTTCAATTACCTTTTTAAGGTACACGTTGTATATTCAATTAGTGTTACAAGGTTGAATAATTTATGGATATGGATTAAAATTAAAAGGTCAAGGACTAGCTGGATTAATGGTGGTGGCAATGTCTCACATTGGGTGTGGATGGTACTATGCTTCACTATACAGAGCCAAACTCAGGCACCAATACTCTTTGCCGGAGGAGCCTTGTGCCGATGGCCCCATTCACTTCTTCTGTTGTGCTTGTGCTCTTTCTCAAGAACACCGCGAACTCAAGCATCGAGGTCTTGATCCCTCTCTAGGTATACAAGATCTCTCTTCTCTCTTTTCCCTTTTAATAATGATGGACCATTTAAGTAGAACTTTTTTAAAGATTTTTTTTGTGTTACCATTGCAATTACACAAAGGGTGGCAAGGGAACATTAATAAAGGATTATCAACGCCGCCGTTCGTAGCGTCAGGCATGGACCGTTAAAGAGCATCACAAATTAATATCGATAAATAAATTCAATCTTTTATTGGATGCTGGGAACTGAAAGATTTATTCTTATATTTTGTTTGTATATATTTTCTAAGTGTGCGAAGTTGTAACCATGCAAATTTGAGTATGATGACATGTAATCTTTATGTTTATAAAAAGTACTTGTAAAACTAACTGCCTTTCCATTACGATTTAATTTATTTGTGAGCAAAAAATTCGAATAGGGCCTTGATTATAGATTTTAGATTTTTATTTCTGGTTTTTGGATTTTGCAAAATAAAATAAAAAACAAATGATTTTTTTTTTAAAAAAAACGTTTCGTAGAGGAAATCTAAAAAAACCATTGAATTGAGATTTTAGATTTTGTTAAGAAATTAGTAAAATCTTTAAGAATCTAGATTCCCTATTTTTTAGGGAAACCACTTTTCATAAATATTGAATGGTTCAAAAATGAATTTTTGAAAAATCTAAAACCAAAAACTATTTGAAAAGCCACATTCATTTAGATTTTCTTGATTTTCGATCTGGATTTAGTTTTTGACTAAAGAACCAAATTCTCACAATTTAATTCCTTTTTAAATAAATCCAGTCTACTTGTTGTTTCTTAACGGATAATTTTTTCTTTCTATTTCCTAATATATTATAAGTACCGGCGTAAATATACATTTAAAACACAAATAAAGAATTAATTTAATTTGTTTCAAACAAAAAATAATACATTCAGATAGAATTAATGTTACTTGTTGATAAATCATTTATTTCACTTGTGATTAGGTGTTCAGACCTACTGTATATAGGTAAGCCAGTAATTATATACAGGTCAATACGGTTATTTATTAATAAATAATGTCGTTTTAATTATTTTCCCTCTTGGTTAGTGTGTGTGTTAAATTTCATCACACATATAAATAAGCCGATCAAATTTTATATTTGTAAGTAAATATTTACGGTTTCAATATTATTTCTATTAGGAAAAAACCTTATTCGATTCCTACATGATAACATGAATTAGGGGAAGCACCGATGGTTCTCTTTATAAATGAAAACGAGAAAGATAAATAATCATGTTCGTAGGTTTGGCCTTATTCGATATGGAAAAGAGCTAGATGACACAGACTCTAAACTAGGAATCTAAAGACGCATACCATCATATCCAAAATCTCAGGGTCCTCCTCAATACGGATCAGAGGAGTTGACTTTATAACTCGTTTGCTTGTATATTGCGAACAAAGGCTGCTTTACATGGTTTTGCCCTTGCGTTATATTTCTCACACGTCGCTAATGAAATGAAAACTAAAACAGATATACAAAAAAGAAAAATGAAAAAACTACTATATTTGATTACTCTTTCACATAAACTACTATATTTGATTACTCTTCGACGTTTCATTTGCGGGATTGTTATTGAAAATAATTGAATTGGCAGTTAAGTAGCAGCTTTTTTATCTGCATGAAAGATGATAGCATCGAGGCCACACTCCAAAAGTGTGCTGTTGTAAGCAAATCTGCAGGCAGTATTAGTGTTTCAGTTCATAACATTTCGGGTCACAAATGGCATTGTTCCAATACTGGATGATGTTGCTCAAGGAGGAGGTAAGAGGAATGGTAAATCTTAGCTTTGCTACTTTGGCGATATCATTTTTGTCTAGTATATATAATGATCTCTCTCATGTACGATTGTGAAGGGCCCTTTGTTGTATATATGGAGCCATGGCATGCTGACATCTTTGAGTTTACAAAGCTCCAGAACAACTACGGAAAGGTACAGTAGTAGTGTAGTACAATCATACCAAAATACAGATGTGTAGTTTATAACTTTTACGATGCAGGTGGAGGAGCACATGGCTAGAGCTCTCTGGATTCCAATCTTTTCAAGGAGAGAGTCTAGGCTGATTGCTGGGGCCTAGCTTTTGAGAGACTGTACATTAAGTATGAAAGCAAGGTGAGTCCCTAGCTATTAATTTCATCCCATGTATCACTACAAGAAAACCTGCGATATGTGACCATTGGTTGTGACCAAAATTGTAGTCGCAAATATTAGCGATTACTTTGTAACGTATTTGTGACCAATTAACGACCAGCACCAATAACAAGATAAATTAGTCGCAAATTAACGACGATGCTGGGTAGTCGGCGAATAGTCGCAAATTGCGGACCCTTTTGCTACGCTTTTAAGACTGGTCCAAAAAAGGTCGAAGTTTGCGACTAATTTGGGACGGGAAGAACGGGATTGCAAAATGTCGTCGCTAAATCGTCACAAAATAAGACTTATTTGTAACTCTGTTAAAGTTTTGTTGTTCCGTCACAAATCAATCGCAAAATAAATTTAGAAAACGTTGAAAATATTAGTATCTAACTCACCTAATGTTTGAGACGCCCAAAATGTACTCGCAAAATCGTCACAAATATTCACCTGTCATAGTTTGCGACCACTTTGAGATGCAAAAAACTGACAGATGGGCAAAAACGTAATTTACACACGATTCATCTTCTTCTCTACAAACCCTAAGCGCCGCCTGTGCTTGCTGCTAGTTTCAATCTGAAATTTTGGTGTTTTTTTCTGTTTTGTTGGGCATTTTCTTATGTGTTTTTATCAAAATGGAACAAATCTACGGTTAATATATCGATTTGTAACCAAAAAATGAAGTTATAGAGAGTTGTTTTTTCGGACTTATGAGCATCACCGCGTAGACCAAAATCGTCGCCGCCAACCACTTTCTAGCGCCTCCACGGTGCCTATTAAGCCGCCGTGGCCGATTTTTACAACCCCGTGACCGAGTTTTACAACCTTGTGTTAGCCTAACTTAACTACTTCGTGGTGCGACCCCATCAACTTAGTCACAAAAGCGTCACAAATATTTGCCTATATGCCAAGCTCCCCTCACTCTTTGCAACTTTGGTTTGCGTAAGGAAAAAAAATAGAGAGAACGAAAAAAAAAAAAAATAGACGAATTCCAATGTAATGCTTCAACATCTGAAGAAGAAGATGATGATGATGAGGATGATGATGATGATGTCAATGAGGATGATGAGAATTAAGAATTTCCTTAACATTTAATGTGTGTTTGTGAAACAAAACTAATGTATGATATTTGTTAGATTGTAATATCAAGTTCAAATGGTGAAACATTACAGACCAAGTTTCGAACCAGGGTAAGAACCTTTTCGTATATATGTTTTAATTGTGACAACACAACAGGCGTCGCAAATTGGTCGTTAACGCGTCACCTATTTGTGACTTATTTGCGACTAACACCTGAGTTCGGGACGACTTTGTAACGACTTTGCAACGCTCATATTTTTCTTGGACATTTCTCTATTCAAATTTATACCATTGTCAATATTAGATGTCTTCTAATGATTACAACAACCTTAGACATGGAAAATATAATCAGTGGCATACAAATATTATAGAATTCTAAACCTTTGTAAGAATTTCTTAAAAATCTTAAACATTGCTTAATATATTAGGTAATGTTTAGTAATATTTACTTTGTATGATTTCTTTCTTTAACCTTTGCTATTTTTGTAGGAGGAGGAATTGGGTCGGCCAGTTTCTCTTGGAGAAGTGTTCCTGAGAACACATACAAGGTCTGATGGGACATTTGTCGATCAAAAAGCAAAACAAGTAGCTGAAGCATACGAGAAAAACTTGGGAGAAATCATGACTCAAATGGATGGGGATGGGCCAGCAAATTCTGAGAACTCATCTGAAACCTCAACTCATCGGAATCTCTCTATTGATCAACAGAATGAGATCTTTCTAATGGTAATTTATGTCTAACTCTTCTTAACATCGTCTCTGCCTATTACCTGTGACTTGTTGTCTTTATTTTAGAACTAGAGCTTGATGCTACTTTCAGATGTTTTTGGCTTTTTAATCATTTTCTGTTCATGTTTTCAGTGTACTCAAACAGATGACAAGGGAAATCCTTTTGGTCTTTGACGACTTGCTGAAACCATGGCCAAAGGGAAAAGAAAAGAGAGTTGTGAAAGCTTTTCTTCCTCATCTATGTTGGACTTGCATCAAAAACTTGAAGATGCTCGTCGTAAGCTCGTGAAAAAAAAATGAAGAACACCAACAAGCCCTTTCTCGACTCTCAACCTTGGAGCACCTTTTCTCATTCATGAAGAAAAAAAGATCCAGAATTAGCTGAATATATGGATGCTCACCAACCACCACCAGCAAATACACCTGCAACTGCCGCAGGCACTGCATCAGCCACCGGAGAAGGCACTACACCAGCCACCGGAGAAGGCACTACACCAGCCTCCATACCTGCCAATGAACAAACCGTCAATGAAAACGGTTCACTCATTCCCTCTACCTCTCAGAATTAATCTTCTTATACTCTTTTGAACTTGTTGTTTATGTTTGTGTTCTCTTTTGGAATTATCTCTTTTGTTGGAACTTGAATTATCTCTTCTGGGACATGAATGTTGTTAATGTTTTGGTTATGGATTGTGTTATTTGGTCAATATGGTGTTTTAGGTTTCAAATTTGAATTGTCAGGATTTTTAGCGTTTGATTTCAGCTTTCTAAATTGGTAAAACAATTATAGTAGTGACTACCTGGTTACAAATAAGTCTCAAAATTGTGACTAATTTCAGATCAAAACAATTACACAAGCTAACAAAATCGTTGCCAATACGTTACAAATTTCTGACCACCCAATGTCTGTCACACATTAGTCGCAAAATTTTCACACTCTTTTCTCACCGTTTCGCGACTAATGACACACTCATTTCTCTCCAAACTAGGAGTCTCTAATTCGTCTCAAATACACATGAATCACAAAAGCGTCACAAACGTGTCGTCAAATTTACCACTATCTTGCGACTAAATTGAGACGACCTTTGTCACTTATTTGCGACCACATTTTCGTCATGATTCCTCGACGCACATTTCGTCCTAACATAGTCATATATACGCGTTTCCAAATTCAGTCACGTTTTGGTCTTTAATTTACGACTAAAAGTTACAGTCTTAAAGAAGTCGCTTATAAACAACCAAATTTAGTAGTCACCAAATCGTTGCAAAACTGCGACACTTTCACGACGCTTGTCATTTTGCGATGAGAAATTTGTGACTACTAGAGGTCGTCGCTCAAACATCGTAAACAGGTGTTTTGCGACCCATTTGTGACGATTACCGGTGTCACAAAACGCAGGTTTTCGTGTAGTGTATTATGCTTATGTAAGTTGAAAAACATAACTTGTATTAGGGAAAGGCCAAGAAAGTTTTTGAGGCGCGTGACCTTATATATGACATCCCAGCTAGAAACAGGAATGCCATACATCCATTTGCATCGATGCTTCTTGAGACACTCTGCATAACCTACCAGCAGTCTCTTCCAGGTTTTCTCTAATTAAGCGACTGCTGAATCAGTAAAATGTTTTCTCTTAAGCGACTTTAGAGTCTTGTTAGACTCAATAAGACACAAAAATATCTTAATCATCATCAATCATCTCATCACCTTGTTCAGTTTTTGATCTTTCATTTTGATGAGAAACCAGCCTGATACTTCTTCGTTTTGGATACCCTTCAGTTGTTCACTGACCTTGCGATGACCTGTTTTGCATTATACTTATAAGTCATAACAACGCTGAACTATCTGTTTGCATCCGATGCTTATTGAGACACTCTGTGCATAACCACCCTATTCCAGTTTTGCTCTTGAGCGACTGCTGAATCACTTCAATGTTTGTTTCTGATCATACGTACACATTTTGGAGTCTTGTTAGATTCCAATGAGTCTTTGTAAATCCGTGAAGGCTGCTGTAATTATTCCTGCTGGAGTCAATGTCTCCTTTCCTTCTCAATCAACGACTTAAAAAGATCTCAGTCAACATAAAAGTATTGTAAAACACTAGATCAAGAGGCTCTTCTTCATCGTTCTTAAAGCTCCGTTGCTCCAACTCTATATGTCGATAACCAAAAACTTTTCTGTTGAGACCTATCCCCAAAACTCCACCTTTGAAATCTTAACATCTTTGTCTTTGTCTCGCCAGTCGCCAAACAGCAAATGCACATTTTGATTAACAACTCTGGCCGAGAAGATATAGGCTCAGCTCTTATAGTTAATCTCATTGATTCCTCAAGTTTAACATACAACATTTAAAAACATATATCATCTAGTGGTTTCTTAAAACTATGTTACACAATGCAAAACGCTTGACCAAATCGTGATCATTATTGTTTCCTCTGATGGCAAAATCAACAAAAACCCAAGTGAGTAAACCGGAAGGTGGGATCAACGCTTAAAAACCCATTCCCTAAACCATCTAAAGTCTCAAACCAGAGGCTTCACTCCCACGTCATCGTCTCTGGTTCTTGAATAATACAATAAAAAGAAAAATAAAACTCACTCTTCTCGCAAATATAACAGATTCAACCTCTCTTTTCTCGCATATATAACAGATTCAACCTCTCTCTTCTCGCATATATAATAGATTCAACCTCTCTCTTCTCGCATATAAACAAGATTCACAATACACAGAAACCATTCTTCACTTCTTTAGTTTCATCAAACCATTCACTTCTTCTCGATTCGTATGCGATGGCGACGTCGTCTGCAACAGCGCCAATCATATCGTCTGCAACCTCATGGAAGAACAAGAATCTTCCCACACCAAGAACCATTGCCGTTGTATCCTACTTCGCCACCGTTATCTCCGTCTACTGCTCCTCCTCTTACATGTCTCTTACGGCGATGAAGAAAATGATTCTGCTTGCCTTCTTGGTAGTATGCTTTATCCCACTCTTTCCCGTCCCTCCTTTGAATCTTGAGAATCACTTTAATGGTATATACCAGTGGACTTTGACTAAGACGGTTGGTTCATTCGCTTGCTACTACTTCTTCAATTGGGTAGGCTCTTCTATCAAGATGGAACACGTTCTTGATGAACGCATCTCTGTTCTTCGTCCTCTATCTCATAGCCATGGATTATATCTATGACACGGATGAACTGATCGGTCTATGTGATGGTTTTTTGTTTGCCGGTTTTGGTTTGATGACCCAGCAAAACACCATCTGTTGGATAAGCTTTGAAGCTTAAGGCCCAAGTTATTCTTACAAAGGAAAGATAAGAATAAGAGAGTAGTTTAAGATAGACTTGAATAGAATTAGGAGTTGTCTAGTTCCAAGTTCTATTAGGAAAAGGAATATGAAAGCCTCTATATATATCAATTGTTGAGTTGTGACATTGATATAAGATTAAGAGAGAGCTTATAAGTGTTTAGTTTTGAGAGGAGATTTTCTAAACATATTAATAAAGAGAGTTATTCTTTATATTCAAAGTTCTTTAATCTTTTATTTGGTATTAGAGCAAGGTTTAATCAATCCAAAGGAGAGGATTTGATTCTAAACAATGAGTGAATTAGCAACCGGATCTCGTCCGAAGGACATGGACAAATCGGTCTCAATTCAATGCCCTCAGCTCACCTCTACAAACTATACTGTTTGGTCGATGAAGATGAAGGTGATATGACGAATTCAAAAGGTTTGGGAGACAATAGAACCAGGTTCAACAGATGATGACAAGAATGATGTTGCAATTGCATTGTTGTTCCAATCAATCCCAGAATCTCTTATACTTCAAGTAGGTGATCTACCTTCACCTAAGGATATTTGGGATTTGATTAAATCAAGAAACATGGGAGCTGATCGTGTCAAGGAGGCACGTTTGCAGTCTCTAATATCTGATTTCGAGAAGCTAAGGATGGCGGATTCAGATAGGGTTGATAGCTTTGCTAGAAAGCTATCAGAAATCGCAACTCAGGCAACATCTCTTGGACAAACGATCGATGAGCCTAGGATGGTGAAGAAGTTGCTAAACAGTGTGCCAAGGAACAAGTTTATCCATCTTGTTGCCTCGCTAGAACAAGTATTGAATCTCAATACAACAAGCTTCCAAGAGATAGTTGGAAGAAGCAAAGCTTTTGAGGAGAGGATACAAGGAGAAGATAAACAAGAGGACACACAAGGAAAACTGTTGTTTACTAGTTCAAACGATTATCAACCACAATCGACCTACAACCCGAGTTTTAACAACTATCGTGGCAGAGGTCGTGGTCGAGGAGGAAGAGGCTACAGAGGACGTGGCAGAGGACGAGGCAGAGGTAGATATAATGGACAAGAACGAGCCGACTACCACACACATCAGAATCAAACTAAAGAAAAGAAAGAGAAGTCAATAACCTGTTTCAGTTGTGACAAAATCGGTCACTATGCTTCGTCTTGCCCAGAGAAGATACAAAAGTCACAAGAAGCGAACAAGATTGAAACAGAGGAGACAGAAAAAGCAGATCAGACTCTGTATATGCATGAAGTCATTTTCTTGAATGAAGACAAGCTTATATCGAAGAACTACAATAGAGAAGAGGGTATGTGGTATCTAGACAATGGGGCAAGTAACCATATGACTGGACACGAGACCTATTTTTATGAGCTTAATAGGAACATAAAAGGAAAAGTTAAGTTTGGAGATGGATCATGTGTGGAGATTGAAGGTAAAGGTTCGATACTGTTTGAGAGCAAGAATGGAGAGCAAATTCTTGTGTCTGATATCTATTATATCCCTGACCTCAAGAGCAACATACTGAGCTAGCTTAGGAAAATCAACGGAGGTAGGTTGTGATGTTCGGATGAGACGTGATTAGCTTATAGTACATGATCCATGTGAGAGGCTTCTGGTGAAGGTAATGCGATCTGCGAATCGCCTTTACAAAATCAGTCTCAAGATAGGAAAACCGACATCACTACTATCACGGCTTGAAGACAACACATGGAAGTGGCATGCCAGGCTCGATCACATCAGTTTCAAGACAATCAAGGCTATGTTTCAGCATAAGATGGTTCACGGTCTGACTGATGTAAGGGAAGAAAAGTTGCTGTGTGAATCCTGCTTGGTTGGTAAGTAGGCTCGACAAGTGTTTTCGAAAGCTGCCTTATTTCGAGCCTCTAAACCACTGGAACTGCTTCATGCGGACCTGTGTGGTCCTATAACACCTGCAACACTCGCTAATAACATGTATATATTTGTTATAATTGATGATTTTTCAAGATATATGTGGTCCATCTTGATAAAAGAGAAGAGTAAGGCTTTTGGAAGCTTCAAAGGGTTCAAGAGTGTTGTAGAAAAGGACCTTGGAAGAGCTATCAAAACTCTTAGAACAGATAGAGGGGGAGAATTTACATCTAGAGAGTTTAATGATTTTTGTGAATCTTCTGGGATCACAAGGCATCTAACAGCCCCTTACACACCACAACAAAATGGTGTTGTGGAGAGAAGGAATAGAACATTAATGGAGATGACTAGGAACCTACTTAAAGCAATGGAGGTACCGAATTACCTTTGGGTAGAAGGTGTTCGTCATGCAACCTACTTGATCAACAGGGTACCTACCAAGGCTCTTAACAACATCACACCATACGAATGTTTGCGAGAAAGAAAGCCAAACATCGATCACTTGCGAGTTTTCGGTTGTATGGCTTATGCGAAAGTCGATGTTGCTCTCCTCAAGAAACTTGATGATCGTTCTCAATCGTTGGTTCATCTTGGGATAGAACCTGGATCAAAAGCTTATAGGTTGTTTAATCCATCTACGAGAAGAATAGTTGTAAGCCGAGATGTGGTTTTCAATGAGAAGAGCAAGTGTAGTTGGAATACATCGACTGCACAATCCGTTAGTGAACCAGGAATGTTTCATATGCGGTGGGGAGATGTTGAGGATGCTGGAGAAGGGCCGATTCTGACAAATAATGACATGGAAGATCAAGAAGAAGATGAAACAGAGAGTGTTACATCTCAGGAAAACAGAGAAGACAATGAGATCATTGTCACTCAAGGTACACAACAACAACAACCTCAATGAAGATCTACTCGCCAAATCCAGAAGCCAAAACATCTTGAGGACTATGTTCTTTTGACAACAATAGAGAGTGAAATTCTATTGTTTTTGATCAACGATGAATCGTTGCTTTACAGAGATGCTAAAGACCAGAGAGTTTGGAGAATTGCTTGTAAAGAAGAGATAGACTTTATCAACAAAAACAAGACATGGGTTCTTGTTGATAAGCCACGAGATGTGAAGGTAATAGGGCTTAAATGGGTTTTTAAAATCAAGAGAAATGCAGATGGCTCTATAAGTAAGCATAAGGCTAGACTGGTTGCCAAAGGGTATGTGCAAGAGAGTGGTATTGATTTTGGTGAAGCTTTCGCTCCAGTAGCTCGTATAGAAACTATACAATTACTAATTGCCCTGGCCGTAGCAGATGGATGGGAGATCCATCACTTAGATGTGAAAACGGCGTTTTTGCACGGTGAGCTAAAAGAAGATGTTTACGTTGATCAGCCAGAGGGTTTCAAGATCAAAGGTGAGGACCATAGAGTTTATAAGTTGTCTAAAGCCTTGTATGGATTAAGACAAGCTCCACGAGCTTGGAATACAAAGCTAGATCAAGTTTTGAAGGAGTTAGGCATCAAGAGGTGTGTTAAAGAAACATCTGTGTATCGAAAGTCAAAAGGAGTTGATTTGCTCTTAGTTGCGGTTTATGTTGATGACTTGCTGGTAAAGTTCAAGGAAGGAATGTCTGCAAAGTTCGAGATGACTGATCTAG
This sequence comes from Camelina sativa, assembly GCF_000633955.1. Lineage (NCBI taxonomy): Eukaryota > Viridiplantae > Streptophyta > Magnoliopsida > Brassicales > Brassicaceae > Camelina > Camelina sativa. Next base: position 8,887,183 of record NC_025700.1, read on the forward strand.
GTAAACTAACCTACTATCTTGGTATCGAGGTGAATCAAGAGGAAGATGGAATCACCTTCAAAAAAGAAGGCTATGCACGTCGGATCCTAATAGAAGCTGGATTAGAGAGTTGTAATCCAACTTTAATTCCTATGGAGTTTGGTTTGCAGGTTTCCAAAGCTCTTGAAGAAACGGAGATAGATCCTACTCGTTTTCGAAGGAATGTTGGTTGTTTGAGGTACTTATTGCATACGCGTCCTGACTTGGCATTTCCTGTAGGTATAACAAGTAGATATATGCAGGGTCCACGCAAATCACATGGTGAGATCATGAAACAGATATTACGATATCTGAGAGGAACATCATCTTATGGATTGAAGTACAAGCGAGGAGGCTTGAAGGAGATCGTAGGTTTTAGTGACAGTAGTCACAATGTCGATCAAGATGATGGAAGGAGTACAACTGGTCACGTGTTTTTCTTTGGGGACACACCAATCATTTGGTGTTCACATAAACAGGACACAGTCACACTCTCGTCTTGTGAAGCTGAGTTTATGGCAGCAACAGAAGGAGCTAAGCAGGCAATTTGGCTCCATGATCTCTTAAGTGAAATCACAGGTTGGAAGAGTAAGCAGATTACGTTATACGTCGACAACATGGCTGCAATCGCACTCGCAAGGAACCCTGTTTTTCACGGAAGAAGTAAACACATTCACAAACGTTTTCATTTTATCCGTGAATGTGTTGAGAGGGAGCTCATTTATGTTGATCACATTCCTGGAGCTGATCAGAAGGCGGATGCATTGACAAAGGCATTGGCGAGGATTCAGTTTATGGAAATGAGAAACTTGCTTGGTGTTCATGACTTTACAAAGAGTAATTCGAAGCTTAAGGGAGTGATCGTTGGATAAGCTTTGAAGCTTAAAGCCCAAGTTATTCTTACAAAGGAAAGATAAGAATAGGAGAGTAGTTTAAGATAGACTTGAATAGAATTAGGAGTTGTCTAGTTCCAAGTTCTATTAGAAAAAGGAATATGAAAGTCTCTATATATATCAATTGTTGAGTTGTGACATTGATATGAGATTAGAGAGCTTATAAGTGTTTAGTTTTTAGAGGAGATTTTCTAAACATATTAATAAAGAGAGTTATTCTTTATATTTAAAGTTCTAATCTTTTACCATCCCGCAGTACGTTGTTATTTGCGTGGGTTTTGTACTCTGCTTCTTCAAAAACTTTCGGAAATTATTGAAATCTGATGGGTCGAGCCAGGTTGAAGATGGTAATGGAGATGAGGACAGACTCACCGCTGACAAAAGGGGAAAAGCCAGAACCGTTGCCGTCGTATCCAACTTAGCCACCGTGTGCCTCTTCCTCCGCTCAACGTTCTTCGCCTCTCTCCCTATTGAAAAGCTTTGGGTCCCGGCCATCACTTTCTTGGTATGTACCGTTCTACTGTTTCCCTTCCCACGCCTACGTCTTCAGAGCCGTCTGAACAACACACACAGATACGCCATCTATAAATCCATTGGGTCGTTTTTGTGCAATTATGCTTTCAACCTGTTGGGATCCTCAGTTACTCTGGATCAAGATAGTTTTTTGACTCAAGCATCACTCACCTTTGCCCTCCTATTGATTTCTTTGGATTATTTGTATGAAATTGATGATGATTTCGAGGTGTGTGATGGCTATCTCTTCTCTGGTTTTGGTTTGATGATGGCTCAGCAGAACATACCCCAGTGGGTTGTAGCTGTTATAGGCATAGGTCTTAGTGTTGTTAAAAATTACTTGCACCTGTGGAGGAAGGCTGACGCTGATGCTGCTCTGAGGTCTAGGAAGGATATTGAGAATAAAGTATATGATTTTGGTAGCGACAGCTATTATACTGGTTTTTAGTATGTAGCCTAATAATAATGTAGAAATATACAAAAAGTTATGGATTTATGTTCACCATATTATGATTTTCTGTAGATTCTATGAACAATTATTTCTTTAATTGTGATACACTTAAAAGGATGAAACTAATATAGCTAACGTATCAGATATTTATGATTTTAATATTTACTAAATCTCAGAATTATACCTAAAGATTTGGGATTCTTAGTTAATAATTTCGTATTAAATCTAACAACAAGATCTCTTAGTTTGTTTTTCAAAACACCAAATATGGTATGAAGGATTTTGTTAATGATTCTTTTAATAGTTATGGTAGGTGCCAAATTAGTATGTTTTGAGAAAGAAAAAATATACTGTAGAACCCATTAACGAAGATGCTAATCCTAACTGTTTTCAGTGGCATAGAGAAATACAATTGAATATTTTATTTTTGTCATCGTTGCACTTTTTAAACTTTTCATAGTATATTATTTTGCAGGTTTAAAATTTTGTAAATAAAACTAAATTTAATAAAAATATTTATATTTATTGTACATTATTTAGAAATTTTATTGTTGCTATAATATACTAATTTATATCTATTTACATAAAAATTATGTTTGTTACTTTTAAAAATAAAATTTTTACACCTTAAATATAATGTACTTTACAAATATTTTTTTTTACCACCACCTACAAATGTCTATATGAAGTTATGAATACATTAAACCAATTATCAGAGGACTGGAGAAAAAGATGGTGGCGGTGACAATGATGCAAAACTTTTTAAAACCCTAATCTCTGTTTGTGGCAGATTTGTTTATCGCGTAATGGTAGATTTATTTATTGCTGTTGGCAGATTTATTGTTGTTTATCTCATATTTATTTTGTTGATGAATTTGCAGATTTAGGTTTGATAAATTTTTTTTGTGAAATAGAGTGGCAACTGTATTTATCCATCTTTTCTCTGGTTTTGATGCTCAGATGTTAAAGAAGAAGGTGGCGGCAGTGATAATGGTGTAAAACTTTTAAAAATCCTAATCTCTGTTTGTGGAAGATTTGTTTGTCTTTTGATGGCAGATTTGTTTAGTACTGTTTGCAGATTTATTTTGTTCATTGCAGATTTGTTTTGTTAATGAATTTGCAGATTGAAGTTTGATAAAGTGCAGGTTTCTTGTTTTAAGTTGCAAATTTTGTTACTTAGCTTAAGTTTGTAAACAGTTTGCATGTTTTTAGTAGAGAGTTAGCTTAGATTTAGGTTAGAGAGTTAGCTCATGCCAGATTTGTTTTTATTTGATGGCAGATTTATTTGTTGCTTTGCAATTATTGAGTTAATGTTGTTTGATTATAGTGTTTTTGTTTCTGGTGTCTCTCTTCAAGGCCACAAACTGTTGATTTATTCTTAACTGAGTTTTACTTTTACAACAAGATGAAAAGAAAAAGAAAAATACATTTATGAAAGGCATAGATGAAGATGAAGATGTTGAGAGTAATATAAGAAGTAGTTAAACAAAGCAGATAACGTGGAGCTGAAATAAGGTAAGCATGCAACTAATGTGATTAATATTCAAACCATGAAGGTTATGAAGACTATAAGCATGAAGATATTCCTTTTTAGTAGAAAAGGAAACATGAAGAAGACTTTCCTGTTCCATAAAAGAAAAGGAAATTTGCAAAGAGATCTGGCAATTCGTATTAGGATTAGAATAGGAATTTAAACTTGTATGGCCACGATATATTGTGTATAAATAGGGGGCTAAGCCTTTGTAGAGGTTAGCACAAAAGAGCAATAGAATTCTTAGACATTAAGGTTATGTAGTTTCTTGTAGGAAAGCATAACGCTTAAGGGGACTAAGGGGTTTGTCTTGAGAGGTTCTTGGATTGTGTATAGATCCATGAACATGAGAGATTAGATAATTGATTGAGTGAAACTTGTAATTTTACTAAACAGTTTGTCTAATAAAGAAGTTTTATTTTGAAGAACCCCTGTCTTAGTTTGTGACTCAGTTTTGTGTCTTAGTTTCCATATATATCTATAGCTCTTGCGTTTTCAATTGGTATCAAAGCGGCACTTATGAGATTACATAAAAGTGAGATCCTGTGGAGAAGATGGAGAGCTATCATGGACTTGAGTTCGGTTCAAGAGTAATATTAGGTGATGGAAACTATGGTTTTTGGAAATCAAAGATGAAGGCGGTTATAGGAGGCATTGATGTATATGCTTGGAAAGCCATATTGGAAAAGTGGGAAGAACCAAAAATCAAGGATGAATCAGGAGTGAAAGTTGCTAAGCCAGAGAAGGACTGGACTAACGACGAATTGAAGAAATCAAAATATAACGCCAGAGCACTCTCTGCAATTCACAATAATGTTGGAAGAAACCAGTTTGAACTGATTAAGGGATGTGAAACAGCAAAAGAAGCATGGGATATCTTGCAAACTCACTTTGAAGGAACCACTAAGGTGAAAAGTTTAAGGAAAGACATGTTAGCTTCAAGATTTGAAAATCTAAAGATGGAAAGCTATGAGTCAATATCTGAATTTAGTTCCAAGATAAGTTCTTTAGCTCAANTTTTATTTTGAAGAACCCCTGTCTTAGTTTGTGACTCAGTTTTGTGTCTTAGTTTCCATATATATCTATAGCTCTTGCGTTTTCAATTGGTATCAAAGCGGCACTTATGAGATTACATACAGGTGAGATCCTGTGGAGAAGATGGAGAGCTATCATGGACTTGAGTTCGGTTCAAGAGTAATATTAGGTGATGGAAACTATGGTTTTTGGAAATCAAAGATGAAGGCGGTTATAGGAGGCATTGATGTATATGCTTGGAAAGCCATATTGGAAAAGTGGGAAGAACCAAAAATCAAGGATGAATCAGGAGTGAAAGTTGCTAAGCCAGAGAAGGACTGGACTAACGACGAATTGAAGAAATCAAAATATAACGCCAGAGCACTCTCTGCAATTCACAATAATGTTGGAAGAAACCAGTTTGAACTGATTAAGGGATGTGAAACAGCAAAAGAAGCATGGGATATCTTGCAAACTCACTTTGAAGGAACCACTAAGGTGAAAAGTTTAAGGAAAGACATGTTAGCTTCAAGATTTGAAAATCTAAAGATGGAAAGCTATGAGTCAATATCTGAATTTAGTTCCAAGATAAGTTCTTTAGCTCAAGAAGCATTGACTCTTGGGAAAAAATATAAAGACAAGAAATTGGTGAAAATTTTTCTAAGATGTCTGCCTACAAGGTTCATGGCGTACAAGACTGCTTTAAGTGTGTCTCATAAGACGGATATTCTTAGTTTTGGAGAAGTTGTTGGTATGCGTCAAGATCATGAGATGGAACTGGAAGGTGCGAATAAACGAGTCATTTTTGCTCTTGAAAGAGAGAAGCACGAAGTAGAAGAAGAAGATTCGATTGGTTTGCTGGCCAAAAAATTTAGTCAAGTGCTGAAAGAAGCAGAACAAGAACTATGTCAGAGGAGGTTCAGCTCGATCAAAAATAATCCAGAAAAAGGTGAAGCTATCAAGAAGACATACATGCAATGTCATGAGTGCAGAGGATATGGACGCTATAAGAATAATTGTCCTACAATCAAAAGAAGAGAAATTAAATGTTTTATGTGCAAAGGTATTGGACATACTCAGCTAGAATGTGGTAATGATCGGAAACTTAGAAAAGAAAAATCTAAATTGAGAGTTGAAGATGATTTTAAGGAAGATAATGATAATGGAATAGAACTAAAGAAGCTTGGTGCATTTTTGGGAGTCACTACATTTGCTGAAGGAGAGGAAGTTTCAGAATATGAATCTGAAGGAGAATAGGTAGATGAATTTACATAATGTTACAAGGAGGTGCGTGAAACACTGATTAAGATTGGAAAGAAAAATCAGACCTTATTAAAAGAGAAGCGTTGTCTTGATGAACTTATTAAGTCACTGCAAATTGAATTGAGGGATACAAAGAAAATCAGTCAAGAAAGTGTAACATTAATGAAGGACAAGCAGACAGTCTCTACTAGAACAGGAAAATCTAACAGAGGTTTGGGATATACTGGAAAAGAAGGATTTCAAACAGGGCAGATCAAGTTTGTAGCTGAAGGTTTTTCTCTACCAAATCAATGCAAATCTGGTAGTAATACAACCAAACATATTGGTTGTTATTTTTGTGGGAAGAATGGGCACATAAAAGCATATTGCTACAGATTCAAAGAAAGAGTAAGTAGACTCAAACATCAAGGAAAATTTATGTGGAATGGATTTCATAATCAAATATGGGTAAAGAAGTCTGATCTGTATGAGATGACATCAAGTATGTGTAAGAGAAAGGAACATCAGATTATTGATGATGAGATTTCACGTCATATGATAGAAACCTGGAGCAATCTACAAAGTTTTAAGAAAAGAGAAGGAATCAATGGAATCATTCTCAAGCAAAAGAAGAAACCTGAAACTGACTCTGAAACTGCAACATAACGTGAATGTGTAGAAAATCCTAATTCTGCATCAGAGAATGCAATTGCAACAGAGACTGCAACTGTCATTGCTACAACAAATGCAACTGCAGCGGAAACTACAACTTAGACTGAAACTGTTATTGAACCTGCAACTACAACAGAACCTGCAACAGAAGATTGCATCAAGGTAGAGAGTGTCAACTACACAATGTTGTATAATAAATGGCTTAAACTAGCTGAGGAGAATTCAGTGTTGACAAGGGAGAAACTCAAGTTAGAGGCTAAGGTTGCAGAAATACAAAAATATGCTGTAGAGAAAGAAGAAGAAGCATTACAAGTTAGAATACAACTTGAAGAAACTCAAAAGAATTTGAGAATGCTTAATAATGGCACAAAACAATTGGATCATATTCTGAACATTGGCAAAACTGATCGATATGGTCTTGGATTTAAAGGAAATCTTTCAAAATCAGATCCAATGTTTGTCTCTGCTGGTTATTAGTGAGAGCTACATCCATGGTGGAGAAGATATAAGAAGAGAATATATTGTCTGCATTATCAAAGTCAAAGCCCAGAAAATAAAAAAAGTAAGAGTTGTTAAAAGAGTTCTTTAATACTGGAAAGGAAACAGTGAGTGTATCAACCTATGAAGATATTTTTAACTTGTGTGTGCTCACAAGCAAGGGGAGAAGAAGATGGTTTTTGATGTTCAGTTCTTTGCTGGAATTATATTGTGCTTGAGAGACACACAACGTTAAAAAGGGGGAGATGACATAATACAACAAAGTGATGCGGATGTAAAACAAAGAATGACATTTTCATCTGAGCATTAAGTATGTGTTTTGGTTCTAAAACTCAATCATCAAGGGGGAGATTGTTGGTGTTATGAAGATTGAGTTTTAGATGTTGCAGAGATATTTACTTAGAGATTAAGGGAGAGTTTGGAGATCATCAAAGTAGTAGTTGAAGCTTATGTTGTGTGAAGCTTGGATTGTAAAACTCAATAAGAAAGGGAGAGATTGTTGATGTATTCTTAACTGAGTTTTACAAAAAGATGATGTATTAACATGAGCTACATGAAGAGCACCTTGTTGTATTTGACCGCGAAAGAAGTGATAGTCCACTGCAATGTGTTTTATCCGACAATGGAATACATGATTTGCACAAAGAAAAGTGGCGCCAACGTTATCATAGTAGACAACAGATTTGTGTTGAAGTGGTATATCGAGTTCCGTTAAGACATTACAAACTCAACTGATTTCATCAACAGTGTTGGCAACAGCCCGATATTCAGCCTCGGTAGAAGATTTCGTAAACCTTTTTTGCTTCTTGGCAGTCCAAGATACATGATGACGTCCCATGTAGATAATGTACGCATTGGTGGAGGTGTAATCATCGGAATCACCTGCCCAATCAGCGTCGGAGAAAGCATGAAGACTGAGATGATTCTGTGTAGAGAAGTAGATGCCATGTATTGGAGTCCCTAAGAGGTAACGTAGGATCCTCTTTGCTGCATGCCAGTGGTCTTCAGTCGGTTTGTGCATGAATTATGAGAGCCGATTGACAGCATAAGCAATGACCAGTCACGTGGTGGATAGGTATTGCAGGCTTCCCACAAGTTGTCGATAGGAAGTTGGGTCAGAGAGATACGCACCTCAACGAAGGGTGAGTTTTGGAGCTGACGCCATCGGGGGGGGGGGGCTTACTGGTTTGGCATTCTGCATATGGTACCAGTGGAGGAGATCAATGGTATACTTTCGCTGTGACAGATGAAGACCATGGTCTGTCCTGTGAGCTTCCAAACCAAGAAAGTAATCTAAATCTTCAGGATCTTTTACCGAGAATAGATAAGCAAGGAGTGTTAATATTCGTGTAATGCAAGTTTACTGCTTCCTGTAATCAAAATATCATCAACATAGACCAACAAGTAGATGAAGTGTGGACCTTGATTAGGTGTGGACCAATGATCCTCTCTAGGCGCTTTCATAAACTAAGACAGTGTATGAAAAACGTAGGCTAAGTCTGGTCATGTTACACCTAGATAAATAAACTTACCTGTCAAACACCGATAAGGTTTGAGTTCGAAAGAAATGGAGGTGAAGCCAAACCCAGTGGCTGATGATCTTCGAGAGGAAACACAGCTGGCCGTGAACCAAGCAGACCTGTTTCCGATAAGATATGAAGAATATACTTTCGCTGGCTTATGTAGATTCCTTCTGGACTTCAACCTCTGTCCTTGTCTGTTTCAGGTTTGTTCATATCATCTTTCACCTTGTGATGAATCAAACCTTAACAGTTTTGGGTTTTGACCTTCATGACCACCTCGAAGATGCTTCAGGTAGCGATTAGCAGATAAGTTGTGGTTTTTCCCGAGCAGCATTTTACGACTCCCCACCCACATTGATCACTGCCTTAAGTCAAGAACACCACTCCTCTCAGGGTACGTTTCTCCCTTCACTCCTTTGATTTGTTTTTTGATTTCATGCGTTAGACCTTGCTATTTGGAATTTGATCATTAGCTTTAAAAATATTTTGGTAAAATAGTAGTTGCTAGTTTCATAGTACGCATGAATAGTTTTACACTGAAACTGCTGTTGTAACAGCTGCAGTTTGATTTAACAAATATTTACTCAGATGTTATAGAAATTAAGAATATTACTAGTATATTATATTTGTTCAAAAAATTACTCATATATTTAGTCTTTTTGGTGTAATTACAATTAATACCTTGGTTAGTTTTTCATTATTAATTTCAAAACTATTAAAAAAATTCACGTTGTTAAGTTTTCTTTGTCATTAATATCAAAAGAGAGGAAAATTGAATTGTTTGTATTATTGTTCACAAACGGAAAAAACCTCTCACTCTCTCTCTCTCGATGATTTCCAACGACAAACCATAACTCTCGTCTCTCTTCCAGCGTGCTCTCTCTATCTCTCTTCCGGCGTCTCTCTCTCTCTCACGTTCTCTCTCATCATTGTGATTCGTCTCAACTCGTGTTCGTATTTTTGCGGCTGAGCATGAAAGACGAAAGATTGCGTACATTTATATGACAGTTGATTTATATTGCTTCGCGGCTGAGGTATAATACTTCACGGAAGACGAAAGGTTGCATAGATTCATATGGCAACTGATTTATATTGCTTCTAGGCTTAGTTATAATATTTCTCGGAAGATAAAAAGTTGCATAGATTCATATGATGACTGATTTATATTGCTTGCGACTGAGTTATAATACTTCATGGAAGACGAAAGGTTGCATAGATTCATATGACGGCTGATTTATATTGTTTTGCGGCTGAGTTATGATTATTCATGGAAGACAAAAAGTTGCATAGATCATATGATGGCTGATTTATATTGCTTTGCAGCTGACTTATAATACATCACAGAAGATGAAAGGTTGCATAGATTCATATAACAGCTGATTTATATTGCTTCGCGGCTGAATTGTAATACTTCAATGAAGAAGAAAGGCTGCGTAGATTCATATGACGATTGATTTATATTGCTTTGTGGCTGAGTTATATTGCTTCACAGAAGATGCAAGATTGCGTAGATTCAAATAACGGCTGATTTATATTGCTTCACAGATGAGTTATAATAATACTTCACGGAAGACGAAAGGTTGCGTAGATTCATATGACGGCGGATTTATATTATTGCTTTGCTGCTGAATTATAATACTTCACGGAAGATGAAAGGTTGCATAGATTCATATGACGACTTATTTAAATTTCTTGTTGTTGACTTATTACAAGAAAGAAACTAAAAGTAAACAAATGATTTTTATTATTTCTCGGCTGAGTTATTACAAGAGAGAAATTGAAAGTAAACAAATTTATTACAAAAATACTACATCATACATGTTTTCCACATCTATCTGCACAAATCTACACCCTCTATTGTCATGTTAAATACATAGTTGTTTTTTTTACCCACACAAATATAAACAAGAACCACACGACTCAGATCTCATTGCAGAAAACATAAAAACATAGATGAAAGAAAATTGCATTATATCAAAGATAGAGTAGAGTAGAAGATTTTAATGAAGAAATCTAAAATGATAACAAAAGAAGTAAAAATAAATCCTAACAAAAGTGGAAAAGAGTTTGAGTCGCTCTAGATCTCTCTCAGAAGCTCTCGCTCTCTGGTTTGAGGGTCTGTGGCGTGCTAGGGCGAGAGGAAGAAGAGGGGGATTTATATATGGAAACCCATTAACCCTAGCTTCCCAGTCCTGCCCGAGGGTCTGCTCGATGGGGTGCACGAGGATGTGCTCGGGTTGCTCTTCGGGTAGGCTCTCGGTTGTTCTTTCTGTTCTTGGATCCTCCTCGATCGTGTTGGGGTTCAGACTGCTCTTTCAGCTCGATGGCTCCTTCAGGTACATGCTCGGATTTTTCCTTGTTTCTCCCCATCTTAGGCTCTTAAGCACCTGTTTTCATCCAAAGTATGCAAATGGGAGAATGCAACACCCTAAATGGCCTAAAAGTGAATTCCTACTGTTAATGACCTAAAAAAGCTAAGGTTAGGGTATAAACAATGCAAAATATGGACAAAAAAGGATGCTAACAACATGTAAATTAGAGAGTTATCACTAGGTCTAAGAGTATCTAAGCTTGATTGTTATTGCCATGAGAGTGGATTAACAAGTATTAGAAGATCATTGTCTAGAGATAGCTCATAGTTGATTGAGGTTTGTTGGTCAATCTAGATAACCATAGTTTAAGCCCAGCCCATGAATCCATCCTTAGGACCTTCCTTTGTTTATTGATTTACTTTTGTTTTGCTTTGTTTTCATTGTTATCATGTCTCTGTTTTGCATCCGCATTCCCACTCGACCTACCACTCGATCAAGCATCCGATCGAGTGCAAGCTTGAGCTCCATCCAGAGTTCTTGTTTATGTTCTGCATTTACCTGTTTAATTTCCTGTTCTATTCATGTTGCATTCATTTCATTTTTGTTTGATTCTGTTTCATAACTTGTCTTGCATTAGTTTAATTCCAGCTCCTTTTTGTTATCATTAATGTTTATAAATCAGGTGTTTCATAGTGTTTATTGTCTTAGCATCTTTACATTCTAGATTTCATTATTATCATTAGGTTGCTAGATAAAAATATTCATCACATTTGGCTTGACTTAGACAAGTATTCACATCCTGATTGCTTGCATAACACTCATTATGGATTGACATCCTTTATGCTACAACAACATAAGGGTAATTGAAACACCTTGCATCTACCTGTTCATCCATCATCTCTATCAACATCCATCATCACACGTACAAAAAAACATGTTTCAATTTGGTGCTGTTGCCTTTTGAGTGTGTGTCTGTTACATTTAGGATTTATACAAGTCTAAGATTGAGTTCTATTGTTTCTTTGATCACTACTGATCTGAATTCTTCATCTGCTTGGTTGTTTTGAATCTCAGGTACCTACTCGACATACAACTCGAGCTACCACTCGACCGTCTGTACGATCGAGTACCTGATCGAGTCACAACCCGAATTCAATTAGCCCACTCGTCTCAGTTAATTTGACCATCAACTCGAGTCTGTGCTCGACCGAGTGCCTGTTCGAGTCAGTCTACGAGTTAGTTGATGCAAACAAGGTCCAAGGGGAATCAGAATCTCCAGAGGTATCTTGATCACATCAATCGCCTACCAAGAGACCTGAGACAACATATAACAAGAACCTCCAGGAACAAGAAAATCAGTTGCTAATGGAGCAACAAAACAATCAAGATCCAAGATCAAGGAACATTGGTGCAAGACCAAGGAACATTGGTGCAAGAGATGCACCAAACACACACAATCAAAGAGCTGGTATTGTGCCTCCAACAGTTGCTAATAATAATTATGAGATCAAAAGTGGACTGATCTCTATGATTCAAGCACATAAGTTCCATGGTTTGCCTATGGAAGACCCTCTAGACCATCTTGATGAGTTTGACAGAATTTGTAGCCTCACCAAAATCAATGGTGTAAGTGAGGATGGTTTCAAGCTCAGACTGTTCCTTTTTTCCCTTGGAGATAAAGCACACTTGTGAGAGAAGACCTTACTAACATGAACCATCACTACTTGGGATGCTTGCAAGAAGGCCTTCTTAGCCAAATTTTTCTCCAATGAAAGGACTGCAAGGTTGAGGAATGAGTTTTCTGGTTTTGCACAAAAGAATAATGAAAGCTTTTGTGAAGCATGGGAGAGATTCAAGAGTTTCCAAACACAATGTCCTCACCATGGCTTTAGCAATGAATCTCTATTCAGCACCTTATATAGAGGAGTCCTATCAAAGATAAGGATGCTTTTGGATACAGCCTCCAATGGCAATTTCCTCAACAAGAATGTAAAAGAAGGATGTGAGCTATTGGAGAACTTAGCACAGTCAGATGGAAACTACAATGAGGATTATGATAGGACAGTTAGGTTTGTCTCCAATGATCAATATGAGAAGTACAAGAAGGACTTGAAGGTAGTCCATGAGAAGCTGGACAAGATTCTACTCAGCCAGCAAAAGAACATTCACTTTCTAGGTGAAGAAGAGGTCCCAGCTCAAGATGGGGAGAGAGAGTTTGCTGAGATTTGCTACATGCATAATCAAGGAGGGTTCAAGGGTTATAATCAATTCAAGAAAAATAACCTCTCCTATAGAAGCACCAATGTGGCAAATCCTCAAGATCAAGTCTATCCACCACAACAGCCCCAACAACAGNTAATAATAATTATGAGATCAAAAGTGGACTGATCTCTATGATTCAAGCACATAAGTTCCATGGTTTGCCTATGGAAGACCCTCTAGACCATCTTGATGAGTTTGACAGAATTTGTAGCCTCACCAAAATCAATGGTGTAAGTGAGGATGGTTTCAAGCTCAGACTGTTCCTTTTTTCCCTTGGAGATAAAGCACACTTGTGAGAGAAGACCTTACTAACATGAACCATCACTACTTGGGATGCTTGCAAGAAGGCCTTCTTAGCCAAATTTTTCTCCAATGAAAGGACTGCAAGGTTGAGGAATGAGTTTTCTGGTTTTGCACAAAAGAATAATGAAAGCTTTTGTGAAGCATGGGAGAGATTCAAGAGTTTCCAAACACAATGTCCTCACCATGGCTTTAGCAATGAATCTCTATTCAGCACCTTATATAGAGGAGTCCTATCAAAGATAAGGATGCTTTTGGATACAGCCTCCAATGGCAATTTCCTCAACAAGAATGTAAAAGAAGGATGTGAGCTATTGGAGAACTTAGCACAGTCAGATGGAAACTACAATGAGGATTATGATAGGACAGTTAGGTTTGTCTCCAATGATCAATATGAGAAGTACAAGAAGGACTTGAAGGTAGTCCATGAGAAGCTGGACAAGATTCTACTCAGCCAGCAAAAGAACATTCACTTTCTAGGTGAAGAAGAGGTCCCAGCTCAAGATGGGGAGAGAGAGTTTGCTGAGATTTGCTACATGCATAATCAAGGAGGGTTCAAGGGTTATAATCAATTCAAGAAAAATAACCTCTCCTATAGAAGCACCAATGTGGCAAATCCTCAAGATCAAGTCTATCCACCACAACAGCCCCAACAACAGAACAACTATGCACCCAAGCAGCAACACAATGGTTTTCAGGCCCCAATGTGTCCCCCTCCAGGGTTTAAGACCAACCAAGGCCAAGAACCAGATTTGAGAGCAATGATGCAGCAAATGTTGCTTCGGCAAGCTAATGGGCAGATTGAGGATGCAAAGAAGTTTGCTGAGCTGAACCAAAAGCTAACTGCTCAGTATAATGATCTCAACATCAAGTTTGAAAGTCTGAACTCTAGAGTGAAGTATATGGAGAGCAACATTGCCTCTACTTCAGCTCCAAAGANTGTGAAGCATGGGAGAGATTCAAGAGTTTCCAAACACAATGTCCTCACCATGGCTTTAGCAATGAATCTCTATTCAGCACCTTATATAGAGGAGTCCTATCAAAGATAAGGATGCTTTTGGATACAGCCTCCAATGGCAATTTCCTCAACAAGAATGTAAAAGAAGGATGTGAGCTATTGGAGAACTTAGCACAGTCAGATGGAAACTACAATGAGGATTATGATAGGACAGTTAGGTTTGTCTCCAATGATCAATATGAGAAGTACAAGAAGGACTTGAAGGTAGTCCATGAGAAGCTGGACAAGATTCTACTCAGCCAGCAAAAGAACATTCACTTTCTAGGTGAAGAAGAGGTCCCAGCTCAAGATGGGGAGAGAGAGTTTGCTGAGATTTGCTACATGCATAATCAAGGAGGGTTCAAGGGTTATAATCAATTCAAGAAAAATAACCTCTCCTATAGAAGCACCAATGTGGCAAATCCTCAAGATCAAGTCTATCCACCACAACAGCCCCAACAACAGAACAACTATGCACCCAAGCAGCAACACAATGGTTTTCAGGCCCCAATGTGTCCCCCTCCAGGGTTTAAGACCAACCAAGGCCAAGAACCAGATTTGAGAGCAATGATGCAGCAAATGTTGCTTCGGCAAGCTAATGGGCAGATTGAGGATGCAAAGAAGTTTGCTGAGCTGAACCAAAAGCTAACTTCTCAGTATAATGATCTCAACATCAAGTTTGAAAGTCTGAACTCTAGAGTGAAGTATATGGAGAGCAACATTGCCTCTACTTCAGCTCCAAAGACTAATCAACTTCCTGGAAAAGCTATTCAAAACCCAAGGGAGTTTACTGCAAAGGCTATACACCTTTACGAAGAAACTGTCACTGAGGACAGTGAAGTCCAAGCTGGGGAGGATTTGTCCCTTATTGAAGCCCAGAGTAAAGGTTTTTCACAGCAAACTGAAGCCGGCAAAGCACTCGACCAGGAGCTCGACCACACACACGATCGAGTACCAGATCGAGTGACTGATCGAGTCGCTCCCATAGAAGCTGTAAAGCCTGTTAAGTACATTTCCCCTGCTTACAAACCTCTTTGCCATTCCCAAGACGTTTCAAGGCACAAAAGCTCAAGGAACTAAGGGAAATAATTGAAAAGAAGAAAATGATGGCTTTAAAGGAAGAGATTATCATTCAATACAAAGAAGAAGAGAGAGGACCTGCTGATGTAGCGTATACACCACTCTCGTTCTGGACTTCATGTGGCTTTTATTCATAGGCTTTTATTTATTTAATTGTCGGTTTAATTCTTATTCGAGAGTGGAGGGTTGTTCCACCTCTTATCTACTTAGAGTTTTCCTTATTTTATTTCTTAGCATGATACCCTAGTTATCATAGGAAGTACATATAGGATTGTTATGTCTTTTGGAAGAGGCAGCTTTTGATATTTTAATAACATAGAAGAATTATTCTTCCTTTAAAGTCTTCGTAGCTTGTTTCTTGTTCCACAAGTCATCAAGTTCTTAGCACGAGCATCTCGTCTCTTCATTGAATTGGTTCTTCTTTTCAATTGATTATCTTGACTACTCGTTTCCTTAATATTCCGCTGCACTAGTTAGTATCAGATTCGAATCAATCTACACCATGCCTCCTAAGAAGAGTCTTCAACATCAACGTGACGAACAGCTCGACGTGATGCGTGACATGTTTGCAGAATTTCAACAAAGCATGCGTGAGGAGTTCCGCACTTCTGTTGAAGCAACGGTTTGCAACGTGCTTGCACAACAACGTCCTCCTGTTTTGCCTCACCGTGATGAAGCAGTCTTCAGGGACGATGACGATGGTGATGTCAATCCGTTTAATGGCCATGAGCAGCAGAATCGGCATCGTGCAGTTATTGCCGCACCACCTTTTGATAACTGCCGATGGGAAGCTGGGTTCTAACTGGATCTTACAGAGTTTTCTGGTAGTGTCCAACCGGAAGAATTGTTGGACTGGCTCAGTACTACGGAAGAGCTCCTTAATTTTAAGAACGTGCCTATTGAGATGCGTGTTCTCCTCGTTGCTACTCGCTTCCGAGGTCGTGCCTCTGCTTAGTGGCAGCAGACCAAATCACAGCGTGAACGTGATGGAAAGGAGCGTATTGCATCTTGGGAGCAGCTGAAATCAAAGATGCGTGAAACTAATATCTTTCTTGGTGTGTGAAATGGAATGTGAATGAATGATATGATGATGAACAATGGTGAAAGCAAGGTGTTTCAATTCCCCTTATGCAATTGTAGTATAAGGGGTATCAATCCTAAATGAGTGAATGCAAGCAATCACGGTGTACAATACTTGTCTAAGTTTGTCACTAACAACCTATTGCAGAATGTAAAGTGCAGAATGTAAAAGCTGAATGGACAAGATACTAGATGTAATGGAACAGAATGATTATGGCAATAATGAAACTAGAACAGAGATCAAGCTATAGTAATGCATGTAATGAACTAATGCAAGGAAAGTAATGAACAGGAAACTAAATGAATGCAACAGAAATGCAACTAGAATGAAATAAGAAACAAGACAGGACAGACACAAATCATAAACAAGAGTTCTGGGAATGAAATCGAGCAAGCACTCGATCGAGTGTAGGGTCGAGCTGGACAAAAACGTAAAACAGAGCAATGCAGACAAAACAGAGCAAGACAAAAGTAAATCAAACAACGATCAAACAACAGGATTTAGACTAAGAAATCAATAGACAAGGAAGGTCTTAGGGATGGATTCATGGGCTGAACTTAGATTGTGGTTATCTAACTTGATCAACAAACCTCAATCAACATGAGCTAATCTCTAGACATTAATCTCTAAGAACATGTTAATCCACTCTCATGGCAAAAACAATCAAGCTCATATATTTCTAGACTTGTTCTCACAAAGTAAAGAATCTATACAAGCAAGCATTAAGCAATATGTCAAGAATCAAACAAGACTTCTAATCTCTTAGCAAGCCTAATGATAATCTCTAGATCTAGCCTTATCTATGCACCTTAGACATTGGTGTGATGCTAAGAAGCTTGAGATCAAACCCTACCCTCTCAGTTATAGGATCAGCATTAAGAACATCTAGCCTAGAAGAGATCTACAACAATCAAGCTTGACCAAATCAAATAACCACAACATCCATCCAGCCTAAACCATCCCTAAGAGCTAAGGAAACTACTCACAATCACACATAATGAACAGCAAAGTCATAAACCCAGAAAAACACGAAACTTCCATGATTAGAAAGATAAAACAAAGATCTACAATATTGGAGAAGGAATCAAACTCGAATTCTTGATACTTTGAAAGTTATGAAACAAACAAGTATGAAGAATCTTGTGTTTTCTCCTTCAAAAGAGGTACAAGATCTAAGAAAATAAAAATGCAAAAAGCATAAATCTCAAAAAGGGTAAAATACTAGGTTTGAGAATATCTAAAAAGCTGCTCTCTTGTGGCTGCATGGTACAAGGTCCTTAAATAGGAAAAAGGAGGGGAAGCCCTAAAAATGCTAAAAGACAAAATAGCCAGGCGGCTCGGCCAACTCGACCCGGTGCTCGGTCGAGTGACCGGTCGAGTTGGGTTTTCTTGTGCTCCTTCCACTCGGTCGAGTCACTCTCAGCACACGGTCGAGTGTCTGGTCGAGTGGGACTCCGGACCTTGGTTCTCCAGCCTTAACTCCTTTGCTTTCTCCTCATGATTGCTTCACTTCTCCTCATCATTGCTTACATGCTCCTTAGGCTCCAAAATCACCTGTTTATGCAAGAAAAGATGCAAATGCAATGCAACTACACTCTAATGCAAGAACAATCCTAAAACTATGCAATAATGGTCAAAAAGGATAGCAAAGAATGCAAAAGGTGTGAATATGTTAAGGGAAAACAGGGTAAAATATATGAACATCAATGCGCAAAGCGTTTCTTCCGTTTAACTACTCAAGGACGATCTACACACGTCTTCAAAATTTGAGGCAGGGGTCTCGTTCTGTTGACGACTATGCAACGGACTTTCTCGCCTTATTAACGAGAAAAAATTTCTTGAAACAGAGGATCAACTAATCTCACGCTTCATTGGAGGTTTACGACAACAGCTTCAAAATACATTGCTCCAGTTTAGCCCGTCGTCTATCTCTGAAGCACATCAGCGTGCACTACTTATCGAGCAGTCCATGTATGGAGTTACTTCGCCTTGGTCCTCGTCGGGTTCTCGTTCTCGGAATCAGTCTGACTTACCAAGAACCGTTGATTCTGTTTCTGATCAGGGGAGTCAGCCACGTTTGATGGACGAAGGAGTTTCTCAACCGTCAAACACACGACCCTCACCCTCGAAGTGTTTTAATTGTGGCGAACCTGGACACTGACAGTCTAACTGTCCTAAAGCTGGTCGACGTGGGTTGTATGGAGACGAGGAGCCTATTTATGATGATTGCAAGGATGATAGTGAAGCTCTTATTTGTGATGATCATGTGGCTGGCGATACAGGGGTGTCATTAGTGATTCGTCGTAATTTTCTTGCACCTCAAGTAATTGATGAATCTTGGCTTCGAACTAACATATTTCGTTCTTCTTGTACCATTCGCAGCAAGGTTTGTCGTTTTATTATCGATTCAGGGAGTTGTACGAACGTCATCTCTAAGGAAGCTGTTTCTAAATTAGCGTTGTTTGCTGAGCCTCACCCTGCAACTTACAAATTAGTTTGGCTTAATTCGAATACAGAGTTACGTATCTCTCGGCGTTGTCGTGTACCGTTCTTTTTGGGCACTAGTTACAAAGATTTGGTTTGTTGTGATGTTATTCCGATGGATGCATGTCATCTCTTATTGGGTCGTCCTTGGCAGTATGAACGACGCACTTCTCATGATGGTTTTGCCAATATTTATACTTCTCAGTATGAATACGTATCACGTTTCTGCCTACTCAAGATGCGTCGGCTCCCGTCGTGTCCAGTTTGGAACTTGCCCCTCCACAACCCGTGACTTCTGCACCAAATCTGGTACTCTTCTTGTCAAAGTAACAAATGCTAACTGAATTACAATCTGCTGATGTGGTGTTTGCTTTATTGCCAATGGCTTTAACAAGCTTACCTCCAAGTACCATTCCTCCAGCGTTTAAGACGCTTCTTGCTGAATTTTGTGATGTTTTCCCAGCTGATCTTCCCACAAAGTTACCTCCACTTCGCGATATACAACATTGTATTGATTTGGTACCTAATGCGTCACTTCCAAACCGTCCCCATTACCGAATGAGTCCTATGGAACATGATGAGTTACGTAAACAGGTTGAAGATCTATTAGCTAAGGGACATGTACGTGAAAGTCTTAGCCCTTGCGCTGTTCCGGCTTTGTTGATTCCTAAGAAAGATGGGACGTGGCGTATGTGTGTGGACAGTCGTGCGATCAACAAGATAACAATCCGCTATCGCTTTCCGATCCCATGTTTAGATGATTTGTTGGATCAAATCGGCAATGCTTATATTTTTACCAAGCTGGATCTAAAGAGCGGTTATCATCAAATTCGCATACGGCCAGGAGATGAGTGGAAAACCGCCTTTAAAACACTTAAAGGCCTGTTTGAGTGGCTTGTTATGCCGTTTGGTTTATCTAATGCTCCGAGTACATTTATACGCATCATGAATCAAGCTCTTCGTCCTTTTATAGGCAAGTTTGTGGTTGTTTATTTTGATGATATTTTGATCTTCAGCTCTTCTCTTGATGATCATATCTCGCACTTGCGTGATGTCTTGTTGGTTCTCCGCCGTGATAAGTTTTATGCAGCATCAAAGAAGTGTACTTTTGGCGTGGATCAAGTTCTGTTCCTTGGCTATGTTGTCTCTACTCATGGTTTATCGGTGGATCCAGCAAAAGTGGATGCAATCCGTTCTTGGCCGACTCCGCGTTCAGTCTCCGACGTTCGTAGTTTTCATGGTTTGGCATCATTTTACCTGAGATTTGTTGCTCATTTTAGCAGTATCATGTCCCCCATCACCGAATGTCTTAAGCAAGCACAGTTCAAGTGGTCTGCCGATGCTGAGCAAGCTTTTACTATTATTAAGTCTAAGCTTACTTCAGCTCCGGTTTTAGCCTTGCCAAATTTTACGGTTCCTTTTGAAGTTCATTATGATGCCTCGAAGACTGGTATAGGCGCTGTTTTGAGTCAACATGGCAAGCCCATTGCTTTCTTTAGCGAGAAAATTGCGGGTGCTCGTGGTTGGTACAACACTTATGATGTTGAGTTATATGCGGTGGTTCAAGCGGTTAAACATTGGCGGCATTATCTCTTTCACAAGGAGTTTGTTCTCTTTACGGACCATGATGCTTTAAAACATATGGGTTCTGAAGAAAAAGTTTCGGCTCGACACGCATCTTGGTTTGCCTATTTACAACAATTTACGTTTGTTATCAATCATAAGGCGGGAACTTTAAACAAAGTTGCTGATGCTCTTAGTCATTGTCATGCTCTCTTAGCCACTCTACATGTGTCTGTTCCGGGTTTATCTATTTTGCCTGAGTTGTATTCGACAAATGCATTCTTTGGTAAAATGTGGCGTGACATTCATTCTGGCGTGAGTTCGGAGTATTTTCTGTTTGATGGCTTTTTGTTTCGAGGGAATAAGTTATGTCTTCCTGAATGTCGTCTCCGGTTTCAAGTGATTAAAGAACTTCATGGTGAAGGTCATGTGGGTAGAGATCGAACAGTTCAGCTTGTCATGGCTTCTTATCTTAGAGTTTTCCTTATTTTAATTCTTAGCATGATACCCTAGTTATCATAGGAAGTATATATAGGATTGCTATGTCTTTTGTAAGAGGCAGCTTTTGATATTTTAATAACATCGAAGAATTATTCTCCCTTTAAAGTCTTCGTAGCTTGTTTCTTGTTCCACAAGTCATCAAGTTCTTAGCACGAGCATCTCGTCTCTTCATTGAATTGGTTCTTCTTTTCAATTGATTAGCTTGACTACTCGTTTCCTTAATATACCGCTGCACTACCTGCTTTGTAACAGTATGCTCCATATCCTCTCTACCAAGGCATGATACTTGAGATATCATAGCAAATGGCTCATAATCAGGATAAGAAGGATCTTGAGGAGATTGAGGGAGCCATCATTCCAACCAAACATGAAGACCCAGGTCCATTTGATTTGCCTTGCTCTTTCAGCTACTTGCATTTCAACAAATGCCTGTGTGACCTAGGGGCATCTATTAGTGTAATGCCCTACTCTATTGCACAAAAGCTTTGGCATACTAACTTCAAGCACAATAACCTCTAGTTGTGTCTAGCTGATGGATCACATAAGGATGTGATTGGTAAGATGGAAAATTTCCCAATCAAGATGGGCAAGGCCAGAATTCCCTCTGATTTCCTCATTATAGATATGGACAAGGAGCTGGACGACCCTATCATCCCAGGAAGACCATTCCTAGCCACTGTTGGAGCTGTAAATCATGTTAAGGAGGGGTTGATAACCTTGAACATAGCTGAGGGTTTGATCATGAAATTGGATATCAACAACCCAACCAATTTGCCATCTAGAAGTCAGCCTTTTGTTCTTAAGGACAAAAGAGATCATGAGATCTCAAGTGAAGTGAAAACTTCAAAGGCTAAGCTCTCTTCTCATGAGGAATCAGTTGAAAAGATCAAGGGTTCAGTTCAAGAGTTGACTGGTTTAGTGAAGGACCTTCAAGTGCAACTCAACAAAAGGCCTTTCAAGAAGGCAAGACCAAGACTCAATATTAAGAAGAAACATAGTTCAAGTGTTAAGGAGGTAGTGATCAAGGAAGAACACCACATTGATCAACTGGTACCAGGGGGATTTCATCACCTCCGTAGTGTCCAAACCAAGCCTGAAAAGGCAACAAAAGTCAAGCTTAGTGACTTTAAACAAGCTCACTAGGGAGGAAGTCCCTAAGGTATCATTGTACATATGTTTAATTTTCCTTGTATTTTTGATTTCTTTTCTTTTATGTTTGTGTTGGGCATGCCATTTTATGAGAGTGTAAATGGGTTTAAGAAAGACTGGACTAATAAAAGTGGTTTGAGTCTTGGTCTTGAGCTTTGAGCTTTGAGTCTATCTCTTTCAGTTCTTTCTTTCAAAATGTCTTCAAGGTCCACAAGATCATCTCAACAAGCCGATGATCACTCCTTGGAACAAAGTGATGCACAACTTGCATCAAGAAGACAAGCTGGTGGAAGTACTCGCCCAACTACTTGAGCAGCCAAACGACCGAGTGCTGGTTCGAGTAGGCGGTCGAGTGAAGTGCCGAGTAAGAAAAATCAACCCATTGAGGAGGATCCTGAGCGAATTGAGAGTGAAGAAGAGATGGAGTTCACTCTTCAAGAATACATGAGGAAGAACAAAACAAAAGGGAAGAGGCCAACAGTTGAAGAACAAGAAGAAGAGAGTGAAAGTGAAGAAGAGAAAGAAGAAGGGAAGAAGAAGAAGAATCTTGTGGGTTAACCCCAAAACAGCTCTATGAAGCTTTCATGAGGATGAACTTCCAAGGAACAAGATTCCCACACAAGGAGACCATGGAGAAGCTGGGGATTGCTGAAGATGTAGAGTATCTATTTGAGAAGTGCAATCTAAGAAAGTTCATGGGATTGTGCATGGAAAAATATAAAGAAGAAAGTTGTGAGTTCTTAGCCACCATCAAGATGCACTTCTACCTAAGGATGGATAAAGAATTTGGAGCTGGGTGTTGTGACTTCAACATCAAGAGAAGGAGATATGAGCTTCCATTCAAGAAGATAGCCAATAACTTTGGATTTGAAGTTGGTAGTGAAAGGAATATGGTTATACCAAGGGAAGAACTCTTTTCTATTTGGGAAACAATTGGAGATAGCAACATATACTCATCCTCCAAGTCCAAAAGCTCAAAGATAAGGAGCCCAGTCCTAAGGTACTTCCACAAAGCGTTAGCAAACACTTTCTTTGCTAGAAAGGAGACTGGTAATGTGAATGAGGGAGAGCTCAAGATGATTGATGTAGCACTCAATGACATAATCCCTCAAGCAAGGAATGAGACCATTATCCTTGGGAGTAGTGTGGAGACTGATCTTGCTATGGTCCTCATTGACCAATTGATCTACTATAGAAGCTGGGTGAGCAAGCTAAGCTGCACAAGAAAGGATCAATTGGAGTTCTAACCATTGTAGGCATCATCACTCCAATGCTATTAGCTGCCAAGGTACCACTAAAGGGAGAGCATGCCAAGCCAAGATGGATTGACATCAACGACCTCACCTCCACTCTCATTCTAGCTAAGGAGATGCACCATGGGAAGCACCTTTTAAACTTTGAGCATCTAACACTAAGGAAGACTCAGCTGGTTCTACCTAATTAATCTCTCACCACCATTAGTGAAGGGCTAAACATTGATTTTTGGCCAGATGCTGAGCTTTTGTTATTGGGACAACCCAAATAGGAGAAGATCAAGATGGAGATGTGAAGATGGCTGATGGGGAAGAGCAATTTTATTTTGAAGATTATGAGCCAAGTCCAAGAGATAGTAGAGGAGTGAGGGAGACTAGCAAGAGGTTGACACTTCTACAAAAGTGGAACAAGTGGCATGGGAAAGTGAAGCCATCAAGAGAAGCAAACAAAGGCTTAAAGAAGGAGATTGCTGAATTGAAGAATGGGAGTTCTTCACCAGCACCATCTAGTCCTTTGAGGAGGAGTAGCTCAACTAGAGTATTGTCTAGAGCCGAAAACCCAGTGGAACAAGCTAGAGCTTCAATGCATGAGTCAATTCAAAGAAGGAGAGGTTCAAGTCGCCCAGAACAACAGTTTCTGAGGCACTCGACCGGTTCACTCGAGCGCCCACTCGACCGAGCACCTCAAGTGCCCTCGGTCGAGTACATGCCCAGACCTCCTTATGGTTTCCCAGCTCCAGCAGGTTATCCAAGCTATCCCTATGGCCAAACTTACCCTCCCATCCCTCCCCAATACTTCATCGATCCAGCCCTATTGGAGCAATCTACCAGCAGCAAGGACAACAATTTTCTCCCCAACCACCAGCTCGGCAACCAACTCTACCATCCTACTCGACCGAGCACTCGACAGAGTACCAGTCGATGGCTATAGTCGAGTTGCCTCCTTCCCCACCTCCAAGTCAGCAACACGACCCCAATTACACATTCGAAAGCACGAATGAGGATATGGACAACTTCTTCCACAATTCCTAAGGTACCAACATCACCATTTCATTGTAAATACCATTGCATCTCTAATTTTATTTTATTTTGAGTCTTGAATCCTCTTACAAATTTTTCTTACACAAGGAACTGTGTAATTTAAGTTTGGGGGAGGGTTTGAGATAGTATTTGACATTGTTTTCTGTTTTCTTATTTCAAATTTTGAGCATAATCATATTAGAACTTGCATTTCATCTATGGCATAGAAAATCCAAAAAAAAATTTGAAATTTTTTCACAAAAATCTTTAGAAAAAAAGAGTGTTCATGTAGTTTGGATTGCACATTAGGATTTTGTTTAGAATGTTTCATATAGGACAGTTAAGTTTTTGCTTTAGGGATCTATGATGAGTTTAACCTTGTTAGCTTGCTTAAATTCACTAAACTAGGATCAAAGCCCGAGTTAATAGTACTTTGATGCTAATTGAGTAGCTAGAAACATAAGGTTGAACCAAGCCTTGAATTGCAGCATTGCATTTGGTCTAAATTGAAGCATGTTGTGATTTGATACCATTTCCTACTTATAAGAACCTAATATTGACTTTTAATTATCAAATTGTGCATTGCTTTAAACTCATGGATACCATATACATATTTGGATCATCTTTCTCCTTTTTACCATTCTTGTTGATCCAAGTAGCTGATTTAATCATTAAGATCAGTTTCCAATACCCTTAACCAAACCTTCTTTCAAGCCATGTTTGTTCTTGTTTGAGTAAGGCTTTTTTGGGATTGAGCTTGGTAGAAAGTGTTAGTTTGAACTGACAAGAGTAAAGCCTTGTGTAGTTCTAGTTTGCAATTTTCAAACTAGATAGGACTAGGTGGTTTAAATTATGGGTTTGAGACTTGGTTGGTTTGAAAAAGAAAAGAAAAGAGAAAAAAGAGAAAGAAAAGGGTAGAGTGTTTAGGAGAGGAATGTGTTTAAGTAAATATAAGCTCTAGTGAAAGAATGGGAAGTATGAAATTGTTAAGGATGGTTCTGATCAAAGAAAGAAGAAAGAAAAGAAGAGTCTAGTAAAAAGCTTGTATGTCTTAAGAAATGAGAAGAAAAGGGAACCATAGCAAATAAGAAAGAAACCCCATTCCACTAGATGATTTAAATAAGAAACCTCTCCTAAGGCTGAAATACAAAAGAGAAAAATGGCAAAAGAGAAGAGATGAAGTTAAAGGGTAGGACTAGGACATTTTGGGATTAGAATGATAGGATAAACACTTTGGGTACCTTTGGGTAGACAAGGTTTTGTTCTTGTATGTGTCTAAGTGTTCTTACCTTTAGTCTTCTTCTAAAGCTCAATCCATTTTTTATGAGAGAACCTTGATATTGATAAACCCCACTCTAATGAGAGATCAACATTGTCTCTAAAACCTTTATTACCAAGCCGAATGAGTTTAAAGCATTGTATAAGTTGATTCATGTTCTTATTTAATGAATGTTAAAGAAAATGGTTGATTTTAATGCATGTGGATATCCAAGGCTTAAATCAGTAAAGGTTGAGATAGGATTGTCTAAAATCTTTAAGTACAGCTCATTCAACTTGCATCACAGTACTAGTAACTTGAACATTGATTCTAGCTAGTTTATTAGCAAGCTTTAGGAGCTGAGATCCCACTTTCAAACCTCACTCTCCTACTTATGTCTTTTTTATTTGCTTGAGGGCAAGCAAAGACAAAGTTTGGGGGTGTTCATGTTCATATATTTCACCTTGTTTTACCATAGTATATTCACATCTTTTGCACGATTTACTATCTAGTTTTGCCATTATTGAGTAGCTTTAGGACTGTTTATGCATTAGAGTAGATTTGCATTGCATTTGCATAGTTTCTTGCATAAACAAGTGATTTTGGATCCTAAGGAGCATGGAAAGAATGCTGAAGAGGATTGGAGCTATCAAGTGAAGAAAACAAGGAAGCTAGAGCTGAAGAATCAAGGTCCGCAAGCCCACTCGACCGCCCACTCGACCAAACACTCGACCGTGTGCGGAGAAAGGCCCGACCTGATGGAAGAAGCAGAAGAGAGGTCACTCGACCAGGCACTCGACCGAGCACATGGTCGATTTGACCGAGTTGCCTCCCTATTTTATCTGCTAGCAGATTTAGGGCTTCCCCACTTTTCTATATAAGTCACTTGTACCTCATGGCCGCCCAAAAGTCAGAGGGAGTCAGAAATAATATCTTGTAGCCACAAAAACCTAGTATTTACCCTTTTGGGATTGTCTACTTTTTGCTTAGATCATTAGCCACTTTTGTACCATCTCATGAAATCTTTTGATACTTGTTGGTTTCATAACTTTCTAAGTATTAAGAATTTGAGTTTGATTTCTTCTTCACTATTGTAGATCTTTATCTCATCTTTCTAATCATGCAAGTTTCATTGATTTCTGGGTTGATGATTTTGTTCATCATGTTTAGTGATTGTGCGTAGTGGCTTAGGATCTTAAGGATAGATTAGGCTGGGTAAAGGTTATGGGTGTTTAGTTGATCAAGCTTTATTGTTATACATCTCTTCTGGATTAGATATGCTCTATGCTATCCTTATACTTAGAGGGTGAGGATAGATCTCATGCTTCTTAGCATCACATCAATGTTTAAGTTGCTAGATAAGGCTAATGCTGGAGATTATCATGAAGCATGCTAAGAGATTAGATGTTTTGTTTGATTTTTGACAATAATGATCTGGGTTTTAATGCATGCTTTTATATGTAATAGCTAGTGAGAGCTAGGTCTAAGAGTATCTAAGCTTGATTGTTATTGCCATGAGAGTTGATGTTCACATATTTTACCTTATTTTACCTTAGTTTATTTACACATTTTGCATGATTCACTAGCTTGTTAGGTCATCATTGAGTAGTTTTAGGGCTGTTTATGCATTAGAGTAGATTTGCATTGCATTGCATTGTTTCTTGCATAAATAGGTGATTTAGGACCCAATGGAGCATGGATAAGTGTTGAGGGAAAGTGAAGCCATCAAGAGAAGCAGACAAAGGAGCTAGAGCAGAGGAGAATCAAGGCCCAGNTGGGTTGATGATTTTGTTCATCATGTTTAGTGATTGTGCGTAGTGGCTTAGGATCTTAAGGATAGATTAGGCTGGGTAAAGGTTATGGGTGTTTAGTTGATCAAGCTTTATTGTTATACATCTCTTCTGGATTAGATATGCTCTATGCTATCCTTATACTTAGAGGGTGAGGATAGATCTCATGCTTCTTAGCATCACATCAATGTTTAAGTTGCTAGATAAGGCTAATGCTGGAGATTATCATGAAGCATGCTAAGAGATTAGATGTTTTGTTTGATTTTTGACAATAATGATCTGGGTTTTAATGCATGCTTTTATATGTAATAGCTAGTGAGAGCTAGGTCTAAGAGTATCTAAGCTTGATTGTTATTGCCATGAGAGTTGATGTTCACATATTTTACCTTATTTTACCTTAGTTTATTTACACATTTTGCATGATTCACTAGCTTGTTAGGTCATCATTGAGTAGTTTTAGGGCTGTTTATGCATTAGAGTAGATTTGCATTGCATTGCATTGTTTCTTGCATAAACAGGTGATTTAGGACCCAATGAAGCATGGATAAGTATTGAGGGAAAGTGAAGCCATCAAGAGAAGCAGACAAAGGAGCTAGAGCAGAGGAGAATCAAGGCCCAGAAGTCCACTCGACCACCACACTCGACCGTGTGCTAAGAGGGACTCGACCGACTGAGAGGAGCAGAAGAAGACCTGACTCGACCATGTAATCGACCGAGCACATGGTCGAGTCAACCGAGCCGCCTCCCTATTTTGTCATGTAGCCTTTTTAGGGTTTCCCTACTTTTCTATATATACCCCTTGTACTCTCTGGCCGCTGACAAGCCACTTTTCAGAGAGAAAATATCAGAAAACCTAGTATTTCCCCTTTTTGGGATTTTAGCTTTTAACTTTACATTCATCAGCCACTTTTAAGCTTTTTCTCTAGATTTTCATACTTTGTTGCTTCTATAACTCTTTGAGTATTGAGAATCTAAGATTATTTATTTGAACAAAGTTGTAGATCTCCATCTTATCTTTCTAATCATGCAAGTTTCATTGATTTCTGGGTTTATGATTTTGTTCATCATGAGTTGTTCATCTGAGTAGTGTGTTAGGATCTTAGGGATGGATTAGGCTGGATGAGAGTTATGGTAGTTTAGATTGATCAAGCTTGTTTGTTTAAATATCTCTTCTAGATTAGGCTTGCTCTATGCTGTTCTTATATCTGAGAGGGTAAGAAGAGATCCTAGGTTGCTTAACATCATACCAATGTTTAAGCTTCTGGATAATACTAATTCTGGAGATTATCATGCTTGTCCCAAGAGATTGGTTGCACAGGGTGATCTTTGACATGTGATGATCTGGATCTATAAGCCTGCTTTTATGTGCAATAACTAGTGAGAACTAGATCTAGGAGCATCTAAGCTTGATTGTTATTGCCATGAGAATGGATTAACAAGTATTAGAGGGTCATTGTCTAGAGATAGCTCACTGTTGATTAGTTTAGATTAGTATAGATCAAGGCCAGCCCATGAATCCATCCCTAGGACCTTCTGTGTTATTGATTTCTTTTATTTGATCACTGTTATCCGCTTTTCATTTGATCAATTTAGATTTGCTCTGTTTGATTGTTAAGTTTGATTTATGTTCTTCATAACTTCCCACTCGACCCTGTACTCGATCAAGCATACGATCGAGTGCTTGCTCGAGTCAACTTCCAAGTTCTTACTTTATGTTCTGCATCTTTTTAGTTTCACTCTTATTTCATTGCATATCTTAGTTTCAGTTATTACCTTGCATTTAGTCTATTATCTTAGTGTTTTGTATTCTGCATTTACATTTCTGTCAACAACTGTTACATCAAAACCATTTCATATTTGGCTTAAGTTAAATAAGTGTTCACATCTAGACTGCTTGCATCATACTCAATATGGATTGACATCTCTTATACTACAACAACATAAGAGTAATTGAAACCTCTTGCATTCCACCTTCATACATCACCCATACAAAATAACATGTTTTAATTTGGCGTCGTTGCCATTTGACTAGTTGTTTGTGGCAGTCTGGATTTACACAAGTTTAAGATTAAGTTCTATTGTTACAATTGATCATTACTGACTTGAATCTTCATCTGCTTGGTTGTTTTGTGTTTCAGGTACCAACTCGACTCTGCACTCAACCGTCTGCACGAACGAGTGGTAGATTGAGTCACCAAGCCAGATTCAGTCAGTCCTCTAGTTTCAGTCAGTTCGACCCTCAACTCGAGCCTGTGCTCGACCGTCTGTCAGTTCGAGTGGGAGATCGAGTCAGTACATGCAAACCAGGTCGAAAGGAAACAAGAATCTTGAGAGATACATTGACCACATCAATCGTTTACCAAGGGATGTAAGGCAACAGAAAACAAGAATCATTCAGGAACAGGAACAACAGCTGATCATGGATCCACCTATGCAGGGACAAAGACAGATTGGGGCTGGTGATGCTCCAAACACACACACACACAGAGAGGGCTGGAATTGTCCCACCTGCAGTAGCAAATAATAATTTTGAGATAAAAAGTGGGTTGATTACTATGATACAGTCAAACAAGTTCCATGGTCTGCCTATGGAGGATCCCTTAGACCATCTTGATGAGTTTGATAGGCTATGTGGCATGACCAAGATTAATGGAGTAAGTGAAGACATCTTCAAGCTTAGACTTTTCCCATTCTCACTTGGAGACAAAGCTCATTTGTGGGAGAAGACTTTACCAACAAGAGCAATAACAACCTGGGATGGTTGTAAAAAGGCTTCCTGGCCAAGTTCTTCTCTAATGCAAGGACTGCTAGACTGAGGAATGAGATATCAGGTTTTTCCCAGAAGAATAATGAGACTTTCTGTGAAGCATGGGAAAGATTCAAAGGCTACCAAACCCAATATCCTCATCATGGGTTTAGTAATGAGTCCCTACTTAGCACACTGTACAGAGGAGTACTACGAAAGATTAGAATGTTGCTGGACACTGCATCAAATGGGAACTTCCTCAACAAACATGTGGATGAACGATGGGAACTGGTAGAAAACATGGCCCAATCAGAGGGGAACTATAATGAAGACTATGATAGGACTGAAAGATTTGTTGAACCTGCCCAGGATGAGAAGTACAAGAAAGATTTGAAGACTGTGCATGACAAGTTAGACAAGATTCTTCTTAGTCAACAGACTAACATTCACTTTCTTGCTGACGAAGACACAACAGTTCAAGCTGGGGAGACTAACATGGCTGAGCTGTGCTATGTATAGAACCAAGGTGGTTTCAAGCCTTACAACCAGTTCAAGAACAACAATCTGTCTTACAGAAGTACTAATGTGGCAAACCCACAAGACCAAGTCTATCCAGCTCAACAGCCCCAACAACATAACAATTATGTACCCAAGCAGCAAAACCAAAGTTTCCAAGCTCCAATGTGTCCCCCACTAGGGTTTTAGACTAACCAGAGCCAGGAAACATATTTAAGAGCTATGATGCAGCAGATGCTACTTGGACAAGCAACTGGGCAGCTTGAGACATCAAATAAGTTAGCTGAGTTCCAACAGAGGCTGGATTCTGCTTACAATGGTCTGAATATTAAGTTTGAGAGTTTGAATTCCAAAATCAAGTTCATGGAGAGCAACATTGCCTCTACATCAGCTCCTAAGGCAAACCAACTACCTAGAAAGGCTGTTCAAAATGCAAGGGAGTTCACAGCTAAAGCAATTTATTACTATGAGGAAGCTGTCACTGAGGACAGTGAAGTTCAAGCTGGGGAGGATTTGTCACAGGACAGAGCTCCAAGTGAAGGTTTTACACAGAAAACAGAAACCGGAGTCTCACTCGACCGTGTACTCGACATAGCACACGATCGAGTACATGCTCGAGTGACTGAACGAGCTGATCCCGATGAAGCTTTTAAACCTGTTAGGTACACCCCTCCTGCTTACAAACCTCCTTTACCATTCCCAGAGCGTTTCGAGGAACAAAAACTGAAGGAACTCAGGGAAATAATTGAAAAGAAGGAATTGAGCACTTTAAAAGAAGAGGTAATCATTCAGTACAAAGAAGAAGAGAGAGGACCTGCTTTGGAACAGTATGCTCCATACCCTCTCTACCAAGGCATGCTACTTGAGATATCTCAGCAGAAGGCTCAGAGTCAGGATAAGAAGGATCTTGAAGAGTCTGAGGGAGCCATCATCCCAACCAAACTTGAAGACCCTGGTCCTTTTGATCTGACTTGCTCTTTTAGCTACTTGCATTTCAACAAATGCTTGTGTGACCTAGGAGCATCTATCAGTGTAATGCCCTACTCCATAACACAGAAGCTTGGGCATACTGACTTCAAACCCAATATGGAGCGTGCAAGACGACATTTGTGTGATTCTGCAGTTTGTCAAGTTTGTAAAGGTGATTTCGAGTCCATTATCCATGTGTTGCGTGACTGTCCCACGATGAAGGGAGTTTGGGAGAGATTGGTGTCGCTAAGAAGACATCAACAGTTCTTTGGAGTTACTCTGCTGAAATGGATTTTTGAGAATTAATCAGAAGGACCTGCGGTTTCTGATGGCGTTCCATGGGCTACTCTCTTCGCAGTTTCGGTTTGGTGGGGTTGGAAATGGAGGTGTGGAAATGTATTTGGTGAGAATGGAAAGTGTCGGGATCGTGTTCGGTTTCTTAAAGATTTGGCTAAAGAAATCACGATGACGAATGTGACGAAGGAGAGTCAGTTAGTAAACCGCCGTGGGTAGTACGGATGATTGGTTGGAAGAGACCGAGTGTGGGTTAGATGAAGATGAATATAGATGGTGCCTCTCGTGGCAATCCAGGGTTAGCCACAGCTGGAGGGGTGGTGCGGGATCAGATGGTCGATGGTGTGGAGGTTTTACTTTGAACATAGGACGATGTTCGGCACCGCTTGCAGAACTCTGGGGCGTGTCTGGCATGTGACAAAGGGGTCAGATGTCTTGAGCTCGAGATAGATTCGCATGTAAGGTTTTTTGATTTTTTAATAAATACTTACCAAAACAAAAAAAATTATAGATAAATTATGGTATTAAAATGCGATTCCACAATTATGGTATTAAAATCCGATTCTATAATTTTGACAAAAACACGATTATAGATAAATCTAAATATAATAACATACTCATTTTTTAAGGAACTGCTGATGTCATTTTTTAATCTAACAGTTGAAATTAGTTTTTTATTAATCTAAGGTCTATGGTTCATTAAATTAAAGATGTGTCTTTCAATTGCAACTTTTTATTCACGTACTTTTTTGAAGCATCGCTTCTCCTTCTTCTCACAACTTTTTGTTGTGTCTCTTCACCTCGCTCTGGTCAATGATCACACTCCTTCGGTCAAAGATCACACTGCTCCGCCTTCATATATAGAGATACCTAGAGATGTCAAACGGGTCTTCTGCCCGCGGGCCTAGCCCATTTAGTATCATGTTGGGACGGGCTTGGACATCATTTCTTGTGTCCATGAAATAGCGAGCATAGCGGATTAGTCCATCACGGGTCGCGGTTGAAGCGGATTAACCTGTTGCTGATTGCGGGTTTGCAGGTCGACCCGTCAAAGTCTGAAACCTTTGTTTGAAACTTCTGTTTCACTTAGATTCTAAAAAAGTTCTAGAGTAAAACTATCAAAAACCCTAGACTTAAGAGAGTTTTCAGTTTGCTTAACAAGGAAACTGAAGAATCTTTTATTATTTACGACTTACGACTCCGACATAGAGGTGATACTTGAGAGATTTTTGTTTGTGAGTATCGTTGGAAGCTTGGTAGCTGAAGCCATACAGATCTGCACACAACTGTAATGGTAATGTTTCATACTTATCCTTAACCTTTGATTACATTCTGTTTTGAACTTTTGATTTTTCAGTTTAGTGTTCCAAGTTGCAGGTTTATGTATGATTGTCTCGCTGTTAAAGTGTTAAATGGAATTTCTGCATTTTCAGATTAGTGTTTTAAATTGCAGGTTTATATATGATTGTCTTGCTGTTAAAGTGTTAATGGAATTTCTGCATTTTCAGTTTAGTGATCTAAGTTGCAGGTTCATGTGATTTGTTCATCTATGATTGATATGTGAATATTGTAAGTGCATCAGAGCTCTGTCGGTGACACAATACTGTGGAGAGTTCCAGACGCCTGATTAGCTGACGTGGCAGAGGATGCTGAGGTTGAGGAAGATTGGTGGACAAGATAACGAGCCATGAGTTTTGGAAGGTATAAGCAATCGTGATATACTCGAAGATATCGAGAGTATATCTCGATAGGAGAATAAGGAAATAATATTCTTGGGGATCAAGGGTATTTCCTTATCGATAAGATGCACAAAGATTTTGGTTAGAAATCGGGTGTGCAAGTAGAAAACACGAAGGCTAGCCGCAAAAGAAAGCTAGCACTCGTGGGGATAAAAGTGGTGAGATTTGTAACCTTCAAGCTATCATAAAAAGGCTTAGAAGGGGAGTGTGTTAGATTCAAGTCTTGTAAGAAACAATAGTTTTTGTATAAGATTTAATAAGAAACGTTTGCTTGGCGCGTTCCAAGTGGGTTTATCTGTTGTGTATCTCTATACCCTTACAATTGGTATCAGGGCGGACACCTGATAAAGGTTCTGATATCCTTTTATAACAGGTGAGATCTTGCGACATGGGTATGGAGAAATTACTGGTCTTCGTGGTGGCACCAAAACTACAGAAGTTTGACTCTGAGAGCTTTGGGTATTGTAAAGTCAGGGTCAAGCAGACCATTTTGAGCATTGATATGGAAGCTTGGATTGCTGTTGAGGATGGCTGGTCATCTCCCATGGTCATGAATGAGAAAGGTGATTCTGTTCTCAAGCAGAAGAAGAGATGGACAGCTGAGGAAAAAGCAAAATATAATTCTCAAGCATTATTAGTTATCTTCAATGCTCTACCAATGGAGATCTTCATCCTAGTACAGGGGTGTGTGGCTGCCAAGGAAGCATGGAATCTTCTGGTGATCTTGTTTGAAGGCACATGCTGTGTTAGGAGCATTAGACTGGATAATCTTGCATCTGAATTCGAGAAGCTTCACATGACTGAAAACGAATTTGTAGCTAACTACGACAGAAGGTTAAATGAAATCGCACAAAAGGCTGTAGTTTTGGGAAAACAATACACCGATGAGTTAATGGTTGAAAAGTTTCTTGGAAGTTTGTCTGATAAGCTTCAACCACATATGTCTGTTGTAGTTAAGTCTCTAAACTTAGAGGAGGTTAAGTTTAATCAGTTGGTAGAGATTATACATGCCGGTGTTTTACCTCAGGAAAGCAAAGAAAATAGCAAGCATTATTAGTTATCTTGAATGCTCTGCCAATGGAGATCATCATCGTAGTACAGAGGTGTGTGGCTGCCAAGGAAGCATGGAATCTTGTGGTGATCTTGTTTGAAGGCACATGCTGTGTTAGGAGCATTAGGCTGGATAATCTTGCATCTGAATTCGAGAAGCTTCACATGACTGAAAACGAATCTGTAGCTAACTACGACAGAAGGTTAAATGAAATCGCACAAAAGGCTGTAGTTTTGGGAAAACAATACACCGATGAGTTAATGGTTGAAAAGTTTCTTGGAAGTTTGTCTGATAAGCTTCAACCACACATGTCTATTGTAGTTGAGTCTCTAAACTTAGAGGAGGTTAAGTTTAATCAGTTGGTAGATATTATACATGCCGGTGTTTTACCTCAGGAAAGCAAAGAAAATAGCAAGCATTATTAGTTATCTTGAATGCTCTGCCAATGGAGATCTTCATCCTAGTACAGAGTTGTGTGGCTGCCAAGGAAGCATGGAATCTTGTGGTGATCTTGTTTGAAGGCACATGCTGTGTTAGGAGCATTAGGCTGGATAATCTTGCATCTAAATTCAAGAAGCTTCACATGACGGAAAACGAATCTGTAGCTAACTACGATAGAAGGTTAAATGAAATCGCACAAAAAGCTGTAGTTTTGGGAAAACAATACAACGATTAGTTAATGTTTGAAAAGTTTCTTGGAAGTTTGTCTGATAAGCTTCAACCACACATGTCTATTGTAGTTGAGTCTCTAAACTTAGAGGAGGTTAAGTTTAATCAGTTGGTAGATATTATACATGCCGGTGTTTTACCTCAGGAAAGCAAAGAAAATAGCAAGGGTGAGTCGTTGAACAACTCTGTTGTACTACTGACTGCCTCTGAAGATATCAAGGAGGACGTCTACAGCGAGAAGAGCAGAGGGTGATCAGGTCAAGTGATAATTTGATAGTGGATGCTCTAGGCATATGACAAGTGCTCTTGACACTCTATCATATGTAGAGGCTGTCAGTGAAGGGAGAGGCACTTTTGGTGATTGAGGAGAAGGAATAATTCGAGGAAAGGGTACGACTAGTGGTGACCCTCAACCACGTCTAAAGAATGTTGCCTGTGTTGATTGATTGACGGCAAAAACCTTATAAGCGTCAGTCAGCTGTGTGATGAAGGTCTGGATGTAATTTTACCAAGAATGGGTGCGAGGTAGTTGATTGATATGTGTATATTTTACACTCTTTCATCATGCATTTCTCATTCATTATGTTCTCTTAACTCATTGTTTTGCATTGTTTTCAGTCTCTTTTGCATAATATGCATATTTAGGTAGTCTTTGCATTGGTTTTGCATGCATCTTGCATATTGAAGTTATTTCAGGTGTTTTAGGAGATGTCCAAACCATCAAAAGCAAACATGGAGCAGGAGAGCGGTCCAGCGACCCAACCTTCCACGTCTTCGATCGAGTCGAGTGAAGATTTTATGTTAGGATTCAGCTTTCTACGTCTTCATAAAAGTTGTATAGAATCGAGTCATCTTTCCAATGTCGTTGATTTCAAGACAATCAGAGGCGTGAGTCAAAAGTTATCACCGTTTTAGTGGATTCTGACTCAACAGTTCCCACTCAATCGAACATGTTAGCAGCGACTCGACCAAGACGTCTTAGGAGGGCTCTTGAGAACCCTCAAGATGCGACTCGATCATCAGCTCCTAGACAACACTTTTCAAGCTGCCTCTCGATCGATGATTTCAAGCTGCCTCTCGATCGACGATTTTAAGCTGCCTCTCGATCAAAGATTTCAAGCCGCCATTCGATTAAACATCCTAGACCCCGACTCGATCGACACTCTCATGATGCGACTCGATTGACGCTATTAAACCGACATCCTGGTTTTGTTCTGAAGACGCATCCGAGAAGGGTTCCTGAACCGACCTTCTATCTTTTATCTCATTTTCGTTTTGTTCTTAAGGTTAACCTAGCCACCAAATACGTTCTGAGACTTGTATTCCGAGATCTCCGAGTTTATTCAGTTTTTGAATTTGATTTCTTCTACAAAGTTGTTCACCTCATTCTGGTCTATCTTATTATGCTTTGTGCAATGTTTTCTGTGTTTGCATCTTGGATAATGATCTTCAGATCTGAGTAGTGTAGTAGTCCTTGAGGATGGGATAGATTAGGTAGGGGATCTTAGGATGTAGAGTGTTTAAGCTTTGATTTTTATTATTTCCTTTTGGACTAGTGTTAGAAATGCTAGTTTCTCTATGATCAATTGGAACTAGGTTCGAGACATTTCCACACCCAAAAGGTGTTTGATGAAATGTCTGACCAACTAGTGCCAGAGACTTACGTTCCTAGGCTAAGAGATTAGTTGTCTAGGATGTTTGTTGACATGAACGAACTTGGTTGTCATGCATGCTCAACCACGTTTCTCTAGCGAGAGCTGGGTATGGAAGTGGTTGAGTCTGAGTAGCTTTTGCCAAGAGATTGGATTAGCTAAGTTGTGACGTTCATTGTTTAGGGATAGATTGCTTGTGGCATGTTAAACAATCTGTAGACTAGGAGACCTCACCGACATCAATTACTCCCATCTTTAGGACCTATTTCTTTCTGATTTTTATTACATTCCTGAGACTGTTTCGTTTCTTGTCTTTTAGTTCATGCTTAGACTCGTTTTCTGTTTTCATTCATTTTTGCTTCCTGTCATACATTCTCGTTTCTAGTCCTAGAACACATTTTCGTTTTGCATTCTGATCACTCTAGGATTGTTAGACAAAAACCCTCTCTTTGAATTGGCTTGACTTGTGATTTCTTGATTGCATCTTAATTGTTAGTGAAGTTTCCCAACTGGATTGACACCTTAAGTATTACAACTGCATAAGGTTAATTGAACCTACTAGGACACACAAAAATCCTAGTATCATTGATCAGCAAGGATGTGTTCGGTGCAGAGGAAGGATATCCAGTAACAACTGTTACATGTGGGAGTCAGAAATGTAGTGCATCCACACAACCACGAAGTTGGACACTGATCTGTGGCATCTGGAACTTGGGTGCCTGAACATCTGCACATGGGACTTCTGAGCTGAAAGATGACCCACATTTCATATGTGGTCCTTGCAACAAGAGTGAAAAACAGTCTACCCTAACTATTAGTGGCAATCATGAAGGAGAATTACATAATGACAGATCTGATCAACTTTGTGGCCACCAGTGACTTATTCGTCAATACTCTATCCCAAGAACATCAGAGCAGAAGAACAGAACAATGCAGGAGATGGCACAGGCTATGCTATATGAGAATAAGGTTTCTCATCGGGTCTGGGGTGAAGTTGTTCTTACAGCTTGCTACATCATCAAATAAGTGTATGTTCTATGAGTTGTGGAAAGGGAAGTCTCCTACAGTGAGATACCTTCGTGAGTTTGGATGTCTCTACTATTCTCTTGATGACAAGGATCTGGTATCAAATGATGGGAAGCAAGAGCAAGAACCTACAAGCCATGGTGACTCCGGGGGTAGAGTTACCAGAGGAAAGAAGATTGTCCCTGCTCATCTGACTGGGAAGAATCAGACGGCTGTTGTTTCTGACACTGTCTCTCAGGACTCTGATTTTGTTCATCTTGCCTACTTCGTCTCAACTATTGAGACGAAAAATCTCAAAGAGGCATTGTATCAACAATACTGGGTTGCTAAAATGCAAGATGAGTTGGGACAATGTGAGCGGAGCATTGTGTGGAAGCTCACTAAACTTCCTGTTAATGTCAATGGAGTGACAATGAAGTGGAATGTCAGGAACAAGAGTGGTAACAATGGATTCATCGTGAAAAAACAAAAAATAAGACTTGGCTGAGCAACCAAGAGTGTCATACGAGAGGTTGACGATGCTTCTTCAGGATCATGGATACACTCGCAGAAGTGCAGACAAAACAGTGTGTGTTCTTAACAGTGACAACCCGCTGTTATCTGTTCAGATCTAGCACTTGTGCCAGTGATTCGGTGTAGTCTAAGTGGAGGATGAGTCTTCATGGGCAACAACCAGATTTCTTGGCTTAGCAAGGAACAAAACTGTGTTTCCCTTTCAACACCTGAGGTTGAATACATTGCTTTAGGTAGTTGTTGCACACAGCCCTTGTGGATGCGACACATATCTTCTGACTATGGTATGGATTCTGATTCTATGTTAACTCAATGTGATAATTTAAGTGCAATAAACATATCTAAGAATCCTGATCAACTTTCTAGAACTAAAACACATTGATATTAGACAACACTGTGTCACTAAACTAGTTGAGGCG
This sequence comes from Camelina sativa, assembly GCF_000633955.1. Lineage (NCBI taxonomy): Eukaryota > Viridiplantae > Streptophyta > Magnoliopsida > Brassicales > Brassicaceae > Camelina > Camelina sativa. The sequence goes on from NC_025700.1 coordinate 8,926,182, forward strand.
AAACTAATCGAGATTGACCCTGTGAGCACGGTTTTTCAGTTGATTGATTTGTTTACAAGGTCTTTGATGCCTATGAACTTTAACTGTTTGCTCTAAGTTGTGTTGATCTAAGACATAGACTTGCGTTAGGACAGATCATGGAAATCCTGAAATATATAGAGGATCAACACTTTGAAATATAGTTGTGGGAAATAGCTGCTTGTCGTGCCGGTCTGTCCATCCTGTTAAATGTTGTCATGAATTAAGGAGGTCAAAGAGCTGTGAAGAGACATGCACACATATTCTCAGGATCAACGTCCTGTTGAATGACAAGTCTAGAACCAGTGATTGACAAAGTCAAGTGATGTCACTGAAATTCAAGGTTGTGAGACAGCGATCAAAAGTCTGAGTGGAATATACAAAAAAAAAAAAAAAAAAAAAAAAAAAAAAAAAAAAAAAAAAAA
>NC_025700.1:8927008-9047461 GCF_000633955.1 Camelina sativa
AAAAAAAAAAAAAAAAAAAAAAAAAAAAAACAAAAAAAAACAAGAACAACAATGTGCTCTTCAAAGAGATGATCTCCAACTGCCTTAACATGTTGGGATGGATTGTAGACTGAAGGCATGTCAGTGTGAAAGACTACCCATATGCAACAGTTCTTTGATCTTCGACAATTCAAGAGGTTGTGATAATTCCTAGGAAAGGTTATGAACAAATGATTGACATGACACATGCATGGTTAGTGTTCTGATTTTCTTCTTATTTCTACATATAAAAAAAAATGTGCTCATGTGTTGTTTAATTCTTGATCCGGGTCCTTCCATATTCATTGTAAGTGGATGTACATATTATGTGTGGGTTCATGAATTAAAAAAAAAATGTGAGGGAGAAAAACGTGTTATTAAGAGCCTATCATTTATTTGAATTGATGATTAAGAAAGACTATGGTGATGGAAAGGGGAGAAGTTTCGGTGTACACTAATGGTCAATTGAGTGTTTTGAGGATTGTCTTTTAGGTTTTGGGCCGAGTTTTTGCAGCCCACTGAGACACACGAGGGTGTATATAAGGAGCAGCTAGGGATTTTGGCATTTTCCTCTTCATCCTTGCAATATCAAACCTGTGCCGATTAAGGTTCTATTCTTTCTTCTCTTCTGCTAGTGCTCTCAAACCCCTAATTACAATGAAATCAACCTTCAGCGGTTTCCACTATGAATCCAGCTCAGATGAGGAGCTCCACACGCCACCATCGTCGCTACCACCTCCAATTCCTCGTGTTTTGATTGACCCTACCACGACAATGGTAGTCTACGAGCCGCATAACGAGTCGACCACTGCAACTCCTGCTCCGGAGAATCCCATACCCACACCCTCGTTTCCGATGAGGACGACGAGACCTGTGACTCTTCGCCTTCTCCGCCAAGAGAGGTGCCATCTCAATTTCCGGTTGATGATCTCACCGGTGATGTTCCCAAGACTGTTCTGTCGAATCAGGGAATCTCATCACGTCTGCGTAAAAGACAACCGACTGCTGATCTCACCTGTCGCGACTCAAAGCGTAAGTCTCTTCCCAGGGATAAAGGCGTCTCCTCAATTTCTCATGGTGCTTCTTCAAAGGATTTTGACTCCAAAAAGTTCATATCAGCTGAAGCTGCTCGACGATACCGGTTCTTTGCCTCTCGAACGCTTGCTCCAGAAGTATCTTACTCTCTAGGAATCACTGATCAGACTACCGAGTTCATAGATAGAGCCGGGCTGCTGAAAACGTCACACAAGTTGGGCCTTATAACTCTGATGTGAACAACGATTGTAGAAAACAGCAATCCTGGAGGAGGATCTGGCACCTTTTCAAGTCCTGCAAGCAGCTGGTGTCCACAACGATCACGAACTCTATCATCAAGGATATGCATAACGAATGTTGTAGCAACTGGTCTCAAACAGTGAACACGCGATACATATCAACAAACAGAGCACTGATAATCTACATGATCATGCATGGGATTGGATTTGATTTTGGCCGGATGATCTATGAACAAATCATACAGTTAGGTCTGCAAGCTTAGTCAGGCTTTCATTTACCGTTTCCTAGCCTCATTCATCAGCTGTTGACTGCTCAGCGACCGGTTCCGTGTCTTCGGTCTCAAGATACAAAGAAGACCAAGGGGAAGAAGACTACATCAATACCCGCTGAGCCTATCTCTCAAAGTGGATCATCTGCAGAGCGCAAATACATCCAGTTGGCTATCAAGATCCTGCAGACGCTTTGGTCTCTGGTAAGTAGTACTCTCTCTGAATGTATTCGGTCTGGTATCCTTTATTGATGTTTTTGACTAATCAATGCCAAACAAGCAGGGGGAGATGGGTCTGATTCTGACGCTTGAGGGGGAGGTTGGGCTATGGGGGAGCAGCTGTTGTTTACAATTTGTTGCTTTTAATTTTTCCCTGTTACTTTTTGTTTAAGACTCGTTGGTCGTTTATTTTTAAGACCAGATTATTTTAACAAGCCTATGTCCGCTTTAATCGTTTGTTTTCTTCTGAGCTGCATTTTCTTGCTGGTATGGTTGTGTTTTTGTCTTGGCTGTTGTTGTCTGTGTATTTTCAGGTTTAATGCAATGGGTGCTTATGTGGCAAGATTCAGTTAAAAATGGGGAGATTGTAAGTGCATTAGAGCTCTGTCGGTGACACAATACTGTAGAGAGTTCCAGACCTCTGATTAGCTGATGTGGTAGAGGATGCTGAGGTGGAGGAAGATTGGTGGACAAGATAACGAGCCATGGGTTTTGGAAGGAATAAGCAATCGTGATATACTCGAAGATATTGAGAGTAGATCTCGATAGGAGAATAAGGAAGTAATTTTCTTGGGGATCAAGGGTATTTCCTTATCGATAGGATGCACAAAGATTTAGGTTAGAAATCGAGTGTGCAAGTATAAAACAGGAGGGCTAGCCGCAAAAGAAATCTAGCACTCGTGGGGATAAAAGTGGTGAGATTTGTAACCTTCAAGCGATCATAAAAATGCTTAGAAGGGAGTGTGTTGGATTCAAGTCTTGTAAGAAACAGTAGTTTTTGTATAAGATTGAATAAGAAGCGTTTGCTTGGCGCGTTCCAAGTAGGTTTATCTGTTGTGTATCTCTATACCCTTACAAATACGTGATTTGTTCATGTATGATTTTGATAAGTGATATGTTCCTGTTATTTTTGTTTTTTTTTGTTTTTTTTCAGCCGTGATCTGTTCCTGCTTTTTTTTGTTTTTTTTTTCAGTCGTGATCTGTTCATGTTTTAAAATTATATATTAGTAAGAGTTATACAATGTACTAACAGAGTTACCAAATTATATTTTAGTTGGAGTTATACAATGTACTAACAGAGTTATACACAACTTTTTTTTCGTTAAGTAGCCTAACAGAGTTTTTTTCTTTTGTTTTGATAAGGGTCACAAGAGTCGCAGGACTCTTATGAACAGAGCACTACAAGAAAATCATGTATTCTTAGCATTGATAAAACGCTCTATCATCGCCCGCGATAATAGGTCCGGAACATTAGATAGCGCTTTAGTGTGTGCTATTTTTTGGTAATATAAAATAGCGTTTGTTCACGTGCTATATTCTTTTTTATAATAGGATTTTTGTTTTGTTATTTTATTTTATTTAATAGCGTTACTTAATGTTATTATTTTATAAAAAATAGCATTCGTATTATGTTATTTTTATGTCGTCAATTTAACTGATTTTTGAATAATTTAATATTTTATATATTTAAATACAAAAAAGTTAAACCTTAAAAATCCTGAACAAATTTATTGAAATCAAAGTTTGCAATGTTTTAAAGGCATAAACTAATAAATCAAAATCCAACCACATAGCTCAAAGTACACCACAATTTCACACAAACACAAGTTTATCATTAGGCCACGCAACTGTTGTACCTAAAGCTTCGGAAACTAATTCCACTTCTGAATTTGGTCTCCACACTTTCGCATCTTCAATCTTTGATACTTCAATCCATACCTTGCTAGCGGTCGGACCTAAGGGGACAAAGTGGATTTTGTCGTCTGGATTGGTTGAACAAACCCTGCCTTCTGCAACTACTTGTCCTGAATTATTTCAATCCAACAGCATGCACTTCTTCTTTCCATCTGATTTGGTGGTGTTGATGCTGCAACTTACTGTTTATAATCCAAACAATTCAGACACTTATATCAGAAGTGACCATCACCAATAACAACAAATATAAACTTAAGCAATAGATAGAATTGTTACCCTAGGTGATGTTGCTGCAGGTGAGGGTCTTGTTGGAGGTATAATATTATTCAGAAATATCTTCTTAATTGGCCATGCGATAAAGGCATCAAGTGCATCACCCATCAAGACCATATCATCAGTAGGTCTCCACAAATAAGCGTCTTTTTAACGACCTTCTCAACCTTTATGATTGCAGCATTAGGTCCGAGACATATATTGTTGGCATTCTCTTTCGGATCACTTGACCACAAACGACCCTCAGCAACTACTACATCCTCCGGATTCCAATCAAAGATGATGATTTATCAAGTGATGCCTAAGTCAATAAAAAAAATGACATATATTTAAAATCTTTCTACAATCTCATTGTAATTTAAGAGTCAAGGTAAAACATTACCGATGAACCAGATGATTGATTTTCAAATGAATAGATAGGCGTACACAAACCTTAACTTCTTCACTAGTCTTATTCTTTACCCAATTTTTCCATGCTGACGCAGATTGTATGTTACTTGGTTATAAATCAAGTAACTCTTTCTTACTCGTTTGTCGAACTTTGGAGAGAAGTTTAGATATAGAAGCCCGCCAAAGACCACCCATCTGCTTAAAAACACAATCTTTTTGCCACGCTTCATTTAAATTCAACCTTTCCTATCAAAATATTCAAATGTAAACATTAGTAAGTTTACGTACTACTATACGTTTTTGTGTAAGTAGACTAGTGTAAGATTACAAAGAATACCTGAATTTCTTCCCACGGAATGTCTTTGATTGTATCATCCAGATGCCTCCAATCGTCAAGTACAACTGGAACATGCTCCCTCACCAGAGGACCAAGAAATGAGGAGAGTGTTATTGATCCTTTACCAACATGTTGACCAAGTGTTGTGAAATCAACGTCCACTTTGTCTTCATGGTGTTTAGCAACTCCATAGATCTTAGTTGGCCCTCTTTTTTTCCTTTTTTTAGTATTTACGTCACTATTTTGAGGTTCTCCACTTAATGGTTGCACAATGGTTTCCTGTTGCGGATGGGATATGTCTTCATGATGAATTTTGTCCTCAATCTGGTGTGACATTGCTTCCTGATTGTGCTGGGAAGTGTCAATGTCATTAGTTGGGCCAAGGCCTAAATTACGGTTACTTCGTCTCTTCATTAAAATACACCTGAAACACAACTGACTCTCGAATGGTGAGAAAGCGATGAAAACATACGATTACCTACAATCTGGTGCGACATTGCTTCCTGATTGTGCTGGGAAGTGTCAATGCCATTAGTTGGGGCAAGGCCTAAATTACGGTTACTTTGTCTCGTCATTAAAATACACCTGAAACACAACTGACTCTCGAATGGTGAGAAAGAGCATAAAGTATATATTCACTCAGTCCGAGCTGAACTTGAGGCAGAGGCGGTGGATGGAGCTAGTGGTGGATTATGATCTGGAGATAGCTTATCACCCTGGTAAGGCTAACCTGGTTGCGGATGCTCTGAGTCGTAAGAGGGCAGCTTTGTCTCAGGAGCAGGATATGGATTCTCTGGTAGGAGAGATCAGTGCCTTGAGTTTGTGTGCGGTTTCTCAGGAGCCGTTGGGTTTGGTTGCAGCTGATAGAGCGGATCTGTTGAGCAGAGTGCGTTTGGCTCAGCTAATGGTACTATTTTGGTACATGGGCGGATTTGTGTGCCTAAGGACGAGGAGTTGAGGCAGGAGATCCTGAGACAGGCTCATGCGAGCATGTTCTCCATTCATTCACGAGCGACTAAGATGTATAGTGACCTCGTGAGGTACTATCATTGGGTCGGGATGAAGAAGGATGTGGCTAGCTGGGTCCCGAGGTATGATGTGTGTCAGCTAGTGAAGGCTGAGCATCAGGTACCAGGTGGATTGCTGAAGAGTCTTTCCATTCTAGAGTGGAAATGGGATATGATTACTATGGACTTCGTGGTAGGTTTACCAGTGTCCATGACGTTTGATGTTATTTGGGTCATTGTGGACCGGTTGACTAAGTCAGCACATTTTCTGGCCATTAAAAAGACTGATGGAGCATCGGTCTTGGCTAAGAAGTATGTGAAGGAGATAGACAGATTGCATGGGGTGCCAGCGAGCATTGTGTCAGACAAGGATTCCAAGTTCACTTCGGTGTTTTGGAGGACATTTCAGGCAGAGATGGGCACTAAGTTGCATATGAGTACAGCTTATAATCCCCAGACAGATGGGCAGTCCGAGAGAACGATCCAGACGTTGGAGGATTTGCTCAGGATGTGTGTGCTGGATTGGGGTGGCCATTGGGCAGATCATCTAAGCTTGGTAGAGTTTGCTTACAACAACAGTTACAAGGCGAGTATTGGCATGGCTCCTTATGAGGCTTTGTATGGGAGGTTGTGTCGTACACCGTTATGCTGGACTCAAGCGGGGGAGAGGAGTATGTACGGGGCAGATTTTGTTTTCAGGAGACCTCAGAGAAGATTTGGGTTCTCAAGCTAAACATGAATGAAGCTCAGGATCGGCAGAGGAATTATGCCGATAGGAGGAGGAGAGATCTTGATGGCCATGTTGTGGGGTCCGAACAGGTCATTGACTGAGACTAAGTTGAGTCTGAGGTATATGGATCGCTCAGAGTGATTGAGCGGGTTGGACCAGTGGCATATAGACTGGAGTTACCTGAGGTTATGCGTGCATTTCACAAGGTTTTCCATGTGTCTATGTTGTGGAAGTGACTCCGTGAGGATGATCAGTTATTGGCTAAGATTCCTGAGGATGTTTAGCCTAACATGACTTTGGAGGCGAGACCAGTGAGGTTTCTCAAGAGGAGGATCAAGGAACTTCAGAAGAAGAAGGTTCCTTTGATGAGAGTCCTTTGGGACTGTGATGGTGTTGAGGAGCAGACTTGGCAGCCAGAGGCGAGAATGAAGGCAAGGTTCAAGAAGTGGTTCGAGAAGCAGGTCGCGACTTGAACTTGTCTAGCATGGTCCTAGTTGTAGTCCATGGTTGGAGCGGGAATGGAGTATTCCAGCCCATCTCTGTTGTTTACTTAGGGGTGGTTGGTTGTGCGACTAAGTAACAAGATGAGGTGGTGTTCGGGGTACAAAATTTTCATGAGGCGGTGATTTGAGGGAAATTTTCCTGAAATAGAATTTTCTTTGAGAGGAAAGTTTTCAGAAGTGGAAAGTCTAAAAATGAAAAGTTTTAGGTGAGTTAGAATTAGTCCATTTTTAGTGGTTGTGAGCCTTGGTGGGGCTTGTGTGGCCTTTTTGGCGGGCTGTTTAGCTGTTGTGTGGCCTTTGTGACGGGCTGTTTAGTCGTTGTGTGGCCTTTGTGGCGGGCTATTTAGCCGTTGTGTGGCCTTTGTGGCGGACTGTTTAGCCATTGTATGGCCTTTGGGGCGGGCTGTTTAGCAAAAGTGTGGCCTTTGTGGCGGGCTGTTTAACCAGAGTTGATTGTTTAGGCGGTCCTTTCGGAAGAGTGGCCTTGGTGGCGGTCATGTTTAGGACATTTGTTTGGCCTTTGTGGCGGTCATGTTTAGAACATTTGTTTGGCCTTTATGGCGGTCCTGTTTAGGACATATATTGGCCCTCGTGGCATTGAGATGATCCTTGTGTGGTCATGAGGTATTCCAGTGAGGGGATATGTGGTTGATAGAGCATTGTGTTGTTTTACGTGAGCCATAGGAAGGAAAACTGGTTAGGGATAATACATAGACGTGTTCAGAATTGTTTGCTCACGACTCTTGGGAGACTTCGGTTCTCCTAGTACTGCTATATTCTAATACTTTGTGGCTTGAGATTATAGTTGGTATATCGACTTCGGATGACGATGCGGGGGCGCGCTGTAAGGTGGCAACCCGAGAGATGATTTTTGGACTTCCCTATATTATGGCATGCAGGCTTAGGCCCGATGAGGAGCCAATATTATGGCATGCAAGCTTTGGCCTGATGAGGAGCCTATATTATGGCATGCAGGCTGCGGCCTGGTGAGGAGCCAATAAAAACTCAAGGTTTAGACCTGTGAGTAAAGGTAAATCCAAAAGTTGAGAGCAAATAATGTCTGGAACATGAGTCTATCGCCTATAGGGTACCTTTCGTAGATCGGTCGGAGGAGTGTGGGCCATGGAGACGGTTGCACGAATGTCCTTGACTGATGGTTGTTCGAGATTTGAGGACGAATATATGTTGGTGGGGGAGAATTGTAACACCCGCGATTAAAACTCTGCGTTTTGGGGATAGGTGTCGATCGACACCAAGGGTGGTGTCGGTTGACACCAGTTATTTCTGGTTCGGCCAGATTGAGTTAATCGTCGATTTGGTTCGGTTTGGTTTTAGATAACCATTAAACCGAGTTATTTAAGTGGGATTTGACGACAAAAGCGTGTTGGAGGTGTTATTGTGTCGTCGTGTGTTGTTTTTTAGAGAAAAGTGAGAAAACCTTGTTCTTGAGCTTTTGAGAGAGATTGGTGAGATTCCTGAGATCCAAGGCTAGGAAGAAGTTAGAAGCTTGCTAGGAGGGTTGGATTCGTTGTTGTTGGTCAGAAACTTCCTGCAAAGAGGTCAATGTATGACCATGGCTGATCTAAGCCTGTGATTCCTTGTTCTTGCATGTTTGTTGTTGTTTTGTGTGTTTTTATTGCTGGGATTGATTGCTACAGGTTCCTACGGACGTATATGGATTTGGTTTTGAGTATTGGGCGATTTGGTGGAGTTTGGAAGCGGGATTCGACTCCCGGCTTTGTGCGGTTCGCAGTTGCAAAGGTAGTGTCGATCGACACTATTTGGTGTTGGTCGACACTAGCGAAGCGGCATCGATCGACACTGTGGGGTGGTGTTGGTCGTCACCAAGGCTAGTGTCGGTCGACACTTGGCTGGTGTCTGTCGACACCTCCCTTCCAGCGGGTTGATGTTTGCTTTCCATGTTTGTATGCTTTGATTATTGATTGTTTGGAACATTGGTATCACAATTACTTGTGTGTATAGCCCAGTATATAGGAGGATTGCCTCACTGAGTGTTTATCAAATACTCATGCATCTCAATTTGTGTTTGTGGTAAAGGTAAAGGCAAAGTGTGATCGTGGAATCAAGGCGATGAAGAGGAGGATGTTCTAGGGACTCGATTGGTTGTTTTCTGACATTGCTAGGTTGCTATAGTTGGGTCATTAGAACATTGTTAGGATTGTTGGTTCTATGTTTTTCTGTTGTTTGGTTATTGGAATTGATATACTTGATTGTTGGTTATAAATTATTGGTTAATGGTATTGGTATTATTTCTGCTGTTTGGTTAATTGTGGTTAGCAGACTAGTGGGTATGGGACCACTAGGTCTAGAGTTTTTATTTATATTATTATTACTATTTATTTAATAAAAAAACAGGTCGGCTCGTTTCATAAATACACGATATTCTTGTAGTGGAGATCAGTAGATCTGGAATCTCAGAGATTTATCAATGCTGCAAATGCCGAACATGAGAGTAGAGTTTTTGACAGATCAAAAAAATCTGCAAAACAAAGAAAAAGAGTGTGTGCTGCACCAGAAGCATCTAAGAAGCAGAAACAAAAACAAAAAGTGAGTTATGAACCAGAAGCACCTAAAACTCTGAAAAAAAAAGTCTTTGAGATTGCCGAAGATGATAATTTTGATGAATATGCTAATGATGATGAAGTTACACTATGATTAAAAAAATTTTAAAAATATTTCATCATTAAATTACATATCAAATAAAAGGATAATGACATATCAATCTCCTTTATCACAAAATCATGCAATATATAATTAATTCGGAAGGATTTTCTTATTGTTGAGAATTTAGTGTTAATATTTTTTAATGCTTGGAAGATGGTATCAAATCAACAAAGGCTTACACAAAATCATTCATTAGCAAGAAACAAAAAAATATATATTAAAAGATATAAAATTATATAAAACATAAATCAGAAGAAAAAAAAAGCATATCTAGAAAAAAAACATTAAACATGAAATTGATATCAAGTGTAAATTTATATGATGCATTTTAGTAACAAAAACTTGAAACAAATATGAAACACATTAAAAATCTTAAACGTTAAAAATATTATGTAAAATCCAGTATATAATGATAAGAAGTAACACTAACTTCTAAAGTACAAAAATATAGCTTCCATCCTACTTATCATTTTTTATTCGTTTGTTGTTGATTAATAAAATTAACATTACAACAACAGAAATATAGAGATTTTGAAATGTAAAAGATAAAACTACCATTTCCAATGAATAAAAATAAAAAATGATTAAAAATGTTTACATATTAAAGGGAAAAAAAAAATCTCCAAAAAACTCTAATTCTTAGGGGCTAAACATAATTCAGTTCGAAAATATATACAGACAAACATAACAAATAAAAGAAGTGATCTTGCTTTCAATATTTCCTCTACTCTCGTGTATATATATATATATACACGAGAAAATCAACCTTAGAACAAAGTTGTAGTAAATTATCAATATACCGAATATGTAAATAGATAATGGTTTATTTGGTTTTGAAAGAAATTTAATATATAATGATATAGTTAAATTAAATAAAATAGATAATGATGTGCTTAAGTTCAAAATAAATTACACATATATCACAAGGAGATATTTCACGTGTCAGATGTTTAGAAGAAGAGTTTATATATATGATATATCTCCTTTAAAACTGAAAATTTGAGTAACTTTATAGTAAATTTGAGAATGTTATACAAAAGTCAGTTGGGTTAGTGAATATGACCAAATTAGTATATTTAAAAAAAAATTTGTTAACTTTTATAACAGAATTTCACTTTTCCGTCCGGCAACACACGGGTCGTTTTACCAATAATAATAATTAATTAAAAATCTTGCTTAAGTAGATCTAAATGGATCGAAAGGAAATTAAATGTGTTACTTTAGATTACGAACTCGTGAAAATCACATTTGCAATTGAATTGGATGTGAATGAAATGTGTTTAGCTTAGGAACTCGTGAAAACTACCCTGTTTTTGAGTTTTGTTTTGAAAATAACATTTTTTTTTCATATATATAAAATGAAAATTTTGTCCTGATTTAATTTAAAAGCTTTATATTTTATTAAATCAAAACTAATTAAGTTCAAAATATAGAGAATAAATTAACAAAATTCTAATTAAATATTTAATCATTATATATTCTTTGAAGATAGTGAGAGTTTGTTAAATAAATTATATTGAAATTTACAAGATAATTTAAAGGTATTATAAAGTTTATATTTTAATATTTATTATGCTTATATAAACTCCAAACTATTCAAGTCTTTTTCTAGAAAAGAATCGCATTGTAAACGATTATGCAAACTAAAAAGGGCAATTCTCAAAAATAGCACCAATTTAAGTTTTTAGTCCAAAACTAGCACACATGTTCAAAAGTTCCAAATTAGCACAAATTTATATATCATTAAAATAAATAAAATTATAACAATGTCAAAATCGTGAAATTGCAACAATCATGTTCTCTCTCACTTCTCTCTCTCCGCTGGTTCCAAATTCAATAGCAGACGATATTCAACCAGTGAACCCAATCGGATATGCGAGTCATCCGAAGTCAGTGAAACTAGTAATTGCGTTCTCGACATTGAAAAGGAGCAAAAGCATGAATCTAAGGACCGGAGAGATTTTCGAGATCTGGTTCAGAAAAACGAGATAGCCCAAGCTTCGCATGTCTCAAGCTCTATCTCTAATTTTAATTTAGATGATTTAGTTGGTGTTGGATATGAAGAGTTTTCTGATTTGTGACCTTCAACCACGATAAATCCCATGAGGGGGGTGACAAAGGTTTGGTTTTTTTTTGTACTCCATTATGATGTCTCTCATACTAGAAATTGAAAACATTGTTTCGATTTGGATCTGGATCTAATATTTGTGATGGGGATTCGATTCAAATCTCTCTCTTAGGTTTTGATCTCTTTATTGTGTGATCATTAATTTTCGAGTATCTTCTGAAAATTTGGTTGTTTTGGAATTGAAATTGTGTTGCAGGTGAGCTTGATGAAATTTGCTTTCTTATCATCCGAGTTCGTTCAGTACAATCAAACCCAAGAAGACAATATAGTTGAACTTGAGAGAATGTGAGCTAATTGGTTTAGTTAGAATGGTAACATTTTCTTAGTCTGAATCATTCACATCCCATCTCCCAACAATATGTTTTCTTTTTGATAATGATGGCTCTCAGACTAGAAATCATTCACATCTCATCTCCCATCACGGTCACATTTGAAGATTGAGGAAGTATTGTTGAGAATTCATGAATACTTTCCTGAAACTTATTCTCTGATTTCAATTTTTATTGCAGGGAATGGGGTTGAAGATTTCTCTAAGCTATGTTGCAGATGATATAAGATGCAAGTATGTTTTGGATATTTGTAGAAGAGACTGGGTTCCTTTATCCAATTTTACTATATATGTTGTTTAGACATATATGATGCTTGAGAAACCTTTTAATTTTTTTTTGGTACTTGTATGATGTATAACATTCTCACATGCTTATGTTAGCACTTTGCTTTAACTGTGACTGAGTTTCATGAAAGGTTGTATGAAATTCGAAAAAGATTGTATGAAATTCGGGAAGGATTCTAAGAACTTTCGGAAGGATTTCCTCGAACTTCATAATGGCTTTCATAAAAAAAATTTAGATTCCTAAACATCAGAATGTGCACAAAATGAAATCAAGTATGTTTTGGATATCTGCAGAAGAGACTGTGTTCCTTTATCCAATTTTACTATATATGTTGTTTAGACATATATGATGATTGAGAAACCTTTTAATTTTTTTTGTACTTGTATGATGTATAACATTCTCACATGTTTATGTTAGCACTTTGCTTTAACTGTGACTGAGTTTCATGAAAGATTGTATGAAATTCGGAAAAGATTGTATGAAATTCGGGAAGGATTCTAAGAACTTTAGGAAGGATTTCCTTGAACTTCATAATGGCTTTCATAAAAAAGTTTAGATTCTCAAACATCAGAATGTGCACAAAATGAAATCATTACCCATCACTAATGGAATAATCTACTAAAATTTGACACATTGATCCAAAATACACCAAAAATATATATTTAGAAACACATATATTTAAACTTTTGAAGGGTTCAATAATATTTAGGAATGACTTTTTGAAATTCAGGATGGTCTTCATAAATATAGTAGTTAAAAAAAGATTACATGTTTAACGTGTTCTTGCTTAAATTCAGGATGGTTTAAACATGTTGTGTGCTTTGCCATGGAACATCTTGTTCATCATCATCTATTTTTTGGAACAACATACTCAACTTCCTTACACCGTTTCTTTCTTCTTTGCTGAAATCAGTATGTAAAAAAGCCCACATTACAATTAAACACATCAAAGATATCACACACTTCTCCAACACAAGACACAAGATAATTCTATCTTGTAAAGAAACATTTCAAAGAAATCATAGACATAACACTAAAATACTTCATAAAATCCGTTTAGGAAGGTCTTCCTAATATTTATAAAGGCATTCTTGAAATTTAGGAAGGCCTTCCATAATGACGAACACAAACTTCCACTCAATTGCCCATTTTTCCATCTTCATCATCAACTCTCTGCTTTGTTCTTGAATTATCTGCTATCATGTATATTATCAATCACTTGAGTTAGAGCTGAAAACCTTATTCAACAACATGATCAGTCCATGAATTCAATTTTTGTTTTAACATTACTTCAAGAGATATCTTATATATGACATTTAAACTAATTCTGCAACACTACCAGATTGATTATCCTTAAAACCCCGGAAACACTACCAAGTTGATATGTGTCATTAACAAAACAATTCAAAAACTCATAGCAAGCTAGATACTTTACCAAATTCAACCACTCCTAAACAGCTTACACTTCTTCTCAAAAGAATACTTAAAACTCTCCCATATAATCTTACCTTTATTTCTATCATCTTGTAGCATAAGATTCCCAGAATCCAAGTAGTTGAATCCCGCTCCTTTCTTCCACCTCTCACCACGATATCCATCATTGTTCCTCTTCCTCTTTGACGATGTCTCTCTTTGTCCTGATGACAAGAGTCTTCCACAAACTCCAGCAAATCTGTAAACCATATTCTTAATATGTAATTTCTCGATTTGCTTGGTCTCTCATCATCGTCTTTTTCGTATTTATCCTTTTCTTCATCATCTTTGTTGAATTGGAAGTGATTATTCAAATTCAGAGGTAGTCATGTGAGAGGGCGAGCTGAGATTGGAGCAGGGTTCAAATCCAACTCTTCATTTCGATTATCGAAAGGCCAGATCTCAAATGTGGCTTGAAGCGGCTGAAGATGAGCTAGATCTCAAATGTGGTGATTCACGGCAAGCTTCACCAGAGAAATCCAAAATTGTGAGTTTAATTTAAAATAATAAATTTTGTATTTAAATTAAATATCAAATATCACTTAATGCTACATTTGGAAAAATTAAAAGAAATTTATTAAGAGTGCCATGAACAGTAAACATTCTTTTGGGATATGTCACTTTTGTTAATTCCTTTTCCCGGGTGCCATAGAAACAAACTAAAAAGACTATATTGCCCTCTAAAATCTAACTCTAATCTTTTCAAAACTTTTCAACAATCTTTCATCTCTTTTAACCTTCGTCGTTCTCTCCAACTCTCCTTTTTTTCATATTTCAATTTTTTTTTGTGAGTCTCTCCAGATTCGTCTAAAAAATAGAAAACCAAGCTCTGCAAAAATAGATAATTTTTTCCATAATTTACTCCAATCAAGCTTTACATCTGATCCAATTTTACCCGTTGCATATGAGATATCCTTTCATCTGTAACATGAGATGCTCCTATCGCCGTCAGGGATGCTTCCTTCTAAAGCTGGGTATGAGATGGACCAGATCTAGAGGACAATAATTTGTCCTTCGCTTAGCTTGTATAACAAGTTGGTGCACATAACTCTCAAAGATTGAATTTTCGGTGAACTTTCTGCTCTCATCTTCTTACTTTATTTTTTTTTGCTTTCTCTCTTCAAACACTTTGGGCCGGTGGACCAGATCCAGTCGACCAGGTTTTTTTGTCCACCATTATTATGTCCTTTGGAATGGCGTTTTGTGTCTATTGCTAACAAAAAAATTGTCCATATTTTATGTCTGCAAATCCGGTAGACTAGATCCAGTCGACCAAGTTTTTGTCCACTACTAGTAGGTCATTTGTTATCTTGAGTAGACCAGATCTATTTTGTCTGGCGTTTTATGTCCATTGCTAATAAAAAAACTTGTCCACACTGCATGTTAGCAGATCTGGTGGAACAGATCCAACAACCAAGGTTTTTGTCCACCACTATTATGTTCTTCGTTCTCTTAAGTTTGCCATATTTGTTTGGTCTAACGTTTTGTGTCTATCGCTCACAGAAAAATTCCCATATTGTAGGTCTGCAGAGCCGGTGGACCAGATCGAACAACTAAAATTTTTGTCCACCACTATTATGTTCGTCGTTCTCTTGAGTGGACCATATCTTTTTGGTATGACTATTTGTGTCCATTGATAACCAATAAAAATGTCTCCATTGCAAATATGAGCTCCGATGGACGTGATACAACAATTAAAGTTTTTGTCCACCACATTTACTTGTCTGCAGAATGATGAACAACATGTTTCTAAGAAACTAATGTCAATCACAATTTATTTCTAAAACCAATCAAAGCTTTAATTGTAGAATGTTAAGAATCAATGATTTAATGGAAAAGAAAATCGTTTATTAATGATGTTTTAGATAATACACAAAATAATCCACACCCTCTTTTACTCTCTCTCTTTATTTTAGGGGTATTTTATCTTTCTATAAACGGCATAGAATTGAAACATGACATTTTAAAGAAGAAAAATTTAAAAATGGCATTTTTTACAACTTTTATTTTGAAAATGGCATTTCTAATAAAGTTCCCAAAAATTAAGCTTATGTGCTACTTTTGGGAGAAAAATCTAAAACAGTCTAAGGTATTTCTCAACTAAAAAAACAATGCATATTTCCAAATATACTCAATATCTTTTTGGTGTTGAAAATTCAAAGAAAATTAGTATTTTAAAATATATAGTATTATTTTTAGATTTTCGTGATAATTAAAATTATTTAATAAACCGTCAAATTATTTATTATTTAATAGGAGTAGATAAATAGAGTGATTCATTTAATTTTAATCTGATAAATAGGTTCAAATTTCAGATCCCTTATAAATATCCCATATCCCTAGGAGTCGGTTTAGAAAGATAAGGTCGACTCGAGCCTAGGGAAAAAAAAGGAAACTAGAGTCTTTTAATCTCCAGAATCCTCTGCTAAAATGGCAAAGAACATGTACGTGGTGAAGCGCGATGGATGGGTGGAAACTTTTGACTTGGAGAAGATTAAAGTGCGACTTAAGAAGCTAAGCTATGGGCTTAGCAGTTACCATTGTAACCCTCTCCTCGTTGCTCAAAAAGTATCTGCTCGTTTCTACAATGGAATCACCACGACTCAACTCGAGGAATTGGCTGCTGACGCGGCTGCTTCCATGTCTTGCGACCATCCTCATTATGCCTACGTACGTCAGTATTTTTTCCTTATTTTTTTTTCTGCCAGTAATAGGATATGATTTTTGCATTCCTTTTATTTTTGTTTGTTTTCAGCTTGCTGCTAGGATTGCTGTCTCAAATCTTCATAAGAACACTAAGAATTTATTTTCTGAAACGTGAGATTACTCTTCAGCTTGGATTTTTTTCTTGGTCTTGCTTTGAGTTGAGTGTGTGTATCATTCATTATTTGAGTTTATAATTTCAGGGTTGCAGACATGTACCACCTTGTCGATGAAACATCTGGACTGAAGACTTCTCTAATAGATGAGCATGTATCTAGGATAGTTATGGAGGTAAGGTAGCTTTAAGATAAAGGGCTATATCCTATATATATGTTTCTAAATTGGTGTCATGAGCGGTGTACATGGTAAAATTTCCTAGGAATAATGTGTTTTTTTGTTTTCTCAGAACGCTGCTCGTCTGGATAGTGAAATCATATATGGCCGTGATTGTGATTATGATTACTTCGGGTTTAAAACGCTTGAGAGGTTGTATCTCTTGAAAGTCAATGGGAAAGTTGTTGAAAGGCCTCAACACATGCTTATGAGGGTTGCTGTTGGCATCCACATGGAAGATATCGATTGCGCAATAAAAAGTTACCATTTGATGTCTCAGAGATTGTTCACTCATGCATCTCCTACTCTCATCCATGCAGGAACTCCAAAGCCTCAAGTAAATAAAATACCTTATGTATTGAAATATATATATTCTTTAAGTAAGGCGTTTTATTTGCTCACGGTTATTTATTGAAAAATAAATTGAATTGGCAGTTAAGTAGCAGCTTTCTTATCTGCATGAAAGATGATAGTATCGAGGCCACACTCGAAAAGTGTGCTGTTGTAAGCAAATCTACTGGCAGTATTAGTGTTTCAGTTCATAACATTCGGGTCAAAAATGGCATTGTTCCAATACTGGATGATGTTGCTCAAGGAGGAGGTACGAGGAATGGTAAATCTTAGCTTTGCAACTTTGGTGATATCATTTTTGTCTAGTATATATGATGATCTCTCTCATGTATATATTGTGAAGGACCCTTTGTTGTATTCATGGAGCCATGGCATGCTGACATCTTTGAGTTTATAAAGCTCCAGAAGAACCACGAAATGGTACAGTACAGTCATACCAAGATAGAGATGTGTAGTTTTTTCAAGACATAACTTTTACAATGCAGGTGGAGGAGCACATGGCTAGAGCTCTCTGGATTCCAGATCTTTTCATGGAGAGAGTCAGGAGTGCTGGGAAGTGGTCACTGTTTTGTCCTAATGAAGCTCCAGGATTGGCTGATTGCTGGGGCCTAGATTTTGAGAGACTTTACACAAAGTATGAAAGAGAGGTGAGTCCCTAGCTATTTCATCCGATGTATATATACTGCTTCTTTTATAATGTAAGTTGAACGAACATAACTTGTATTAGGGAAAGGCCAAGAAGGTTTTTGAGGCGCTGGACCTTTATTTTGACATCTTGACCTCCCAGGTAGAAACAGGAATGCCATACATGCTTTTTAAGGTTAAGTAACATTCATATTTCTGTAGCTTTTTCTTATAGTCATATAATATAACCCACTGGCTCTTGATTACTGTTGAATTTGATACTCTTTTGTAGGATTCATGCAACAGAAAAAGCAATCAGCAAAATCTTGGTACCATTAACTCCTCCAGTTTATGTACTGAAGTTATTGAGTACACTAGTCCAACAGAAACTGCTGTTTGCAATATTGCGTCGATTGCTTTGCCCAGATTTGTTAGGGAGAAAGTGAGTTAGAAATTAGTTTGTTGGTTCTCTAAATTTGCTTTTTTCTTCATCACTCGAGAGTATAGCTCTTAACAATATTCTTCTCACAACAGGATGTCCCATTGGACTCTCATCCATCTAAGCTTGCTGGCAGTCTGCGCTCAAAGAGTCGTTACTTTGATTTTGACATGCTAGCCGAGGTCAGATATTATATAGCATACTAAACACTTGCCTTGTTTGACAAGAAATCTGAATCTCAACAAATCTATATATCTGGAACCTTTTTTTATTTATTTATTTAACTTTTGTGTGGCCAGGTAACTGCTACTGTTACTAATGATCTCGATAGGATAATAGACAGAAACAACTATCCTGTGGAGACGGCAAAAACTTCAAACATGCGTCATAGACCTATTTGTATTGGTGTACAAGGTCTTGCAGATGCATTTGTCCTACTTGGAATGCCATTTGACTCTCCACAGGTAGACTTCTTTGTTTAATGACCATCCTTGGGGAATTTTTTTGTTTTCTCTGTTCTAACCAGTTTGGTTTGTTGTTACTTCAGGCCAAACAACTAAATATGGATATATTCGAAACCATTTATTACCATGCACTCAATGCGTCTTCAGAGCTTGCTGCAAGGTATAATGCGTATGAGACATACAAAGGAAGTCCCATGAGCAAGGTATGCATCTCATCCTGCAATTATATCAAATATCTTGTGAGTTAACTTTGTAATTTAGGATTGTAGATCGTGTGCTTGATTATATCCGATGATTCTATAGGGGATTCTTCAACCTGACATGTGGAATGTGACTCCATCTAACCGCTGGGACTGGGCTTTGCTTAGAGACATGATATCAAAGAATGGAGTGAGGAACTCTCTTTTAGTCTCACTGATGCCAACTGTTTCAACCAGTCAGATTCTCGGGAACAACGAATCTTTCGAGCCATATGCATCAAACATCTACAGCCGCAGAGGATTGAGGTGTGTGATTAAATTGTTTCTAGTATTCCCCCACACTGGTTTACTCATTCCCTTTCCTTGTGTTTGTTCAGTGGGGAATTCATACTTGTAAATAAGCATCGTCTTCATGATTTGACTGAAATGGGTCTTTGGACTCCAACACTGAAAGAGAAGGTCATTAGTGAGAATGGTTCGATATGCAATGTCCCTGAGATACCTAATGACTTGAAAGCTATCTACAGGTAAAGGTTCTTTATTCATTTTTTAAAAAAAATACTTTTCTTCACCCACTACAGTGAATCTCGGATTTGAATTTGGGACAATTGCATTTTATATACCTTTATTTGGCCTTGAATGCAATAGTAGACCACATATTCGATATTTCAGAAACATAACCACTAATGGTACTGAAATTACAGTTTACTCATAGCATTGAGTGTTATTTAAGCTTACAAATTCAGGTTGTTGAAGCTGTAAGAGCTTCAAATTTGGTTGTTCATGGTTATTGGAAAATTGATGGCGGTGGCACAACTGTAAATAAAAGAAGTATATGAGAATATGGATGTAATAAACATTTTCACAAAAAATTCAGATAAATCAGAAATAATGGCATTTCTGTGAATACAAAGATTTAATAGGGAGAAAGTGGCAAATGTTGGAAAGAGAAAATGAGAGGTCTAACATTGCAATTGACTCAAGTTTGTAGTCTAATTTTGCAAGTCTCCCTTTGACTTTCTTACAATTTTACACAATGGGAGATTAAACAAGAAACGGTGGTTGACATGGCTATTGATCGTGGATGCTACATAGATCAAAGCCAGAGCTTAAATATACGCTTGGAAGAACCTACCCACCGAAAGCTCAGTTCCTTACATTTCTATTGTTGGCGTAAGGTATGATCTTTACTTTAAAACATTTCCCAAAATTATTGAGTTTCAAAAGAATTATATGAGCAAAGCATTGAGTTTCAACAGGGTCTGAAAACTGGGATGCACTGCCTGATGACTGACCCTGCGATCAAGGTAAATAAACCGGGATGCACGGTATGATGACTGACCCTGCGATGACCTGCTTTCACTATACTTTTTAAGTCATGAACTCTCTGTTTGCATCCGACGCTTATTGAGACACTCTGTGCATAACCTGCAATCATCATCAGTCTATTCCAGTTTTTCTCTTGTTAGATTCCAATGAGTCTTTTGTTCTGATTAATGTTTTGTGGACTCTTTTGTCTACTGTTTTCCCATACAAACTGCCCTCTATGAATAATGATCCATACTACACTTACATAGCTAAACAACAGCCATAACAAATTTTGATCCATTTCTTTGTCATGTGCTTGAAGAAAGTAAACCCTCCGATGGCGGCGATCAATTCGTCTGCAACGGCACCGATCAATTCGTCTTCTTCCTCATGGAAGAACAAGCATCTTCCCACACCAAGAACCATTGCCATTGTATCGTACTTCGCCACCGTTATCTTTGTCTACTGCTCTTCCTATTACATTTCTCTTACGGCGACGAAGAAACTGATTCCGCTTGCCTTCTTGGCAGTATGCTTTATCCCACTCTTCCCGCTCCCTCCTCTGAATCTTGAGAACCGCTTTAATGGTATATACCAGTGGGCTTTGAGTAAGTCGGTTGGTTCTTTCGCTTGCTACTACTTCTTTAAATGGATAGGCTCATCTATCAAGCTGGAGAGTGACACGTTCTTGATGAACGCATCTCTGTTCTTCCTCTTCTATCTCATTGCCATGGATCATATCTACCACACTAATGAATACGTCGGTTTGTGTGATGGTTTCTTATTTGCGGGTTTTAGTTTGATGACCGAGCACAACATCATCCCCAGTTCGTTGTTATTTGCGTCGGTTCTGGACTCTCATTCTTGAAAAACATTCGGCAATTCTTGAAACCTGATGGGCTGAGCCAGGTTGAAGAAAGAGATGGAGATGATGACAGCCTCACCGCTGACAGAAGGGGGAAGGCCAGAACAGTTGCCGTCATATCGTACTTTGCCACCGTGTGCCTATTCCTCCGCTCAACCTTCTTCGCCTCTCTCCCAATTAAAAAGCTTTGGGTCCCGGTCATCACTTTCGTCGTATGTACCGTTCTACTCTTTCCCTTCCCACGGCTACGTCTTCTGAGGCGTCTGAACAACACACACAGTTACGCCATCTATAAATTCATTGGGTCGTTTTGGTGCAGTTATGCCTTCAACTTGTTGGGATCTTCAGTTCAGCTTGATAAGGATAGTTTTCTGAGTCAAGCTTCACTCACGTTTGTCATCTTATTAGTTGCCTTAGATTACTTGTATGAAGTTGATGAGGATTTTGAAGTGTGCAACGGTTATCTTTTCGCTGGCTTTGGCTTGATGATGGGTCAGCAAGAGATACCACAGTGGGTTGTCTCTGTGATAGGAATAGCTCTTTCTTTGGTTAAGAACTACTTGCAACTATGGAGGAAAGCTGATGCTCTCAAGTCTACTATAAGTAAAAGGTGGGACATTGAGAATAAAGGGAGTGAGCGGGATGATGCTGAGTAATAAAAAAAAAACAGAGAGCAGCTGGAGATTGAACAGAGGAATCAAACACCAGAGAAGTTGGACAAGGTATTACAAAGGGTCAAGTGAAGGATGACATAAGTACTCGGTATAAATGTATGTAGCCTACTAATCTACAAATAAAGAAAAAAAGTTATGGAACAAATATAAATACGATTTCTGATTTCATTTGTGTTCACCATATTTATGATTTTGTTTTTTTGTAGATTCTATGAACAATCCTACTATATTCACTAGCATCTACCCATCGTACACCACGAGTCAATTTTTTTTCTTCTCTGTTTCTATATAATTTTTAGACTTTTGGTTTATTTAAATTGGCATAGTTATGTTGTAGTTTTGTAACTACAAAACTACATATGTTACGTTGCTATATATACATTATATGTTTTTTGTTTTTTTTTTAAATCAAACTAACTATATATATTTATGAATATATATAGGGGATGGTATAGATAAACTCAAAATTGTAGATAAAGTTTACAATTCTATAGTGATATATATAATTGTTCTAGTGCTGTATTTTTAATCTAATATATATATAATATATTTAAATGTGATTTATTTAGTATTTATTTGGTTTAAAAATAAGAACTTAATTTATGATTGTAAATTATATATTTTTTTTTAATATATGCTAAACTACAATACATTTAGAGATGTCCAACGTTATTAATTGTTTTACGTAAATACACTTAATATAATATTTGGACTGCCGACCGTCTTTTTTAAAGTATATTTGTAGTCTTTAAATTAAAGATTCCCACTTCATAGCTTACATAAATAAATTTTAAGAATAAATTAAACTCAATTATGGATATAGCTTACTTTATTATCTCACGTAAAAGAAGGAAAACATACATAAATCAATAACATTAAATAAAGTCAATTAACTTTAGTTTTTACATAAAAAAAAAGATTTGCTTCTCTACCACGAACCAAACACATAAAGTTGTCAAAATCCTACCATTAAAGACTATTAAGAACAGAAAATTAGTTGTGCCTTTTTCCCATCTTCACGTGTCACGTCACCTGGTATGTGTGTCTTCTTCCTCTTCTCTTTCGAATTTTTTAATTCATCTGTATGTATAATTCCTAAATCTACAATAGATTTCGATTGTTATACAAGTGTCGGTTCTCTCTTGATAATTGTACCAAAAAATAATTGTGTTTCTTCCTCGTCATTATTTTATTTTCTTGTTGTTTGATCATCTATTTTTCGTTTTATTGACAAATTTTATATGATATACAAAAATAAAATCATATCTTATTTGTGTAGGTTGCGATGGAGAGTAATCATCAAACTGTTCCTGTTGATAAATCTGAATATAGTCTGCAAGTCTCAGGTGAACCCGATTTTGTTAGTCAAAAAGAGTTTTAATTTCAAGCCGGAAAATATGATTCAGTTAGTGGAGACGAAGCTTCAGGCAGTGAATTTGAGGAAAAAGAAGAAGATAATATAAGCCAACAAAGAGGACCATGTTAAAACTGAAGAGATTTCTACTTTAGGACCAAACACAGAAACTGGGAAGAAAGATAAACTGTGTATTGGGATGGAGTTTAGTTCTGATAAAACTGCATATAAAGTTTATAAAAAGTTTGGAGGAGAACACGGTTTCAATGTAAGAAAACAACGAAGGAAGAAAATAAATAATAAGGTGGTGAGGCTTCTTTATGTTTGCTCAAAAGAGAGGTTTAGGAAGGAAACTAAGCTCAAAACATGTTATTCGCAACGAATTATACGGTGTGGTTGTAAAGCTCACATGACTTGCTACCTTCAAAAGTTTAAGATTGTGTCTTTCAGCCAGAATCACAACTATGATTTAGTGAAGACGCCTATGAAGAGCAGTTATGACTTATTGTCTTTCTTTGAACACTATGAGAGAGTGTTGGATGATCGACGGTATAACGAATTAACTGCAGACTTCAAAATGATGCACACCTCATCGGTATTATCTGCTTCTGTAGAGATGTTGCAACATGCAGAAGAAGTGTATGCACCCACAGTTTTTAGCTTGTTTCAGAAGCAATACACAGTTATTGGTGATTATGTTGCAAAAAAAGGTCAGTAAGTCTGAGATGGTATATGAATACAAAGTATCTTATCGTGGTGGACCGCGCAAGCATTTGGTTAATTATGATGCTATAAACCAAACAATACACTGTAGTTGCATGAAGTATTCTTTTGCTGGGATCTTATGTCGTCATGCACTGAAAGTGTTGGATAAGAAGGATGTTAGAAGAATTCCATCTAACTACATCTTGACTCGATGGAGTAAAGAAGCAAAATCTCGAAGCATATATTCTTATCGTTGAGAGACACTTAATGGATCTGTAACACAATCGATTGGAAAGTGTTACAGCCATTTATGTCGCGATTTCCGTGAGATTGCATCTGTTGCTGCTGAACATGTAGAATTGACGATGTGTGCAAATGAAGCTGCATGTCAGTTACTTAAAGAATTAGAAGAAAAGAAAAAGGAACTTGTGAAAGCTAATGCATGGATGCTATCAACTTCAAATGTTGAACCTGTGGAAGGAGAAGAAGACGAAAAAGTTCCAAACGCACGTGGAATTAAAAGAAAAGCTACCGTTGGACAACCAAAGAACAAAACAGTCGGGCCTCATGGTGATTTGAAATTTTATATTTTGTAGGAATTTGACAAGAACTATGATGATTTATCGTAAAGTTCTATTATTTTGAAGTGGAAAACATATAGAAGTGATGAAACTCTATTATTATCTATATTAGTTAAATTTGTTTTTGTAACTCTTTTTGTTTAGAGGTCAAGTCGTTAAATCCATGAACAATTCTAAAACTATTTTAATATCTTTGGTCGGATTCCTAATTGATACTTACTCAGGCTCTGTTTCTTTTTTCTTTTTTTGTTGGATACATATAAATTTGACATTTACTCGACTTATCTTATTTTCTTCTCTCTAATACTAGTTTATCTACAAAGATGCATGTGTATCTTGTATACAGAGCGAGCATCTGTTTTTTTTTTTTTTTTACTACTATTTACTACTATTTTTCTTTTTCATTTTAGAATTTAACTGGAAAATAAAAGAATGAGAATGCACTTAATCGATATTTTCTTAGAGCAAAAAAAAAATAAAAGACAACACAAATAATTAGTGGTCCCTACAGTTATGTATGCTTTCCTTTTTTTTTTTTTACGTGAGACATATAACAAATGGTATCCATAATTGAGTTTAATTTGATTATTTTGTTTAAATAATATAATTAGTTTATTTTGATGACATGACTATTTGATTGGTTTTTAAGTAGGGGATGAATAAGATGGGTTCACCCATAAGGGTGAACCCAAGAATTGTTTAAATTTTAATATGTTAAGATGTATTATATTAAGGGTGAGACATAGAAAATATATAATGTTACCGTTAAAAAACAAATACAGATATAATTTGAAGGATTTTAGATCTGCGACATATAAAGAACAATCGCTTAATATTTGGAGTGCCGACGTATCAAAATTGAACGTTTTTTTGTTTCAATAACGATTCATTTCCTCAAAATCGCTTAACAATTTTGTGTCTCTTCTTATAATCGTTGTAATTTTAATATAAGATACTTGATATAACAATATATAGTCATGTTCAAATTTGTTGAGACATACCTTTCAATATATTCGGAAACACTTCTTTGAAAACAACTTTGTTTTCCTCTCAATCTTGCCTTTTTTGTTAACAATTAAGATTTTTAATCCTTTTTTTGAAGTTACCCTAGATAACGCAACATATAGCTGTCATGAGAAAACACTGGTCTTGGTAAATATAATGCAACATGCTCTACAGATTGTCCCTGACTTTTTTTAATAGTCATAGCAAAAGCCATAGTTGAAACTGTTGTCGCCTCATTTTGAAAGGGAGTTTGGTGTATGATGGTGTGAGAACAATCTGTGGAATCAAGACTATATCACCAATTCTATCGCCTGTTATTACTCTTGCTTCTACAACATGTGCTGTCATTTGTGCATCTGAAGTCTAGTACCATTGCATAACCCACCCTTTGGATCAATGTTCCTAAGCAACATAACAGGAACTTCAATTTTCAAACACAAGCTGTGATGTTGCAAACATGACAGCTTTATGCTGTTTAAAAAATCTGGTGTAATCACTGGAGTTTTAAGGGAATCCAAATCTGTTGGGTCAATGCTATCAGCACTTAGATAGACCATTCTCTCACCTGTATATTAATAAGCAAACAATGTGTTAGTAAAATATGAATCACAATCAAAACTACTAAAGATTTAAATGTTATAGTTTTAAAATATGTGTATAAATCAGAATACTTACTATCTAGTTTTTTTAGCATATACTGGTTTATTGTATTCATGTCATCATTGGTTGGTGCTAAAATGACTCTTTTTGGAAAAATTCTGCTTCAGGTTTATCTCCTAACAATGCCGGATTGCCATATATTTCCCTAGTAATACCTGCAATAGGATTATCTGCTTTTGTAATCAAGAAATCTTCTGGGATATCGATTAAAGCGTCACCATCATTAGGTTCTGAAATTCTACCATCACCAACGTCTAAAAACCAATTTGAAAATTCTTGGATCTCTTTAGATTCTTCTACATTTAAGTTTTTTAGTAGACTCATATTCTTCGTCAGCTTTAGAACCTCACAGTGATCCCATATGTAAGAAGCATTTGGAGCTGATACGACTATTTCAGCCCGTCCTGCACCATTAATCAGAGGAAGGATTTGTCTGAAATCACCTCCGAAGACCACAACCTTTCCAACAAAGACTTTGTTCTCAACGTCTCCTATAATATCAGAAAAGCTTATGTCTAAAGACTCAAAACAATACTTGCTCATCATTGGCGCCTCGTCCCAGATGATAAAAGATTTCTTTTTGATCAAATTAGCCAAATCAAAATTAAGCTTTAGTTTACATAGAGAATAGTCATCCACTATCAGAGGTATGGTAAATCTTGAGTGTGCAGTCCTACCACCTTCTAACAACAATGAAGCAATGCCACTGGATGCCACGTTAAGTACTATCAATCCTCTAGATCTTATAGCTGCTGAAAGTGTTTTCAACATATATGTTTTTCATGTTCCTCCGCAACCATATAGAAAGAAAAGTCCACCAAGATTGTTGAGAACAGCGCTAATTATCTTATCATAATCACCTCTCTGCTCATCTGTTAGCATTTGAATCCATTCGTCATGCTTTTCTTTTAATTCATCATGGTTGTACCTCATTTCTTCAGCAATGAAACGGTTGGAATAATTAAGTCCTTTTATAGATGGCTAAGGAAAGTCTCCAATATTTTTAGAAGATCCTCCATTAGACAGCATTATCTTCTCTATCTCTTGCAACGCATAGTTCTTTATTTCTGATTCAGTTAAATTCAGATTGAAAAACATGACAACATTTAAACTAACTATCTTCAGCAAACAATATTAAGTAACACTCTAAGAAATACTAATTTTGGATCCTTAAAAAAGCTATGCGTTGCAAAATCATTAAAGCAGGCGGTTAATTGAAAAACGAACTCCATACAAACCTGGATTGTTAAATTCTTCATTCTTTTTGTTTTCAATATCTTCTGATAGAATCTTCCATGTTTCTTCCCAGACATGTTCTGGTCTTGATAGTGAGTCTGAAAGAATCATCATTGCAAAAAAAAAATCCATAAATACTCACCAAAACACTAGTAACTTGCATCGAATAGACTATCAATCCAAAACTGATCATCAGATATGATCCCACACGCAAAACATGTTTCTTTATATGATTTGTAGACAACACCATTATAGGTTTTGATGTCATCAAAACATGTTGGACCCTTCACAATATTAAGTAACAATCTAAAAAAATACTCATCTTCTAGTTTTTTGGGCACATAATGAATACGACCTAATGAAAATCCACGACTCCTTTTACTGAATTTTATTCTTCCCATCATAAGTGAAGTATCCTGGGATTTCCACATATGTGAGTTGCATGTTTTCCCTTTTTACCTACAGCATTATTCCTATTCAAAGTCATCCAAGCCATGAATTGAGAATCTTGATTAGCCACACATTCCAAAACGTCTTCTATTTCCCTCTACATGACAAGATAACTTCTGGACAGGGGTTGATCTGTATTGGATGGGGAACTTAAATGCCTCCATATAACCTCTAATGCCGAGACGTACAGATTGATGGTGAGACGTACCTTTATCATTGAAAACATTAAGATATTTTCACAGATTGATGGTGAATTAGTAATTTATGCAATCTTCAAAAATTTGAAAAAGTAACTTGCAGTCAAATAAATCTTTGATTTCATTCTTCTTCTTTTTAGTTTGATATGTTGCTCCACCAACATTAGTGTCTTCTGTAATGGTTTTGTTAGCCGGCTCCACAATGGCAACTACACGGTATGGACCCTTATTGATATAATTGAATAGGTTTTTGATTGAACCGCTTTGATTGCACCATTCCACGTTTATGTGAGCTCGATAACGAAGAGATAATTTAGCATTGTAAGGTACAACATACCTATTGTCATATTTTATGCCACTTTTCTCTACAAAATGTTCTGAACGACGCCTCCTATAAATAGGATAACCAAAATAGGATAACCATCACACTTGGTTATATCTTCATATTTTTTTGAGAATAGTTTAAAACACTTCCCATCAACCATGCACGGTGAATTTGTATTTGCTGCACCATATGGTCCATGAATCATTGAATCTTTAATGACTTCATAAAGTTCTGGATCTTCATCTTTATATCTCTGCTGAAATGTCTTGTCAATGTCATCTGCAGTTGGTAGCTCACTTTTAGCATCCATCTACAATCGAATATGAGCATGTGAAAGTCCTCTCTTCTGAAATTCTATAGTATACATAGCCGCAATTGTATAGCTATTTTAGTCATGGTTTTTTAGAGATTTAAATTGATTACAAAAATCCTATTCTAACTATTTAATTAAAATGCTTACCAGCCTTTGTTTTTCCCAACAACCGCTTTTCTATCAAATCTTTCATTAGCGACTCCAGCTTGATTTTGAAAATTTTAGCAACTATGACAGGTCTGTCATCTGCAGTCAACCCTCTTTTCTGGACATATATAGTTATCTCTGGCCACTTTGGATTACACGTGAAGGTGATAAACGAATCTGGAAAACCGTAGTGCTTTCAAATGGCCATATCATCATAATAGCTTTGCACCATGTAATGTGGACCTCCTATGAATGATGTTGGGAACAGAATTTGATTCTCATGTTCACTCATATTAATCTTTCCAGATTCTGCTTCATATTTTATGGTTGTGTAATTCTCACAGCGTTTCTTGGACTTGTTATACTTTATATAAGATAATTGGTTTGTCTTGATAGTTGTGTAAGTAGCACAGAGAAACTGTTGAAAAAATCGCTTAGAACGTAGGAGTGTTTGACACTCGTTTTCCCTCTCCTGTATCCGGAAGGGAAACCATTGTCGCATGCTTATACATTTTTTCTTGTTCTGGTTGTTTATATTCTTGTGAAAGCTTTTTCTATACCATGCCTCCACCCATCTCCACCATAACAGAATATCAGCGGATACTATAAAGCCAAGTAGGATATATGGATTTCACTGATTCTCTATAGGCGCCCAAAACTCTTTTCTTGTATAACTATATCTCTAGATGGCCTCTCTTTCCTGAAATCACCTAATATTAATGCTGCAACCTCAGATGCTTTAGGCATGCTATAAGTTCTTCCATCAACTCCAACACGATCAGCAACAATTCTCATGTGAAACGGTTCAGCAGTATTAGATTCAAACCTATCTTTGGCTGATCTGAAGTTTTGGACATATTGGTTGATAGTGTTGAGCATTTGGATGATGGATTCAATTAATTCCTTCTTCAAGTTTTGTTTCCCACCATCTCAATATGTGCTTTTGCCTTTGATGCATTTTTTGCTTTTGCCAAAATACATATAATTAGATAGTACAATTATAAGTTTTTTTAAAATTTACAAAATCACAGTTGCTCTGTTATCAACTTCAGTCTCAGTATCGGCAATATATAGCTGTGAATACTTTTCATAATCACCATTTTCTGTTTTCAAACTTCATATTAAATGGTAATTTCCTCCTCGTAATCGAAACATGTTAGGGCCTTTACCTTTCGATATTGATCTGTCAACTATCCCACCAAGTGAAGTTATTGCAAAAACCATATTTATAAATATGTTGGTGTTTCTGATAGTTTCTGCTCAGTGGATCATCACCTGAGAGAAACTTCTTGATAAGGTCTGGTAATTCTTCAAGTAAATGGAGCTTAACACTCCCTTGTCCACAACAAAGA
Organism: Camelina sativa; assembly: GCF_000633955.1. Lineage (NCBI taxonomy): Eukaryota > Viridiplantae > Streptophyta > Magnoliopsida > Brassicales > Brassicaceae > Camelina > Camelina sativa. The sequence goes on from NC_025700.1 coordinate 8,956,910, forward strand.
GTGAAAATAGGATTCATTTGATTCTTTCTCTTGTTTATGCGTTCATCAAAGCACATAAGTGCCCCATAAAACTTACACGTATATGTAGGATCACCATGGTCAAGATAACCTATTTAAAATGAAATCACATTGTTACATATAGGTATAATCAAGAAACTGGAAATGTTGTTTCAACACGCGGGAAGAAGATTAGGGATTCGGCGCCACTGACTTAGTTTGTAATTTTAAGCTTCACTTTGATCCGATGAACACATCTACTTTAAATGTAGGGAACAGGGTTTTCTTACAGGAATTTGATTAAAAATGCCACTTTCAAAACTAAACTCATGACAAATGCCATTTTCTAATTTTTCTTTTTGAAACTGCCATTTTTTTGTTTTATGGCATTGATAAAAAGACGATTTTACCCTTGAATGAAATCTGAATCAAAACATAATTAAAAAATATATAAAAATTGATGTGAATCAATTTTGTCCATCGATGAGTTCATCAATATTGTCTATCAGTTGTTGTCATATGGGAATTCATCTGGGAATTCATCAATGTTGTCCACCGGAGAGTTCATCAGTGTTGTCCTTTGATTGTTGTTCTCGGGGAGTTCATCAGTGTTGTCCATCAGGAGGTTCATTAGTGTTGTCTACCGATTATTGCCTCGGGGAATTAATCACTCATGTCCATCGGGAAGTTCATCAAAATCAATTGTTGTCTTCAGGGAGTTCATCGATGTTGTCTACCAGGAAGTTAATTAATCTTGTCCATCAGAGGGTTCATCAGTGTTGCCTATCGAGGAATTCATCAGTCTTGTCCATCTAGGAGGATAAATCAGTGTTGTCCACTGATTGGTTTGAAGAACTGCATGATGGACAATAAAACTTGTGAAAATTGAGTGAACAGCAGGTTTAAAAACAAGAAATGGACATATTTAGTCCCCAGATCTGGTCCATCAAATATGGTATACCTGATCTGGTCCACCGAAAAAAATAGGTCAGATATCAAATCTTTTTCATTAAAGTTTTAGAGAGAATGAAACAAAGAGAAGAAACTCAAAAATGATATGGAAGTTTCCAGAGAGAGAGAGAGATGGAAGAAGATGAGTATTGAAGATGAAAGAGTTGAGAAATCAAGCAACGCTTCTTCACTGGTTTGGTCTCGTCTGTTACAATCAAGTTCCTAGATTTATCTGATGTGGTGATTTATTTGTTGTTGAAGAAAGAAAGAGGGGAGAAGAAAAGAGAGAGAAAAAAAAATTAGAGATCGTGAAAGAAAGATGAGAGATAGTAAGAGAAAAGAAAGGAAAGAAAATAAAAGATATTTTTGTCATTTTCAATAGATTAAAGTGGGTTCTATGGCATTTGAGAGAAGGGAATAACGAAAGTGGCATTGGCGATAAAGATTACCACTGTTCATGGCAATATTAATATCCCTTTTCTTACCGTTTTATTAAGAAAATAGGGTTTAACATGATCCTGCAAGTTCTCATTTAGAGAGGGTGTTGCAAGCATTTTGGGTCTAGTTATCATGATCATCCCCAACTCGAACTATGCAAAAACTCTGTAGCTGATCTCTAGCTTGATTTCATTTTGTTAGCTATTCAACGGTTGTGGTCTAGTGATAAGAAAAATTGGAAAAAGGTTAAAAAATATAAGCGTTCATAGATTAATTGGTAAAGATTTTTAGGTAAAGTTTAGAGGTTACTGGTTTGAGTGAAGCTTGAGAAAAAACCATTAAAAATAATTCAAAAAAACAAAATGTTGAAAGAAACTAATTCATGTTCAATTTATTATAGAAACAAAAATCAAATGGCCCAGAAAATTTCATAGTAGTCTTAGTAATGGGTGATTTGGCTACCTTAATGTTAGTTGAAAAATATTCCAAACTCGAGTAAGGCAATGCAATAATCTTTTAGAGATGAGTCCATCCGTGGTATTGTATGTTCTTCTGATGATCAGATCAGCCAGTTGAGTTTATTATTAAAAAAAAAGTATTCTGTTGGACAATTTCGCTTTTTATTAGTTATTTTATGTTTCGGTCTGAAAGAAAACCTAGTTTCAATTAATAATGTGAATGAGATTGTAATTGTAAGGCTATTTTGACATTTAATTGACTTATGCTCAAATATTACAATTGACCAAATTATGTATATTTACTCAATAATAAAAGGATTATCCAAATTAGGATTTCGAATAGAGAATTTGTTAGAAGTATCCCTTTTCGAATATTCTTTTTCAAAAATACCCATTTTTGAACATTTCATTTTTACCTTTTTTTACACAATTACAATATGTTATATTAATATTTAGAACTTTTTTAGGATTGGGTTATCTATTTTACATTTAGGATATATTTTTGAGTGGTTAGGATTTAGTATTTGGAGTTTAGGGCTTAAAATTTAGTTGTTTTATACATAGAAAAGATGTATTTTTGGAAATAAACAACATGTAAACGTATTTTTAAAAAGTAAAATAGAAAAATGGGTATTTTTGAAAATCTTCCTTTCAAATACTGCATGGCTCACCATAATTTTTTATGATATGAGTTTGTCAATCACAAAAACAAAAAGGTATTCTCAATGGTTGTTCACTTTGTAGTTTTTTTATAGTCTTTATTTTATGCTAAAATTTCTGGTATTAGATTACTTGTTAACCGATTTCATAGTTTAGAATTATAGGTATACCACAACGACACCTATAATTAAAGACTAAAGTCTCTCTTTTTCAATTATTTTTTAAAAATGTATATGTCATATATGAATTTTATTCCTATTATTCTGGTTTTGTATTTTTACAAAATAATATTTAACGTGTTAAGTACATAATTCTTTTACTCTTGTTCATTTAAAAGAATTACAATGTTGTTCACTTTTTTGGTAATTCTTTTACTCTTGCTAGTCTTTAGTTATTCTCTCTATCAATGATTATTCAATTATTATTATTTTTTAAAAACATAAATTTCATATATATTCATTTTAGTCTTTATTCTGGCCTTGTTTTCTAATAATATTTCACGTGCTTTGTACGTAAGACCCAGTTCTCTATTATTTTGTCAACTGGTGCAGCGGCGGTATATTGTCTGAAACCATCTTACGAAGCTGTCTTTTGTCGTAATTAAGCCGTTGACTAGATACGTATAAAGTCTTTAAATTAAAGACTTAATGCAAGACTACATACACTTAATATTAAAATCAAGACTAAATGTACGACTATATATATATATATATATATATACACACTTCCTTAGTCTTTCTCTTACAAACCCTGATTACAGATCTCAGTTTGTCTGTGTATTTTGCATATTCATGGCTACAGCAAGAATCAATGCCTCAAGCTGCTTTCCCACAAGCAGAAGACTCGACTGTGAAATCCACGTCAGTCTAAGAGCTAAGACTGTGACGGTAAGGTACCCCCTAACAAAAGCCGCTCCTCGTCGCCATCTTGTCCGAAGAGCAAACAAAGATCGGAATTTGGTGGTGAATGCTATGGAGGCAGCGGAGGAGAAGCCAACGAAAAGGTATCCTGGAGAACCGAAGGGGTTTGTGGAGGAGATGAAGTTCGTGGTAATGAAAATGCATCCGAGAGAACATGCAAATGAAGGAAAAAAGGAGTTCAATGGTCCTGTATCGACATGGAATTTCACAATCGAAGGCTACTTGAAGTTTCTGGTCGACAGTAAGCTTGTATTCGACACGCTTGAAGAGATTATTCACGAATCTACTGTCCCAGCTTGTGAGTTTCTCATCCTTATTTTTCCATATGCTTTTTCTTGTTATGATTATGAATTGGGTGAGGTTTACAGATGATTTCTTGAAATGAGTTCTGTCTACTAGATCTGATTTAATCTTCTCCTAAGTTTTAATTATTAGGAGGAAAAAGTTTTGACTTTTGAGAAATGTTTGGGACTTGATTTACACACAAAAATTCGACAAAACTTGGGAGAATGTATTCAAGTTGACATTTTAAGTGATTTGTGTGATATGATTTTCAAACCATGATTTTGAAATGTTTAGCGTCAGTTCCTTCTTCTTGGATTGGATCATATGCACTTATATAACAGTCTTCAATTAATGTCCGAGTGATCACAGTCATGCTAGGTCAGAACTACAAACCTTATTCCCTATATAATAGTAGGAGCCGAATGAAATCGGCGGACCTACGTACAAACTAGGGGGTGCAACTGAACCCCTTAAATTTTTTTAAAAATATTTAGCCACTGAAAAAAATGAGTCTTTAGCAAATTTGTTTGTGTTGACCCCTTAATATTGTGGTCTTTAGAAGGATGATGTTTAATTAAAGAAAAACCTTTATTTTCTTTGAAAAAAATACTCCATCCGTTTCATAATACAGGATGTTTAGAGTAATATTTTTGTTTCATAATATAGGATGCAATTTTCTATGCAACTTTTTGATTAATTTTATATCTTATATTAATTATGCAATCTTGTTTATGATTAGTTAGGCTTTGTAAAAATAATTCTTCCTTAATATGTGTGTTTTAACTAAAACATCATATATTTTGCAACGGAGGGAGTAGTTTATTTCATGCAAATAACTCATGACACGTTTCTCTTAATTGAAGTATCATATGTGTATTATTTATTGTATTTTTTTGGTTTTAGAGTTTAAAACAGAGTTCGTTTCATGAAAAATAAAAACAGTATTATCTGTGTTCCTTTCATGAGTCGTTTTGTAAATTTTGCAGAAAATAATTTTACTAAGCCTACATCCATCATATGAGAAAATATATAATATATTAGTCAAATAAATAATTTAACTCATGATTTTTTTTGGAAAGCATTTAACTCATGATTGTGGTTAAAATTATTTGCATATTTTTATTATGATTAAGAATGTTTATATAATTTTCTTAAAATTGTTGAATTATCTTCATAATATACATGTCATCGCAAAAAAAAAAAAAAAAGATTATATGATACAAACTATATTAGTCTTTTTTTTATTAGTTAAATTATTTGACCTGGTAAAAATATTTCTAGGTCCGCCGCTGAGAATCAGAGAAAGAAACCTTAAAAATGAGGTGTAGCTATTTGAGGAATAAAATTTGTTTATATATCTTCTATGATTACAGAATTATAATAATTAAAATTAGTATAGTTGAAGTCTTGAAGACATATTTTTTGGTATTCAACTATAATAATTTTACTTTTTTTCTTAACATGGTACGTAATGAAATTTTGTATTACCTTACGTACGTATAACATATCAGTCAATTTAGTTTTCTTAAATAAAACCTAAATTTGCGTATGACGGAAGTCATGGCTAAGCATTAAAAATAGACACTATAGTATGCAAAAGGTATGTTTGTTTCATGTAAACATTGTCAAGAAAATTTGGTCCTTTTTTCTCTTGTGTAGATGTCGGGCTCAAAAACACGGGATTAGAAAGGGCAGAGAATTTGAGAAGGGATTTGGAGTGGTTCAAGGAACAAGGTCATAAGATTCCTGAGCCAATGGTTCGTGGTAAAGCATATTCTCAGTATTTAAAGAATATAGCAGATCAGAAGGATCATCCAGCATTAATCTGCCACTTCTACAACATCAACTTTGCACATAGCGCCGGTGGTCGAATGATTGGGACAAAGGTATTAAAGAACATAACTAACTATATATAATCTCTAAATAACCACTTGGAAATTATTGTAGCTGGACCTGGCATATCGTTGACCAATGACCAAATTTCTTGTAGTGATAATTTCAAAAAAGTCACTTGGGAATTTTTTTTTCATAAAAATTTACAAGTTTTTTCAGGTGTCTCAGAAGATACTCAACAATAAAGAACTCGAGTTCTACAACTATAACGGCCAGCTTCCCGGATTGTTGCAGAACGTGGGTCAAGAGGTGAACAAAGTTGCTGAGGTATATAGAACATAACAATAATGTGAAATTTTTATTTTTTTATTTGGTTAAAATGTGCATTAATTAGTTTTTAGCAGTCAAGAATAACGTGAAAAATGTCGATTTATTCAAATAGATGATAATTAACTTACCACAAAAAAAAAACATTAATATGAGAGAAAATTAAGTTTTGGTGCCTTTTAACCGTAAAGCAAATTTTATGTTGAATGGGCAGTTGTGGACGAGGGAAGAGAAGAATCATTGTTTGGAAGAGACAGAGACATCGTTCAAGTTATATTGGGAGATTTTTCGTTACTTGTTGCCCTAATTTGTGATGACCTTCTAATGAAAACATGTACAAGTCTTTCCATGCCCATTACTTTTCTAAATGGCTTAATAATAATAGGATGTCTATGTGGTTGCCGAGATGTAGGCACCCCACTTCCTTAGTTGTTTACCTGTTTCTTTTCCACTTCACGTTTATATGAACTAAACCATCTTTCTATTTGAGAGAAAATAATTATTTTCCCCTATTGAATTCTCTTGTAGGGAAAAATTGGAGAAAGTTTGGAACAAAAATCATATTTGTTGAGAAAATTTATCAATTAGGCTAAGGCCTTGTTGGTTTATTTGGTAGTCGCCTGACTACTTTCTAACATTAGTCAGAAAACATTCCAAACTCCGGACAGATAATATGATGGTCTTTTTTTGGGGGGAAAGTCTACTCTAAAACACTTTGGTGCACATTTCTACTCGCAGCCAATAGAGTATTAAAAAAAAAAAGACTTATGTTAGGGACCGGATAAGCTCTTCCAAGCCGCATAAATTCCAGCTTTATATTTTTCTGAAAAGTTAAAAATAAACAATATTTTTTAAAAAATTTGTTCATCTATACCTTTATTTGTAAATTCTCATTATCACTAATTATAAACAACCTTTATTAATAGATATTTAATCAAGTTTTAAGCAGTTTATGAAAATAAAAAGTAGAAAATCATGTTACAAACAATTAGAATTTTTTTTTTTGAAAAAGTGGCTTTCTCATTTTGTTGAAAATAATAAATGATGTTTTAAAAAAAATGATACATATAAAACTAATTATTTTCAACTTGTCATCGCCACATTTGTTTGATGTTTTGTATTTAACTAGTTCTTGGTCGATATAAAAGGCCAAAATTGAATTCTTTAACTCTTGGACATAAATTTTCTCTCTATACTTATACAGGGAAGTCACAAGAAAATTTTCAACTTTTATTACAGAGACCGTTTTGTGGACTCTCTGGTTTTTGCCTTTCATGTCATCTCTCCGTGGACTTATGGAAACAGACTTAAAAGTACATCGTATCATATACACGTACCAAAAACCTAGAAATTAGGCTTAATAAAATCTCCTCAAGTGGTACAAGGGTTTTCTAGTTTATTAGGATGAGAAATTATACCATATATAACCTAATTAGTTGTCTACATGCAAAACAATACCAAAGGTAGAAATTATTATTCGGGACTATTATCTCAAGAAAATCCAATAAATCGAATTAATCTATTGCAAAAGAAGAAGTGAAAGGGTTTATAGGAGTACACGTGGGCTGCACACAAAAGAAACGTGTGAATGAAGCCATCTTTCTAAATCTGAAAACCCTACAAAATAAATCTTCATGACTCTGTTTCGGAGTAGGGATTGTCGTCAAAATCATCTTCAAGAAGAAGAACAGTGTGGCAGACAGGGAAAGAATTACTCTTACTTAACCACCTGTAGATACAGTAATCATGAAACTCATGGGGACAATACGCCATCTGCTGAAAGTTCTGTACCTCCTCTTATATATCCTCCAAACAAATAGCACATGTCTCATTGTCTTGAGTAGGAAGAGGAGAAGATGCTCCAATGAATCTCTGTGTGACGTGAAGGTACATGTTAAACGGTGCTGGAACTCGCTGGGACGCAAAAGCAATCTCGGTACAGAGGCGACTGCATAAGAGATTGTCTTGGAAAGTTGAATGGAGAACATCTTGGATCTTGTGGGGATCAAAGCTAACCACGTTGTTTAAGATCAGGTGAGTGTCTGGGAACGGAGGACCATCATCTCTCTCACGCTTGAGATCTATCTCCACTGTTGTCGATGCAGACTCGGAGGGACACGGGAAGACGTCAATATCAACCGTGACTTCTGGAAACATTCTTGTTTTTGGAATTAGGGCAAGACAAGGACCTAGACGAGTGTTAGAGACTTGGAATTGTGAGTTTTGCTTACTTGCTGAGATGATCTTGTGGTTCTTCCCGATCTTATAACTTATATAGTCGGCGTAGGACTCTTTCTTTTCCTTATGTGTTTTGGTTTCGTATTATTAAATTAATGATTTTTCTATTTTATAAATTATTATAAAATCATTATTAATTCATATATATAATTTATGTTAAAAAACTTATATACACATAAAAAAAACCTCTAAATTTAATGTAAAAATAAATAACAAAAAACTTATTTAACTTAATATGACATTAATATGTATATAGGATTCAAATTTAAATTATTTAACAATAGTAGATATAAGTACGTAAAGATATCTGAATGGCAATAAAATGTATAGTTCGTGACACAATAATTTTATTTATTAAGATCCTCGTTTACATTGCCGTACCATCTTATAATTAAAAGAAAAAGTATAAAACAAAAAAATGTCTAAAATATTGTAAGTTACTACAAAAATTGCAGCTCACTGATGATTAATTAAATTTGAGAAGAGTATATTAGAGAAAAGAATCAAAAAAAATTAAAATTATATCCATTACTCTTAGAGAATCCACACATTTTCAATATAATTCGAGTCATGGCTTCTGTGAGTATTAAAAGAAAAACGGATTTGTGGCTTAAGGGATCCGCATCATTAGTTTTTGGATCAGCCTCCCTATTCTCAGATCTTATTTAAGTCACCAAATTATTTAGGATTGATCTTTATCTTCTACTTTTTAGAGTTTGATTATTTTTATTTTTAGCTTCTGTTTTGTACATATCTCCATCAAAATCATAGCAGTGATTTCGAGAGTAAGTTCTCTTTTTATTTTTTAAAAAAATTAACTGATCGATCTATTTCATAATTGCAAGTTTGTTTATCTAAATGAATAAAAGCAGAATTATATGTTTTCCAAGGAAACTGGTAAAGAGGTATTATTCTTGAATAAGCATGTAATATATCAAATTTTTAGTTTCTTATGATTATTAAATTTTCAGTTAATGTTAAATATTTTTTTTTACAATTTTCAAAAAATATTTATTATCCAAAAAAGAAAATGATCAAAGAAGTTAAAAATTTGCATGGTGTTAGAAACAAGAGTTTTAAGGAATTGTTCTCTTGTTGTTATCTATTCCATAAGATACAACATATATAGAAATATAATATTAGAGTTTATGTTAGAGACCAAGTCATCTACAATCTACTAATGGGCCATATAATGGGCATCCACTAATTCATAGTATTATTCATAAACATTGTAAGAAAATAACTTTAAGTCAAATAAGAATTATTAAGATAATCAATTGGTCAAAATTTCTAAAATGAAATAAAATCATTCCAAATTGGAATAAAAATTTTCAAATATGTGAAAAAAATAAATGAAAACAATATAATAAAAATTTTAGCATATAAAATAGTTACTTTCTGATTTTAGCATGACACACCTGATCCTAATCTCATATAATAATACAAGGAGGTGTAAATCCTATTTTTCAGTTTTACAACATCACCAACCCTCAAAATTTCTTTGGACACATAATGTATTTTGCCACTGGTATGAGGGATGAGCACATATCGAAAATTTTATATCCACCATCATTATTTGTATTCAGAAACGAAACTAGTGTAATTGTCATTGGATAAATATAAGAAGCATCAACATATTTTTTTAATACTTCTTGTCACAAAGGAGATTATAACTAGATTTTGTGGTTTTATTTTGAAGTTTAATTAAAGTTGTAATATTGTTACATGTTTCTAATTTGATGCATGATTCATTTAAAGTTGCTAATTATAACCCAAATTCTTTTTGAGCCTAAAGAGCCAATGGTCTACACAGCAATGATATATAAGTATATATGATGTATCTCATCATGACTTAAGAGCTTTGATTATAGTGGGATGCAAACAAAAGAAACGTGTGAATGAATCCATCACTCTTAATCTGAAAAACGTACGTGAGTTTGTGTTGTTTATTACTTGAAAGACTCTGTTTCAAAAGGTTCTCCTGTATAGTTAGTTACTTGCTGAGAAAGTGATGTGTGTTTTTTTATTTTATAACTACACTTAAAGTTATCACAATAAAATATAATTTTTGGTCACAATACACATTTTTCGGGACTAAAAGTAATGTTTCCAGTCCACAGAAGGTTGACCTGGACATCTACAAAGCTTGAACTTGAAAATAACATTACCTCCTGGTCCATTCTCTTCCCAATAATCTTGAACCACGTACAGACCATCATAGACATAATGCTTTCCTCTATAGTCCGATCTCTTCAACCCACGTATGACCCTCACTGGAGATTTTAACCTCATGCTGTTGACTAGAGCCAAATTTCCCCTAACCATTTTCTGGTCGTGAAGTATTTTTTGACTCTTGCGGATACCATTACCTCCTTCGCCAGAGTATATGAGGACATCGAAGTCAAATCTATCACAGTAACCGCTACCTTCGGATGCCACAATGCTCGTAGCTAAAACATCATCTCTTTTATGCATGTAATCGATTCCACGAACAATGCTCAAATGAAGACCAACAAGACTGATTTCCGTTTTATACTGAAACTCATCCCCAACATGGACTCCGGGCACTTGTCCAATCATTTTTGTACCATTGACTTGCTTCCCCGACTCCAAGAGAACATCCCTTGTCTTATGATGAACACTAGTCGTGGCAGTTGATTTGCCTCGTCTTGCAGCCTTGTCCCGAGCCAGCTCTTCGAACACAATTTTGAAAATTCGCAGGGTTTTCAGAACCTTCTCACGTGGGCTAAGAACATGTGTATCCAGAGGGAGTTCTTATATAAGATTATTTTAGTCGGCGTAGGGGTACTCTCCTTAATCTCTCTCTTTGAGCTTTTCTTTTCTGCTGTTTCCTTTTCTTATTTTCTCATATTTTTCTTTAGCTTAACCCTTTTTTTTGTGTTTTGAAATTATTAGAAACTAAAAAAAAAAAATTTAATTCATATTATTAGAAACTGTGATATTTTAGAATAATAACTGTAGAGTTTATCCTCTTGCATGGGAAAAGAATAGTTTTAAAAAATAATTTTAGTATATAAAATAACCAAACAATGCTTTAACTTTAAATATGGGATTATTAAACAATAATAAATATAAGCACATGAAGATATCCGAACTGCAACAATATTTTCATTATTAATATTGTCATTATTGGGACACAATACTTTAATTATTAAGATCCTCATTTACATTGTCAAATATTGATTTATTGTTGTAAGAATAAGACCTCATTTTTTCACCCCATATATATATATATATATATATATATATATATATATATATATTTCTTATTATATAAAGTTGAATTTTGAAACTTAGTCATTAACAAGATTTTGACATGTGTCAATTTATCAATTTGAGATTTTGACATATGTAAATATTTAATAGGAAAAATTTGATTAAAACAAAAAGAAAATATTTTGTTTTAAAAAATATTAATAAAGTAAAAAGATAATTATAAAAAATTTCAGAATTTAGAAAAAAACAAAGTTTTTTAAATAATTGTAATTAAGGATATTATATATATTTCATAAAATTCGAAATTATAATATTATTTACTATTTTTGTCAATTGCCTTATTTTTAATTTTAAGTGATTAATTATAAAAAAATAGAAAAAGGATTAAGGAAAATATACTTTTAATTATTAATTATAAATTTTGTACTCACTTCTATATAATCAAAGATCGCCTCATATTTAAATAATTTATTAAAAAACATTGCTTTCAACTTTGTTTAATTGAGAATATATTTTAATGGGAAAGTAAATTTTTCTTATTTTCTTAAGCCAAAATTTTCTACTACTTTCTCTTTTTTTCAGTTGGGAATAGGTAAGATTATTAAGTTGGCCAAAAAAAAAGATTAATATATGAGGCATCTTTTCTAATACTGTATTTTAAAATTTATTATAGTATTTTTAGATTGTTTTAATTTATATTTTAATTTTTGAATGATTTGGGATTCATATATTAACATGCTTATAATTTTCTATTGTTTCTTTAATTATGCCAAATTAATTTTCTTTCAATTTCTCAACCTTGATTCGTTGGTCATAAACCCTTCTTTTTTTGTAAAAATAATTGTTATCATTATTCATTCAATCCCAAAAGGAGATAACGAATAGAAGCTCATCAACCTAATGAATTGATAAAATAGGCTAATCAAACACAAGCTTACAACAAACATAGATAGATATATTGGAAAAAAATAAATCGTTGTTGATAGATCTATAGGAGCTCAAAGATTCTGACACCCTGGTTTGCGGAAATGTTTAAAATAATTGATTTAGCCACATACGTCACCAAAATGCACTTATTTTTTCAGTCAAGGGTCTTGATAGATCTTCATGATGGGTGACCTTTCTAGAAGTCATTGTCAAAATTGTGCAAGTGAGGACAAAACACAAGAAAATATCATTTGTTGATTTGTAAGGTCGGCAATCAAGTTTTTAAAGACTTCCAGACGTAACAAACCGGCCATCAAATATGGGTTGGTCCACAAGCCGGGAATAGATCTAGGGCCCACTTGGGAAGGTGGGCCTATGGACTGAGAGTAGACATGGGCTCACTAAACAATGTGGCGGGTGAAGCGTTACAGAGACAGAGGCCACATCATGATGTGTCAAAGACACTTCCACGAATACATTGAGAAATTTAGCATTAGTTACTATCAAAAGATTTTGTGACGATTGAAAAAGGTTTTGACGTTTATTGGTCGTCGGAGCAAGCTATTTTGAGATAGCAAAAAGACGTGAACATTATCTCTCCACACAAGATGAGGGCAGAGCCGAGGTTATCTCTATGGTGGAGAAGGTTGGACACAAGGTTATCTACCCAACAGAGGAGGTTGGACGCAAGATTATCTATCTCCTTAAGGGAGGAAGACGGAGCCAAGGTTCTCTCCATAAGGGAGAGGACGGAGACGAGGTTTTTTCCATGGCGGTCATACATTATTGTGATGATACATCATTGATTAGTATATTATGTTATCTATAAACACATTAAGCCAACTATTTTACTTTCACTTTGGCATAGTTACTATCACGAATACATTGGGAAATTTAACATTAGTTACTATCAAAAGATTTTTTTGTGAAGTTAGAAAATTGTTTTTACTTTCATTGGTTGTCAGAACAAACAAAAAGACGTGAAGATATTTTCTCCACATAGGAGGAGGGCAGAGCCGAGGTTCTCCCTATGATATAGAAGGTTAGACACAAAGTTATCTCCGCAAGGGAGGAAGGTGGAGGAGATTGGACGCAAGGTTATCTTTCCAAGGGAGAAAGGCGGAGCCAAAGTTCTCTCCATGGTGGAGTTGGACGCAAGGTTCTCTCCATAAGGGATGGAGGCGAAGCCGATGTTTTCTCCATGGTGGTCATACATTATTGTGATTATACATCATTGATTAGTATATTATGTAATATATATTTTTTATTCAAAATGTTTTTTGAGCAAACAATTTTAGTAATTAAAAGACTATGCAGAAGTGAAAGTAATATACTTGGTTTAATGTGTTTATATAGACAGTAGGATAGTGATAAAGAATGTTTTTGTAACATACAACAGTACATTTAGGTATAAAAAATATACTTTTAATAGTAACATACATAAAGATTTGTAATTGGATATAAATCAGTGTATTATAACAAAAATAAAATTTATATATAACATACAACAAATTTTAATAAATTTAATTTCATTTATAAAACTTTAAATCCGCACATCGGACGGGTCCTCATCTAGTATATATATATATATTACTTAGATTTAGAGTTCACTTATATTTAATTGGTATATAGAATTGAAACTTATAAAACATGAATACTTATTATATATATATATATATATATATATATATATATATATATATATATATGTACTGATAAAAAGTTGTGTTTAAACTCTATAACATTTTTTCTCTAAGTTTCCACGCCAGCCTGTTCTTCCTGCATCTCTTTAATTTTACAACGTCATCAACACTCGAGATTTCTGTAAACATATATTATTTTGCCTATGAAAATTAGGGATGAACACATATCAGATATATTTTTTTTTGTTAAAAACACATATCAGATATTTTATATCCGTTGTTTGCATTCACAAACGAAACGATATTTTATATCGATCATTGGATAAATAATATTAGCATCCAAATTCGCTAAATAGTTATTGTCACCAAGGAGATAACTTGACTTTGTGCTTTTAGTTTGAAGTCTAGCTAGTTACAGTTGTAATGTTTACATTTTTCTGATTTGATGATTTATATATATTTACTAAAACCAAATTTCTATCGAGCCTAAAGAGCCAATTAAATGTTAATAATATAAAACCCATCTACATATGACAATTTGACACTAGATTATTGGTTCGTGATGCTCTAATAGTTGTAATAGTTGGTAAGAGTGATGGTCTAATAGTTGTAATACAGTGGGATAAGATCAAGACCCACAATCTCAATCTATTATTAATCATTGGTAAAAGCAATCTTCTAAAATACGTTAGGAACTAGCCGGGCGATGGGCCATCGTTTAGCGTATAGCCGTATACGCGGCTATATATACGGAATATATACGGTAAATATATTTTATTAAAAATATATATAGATATGAATATATTACATATAAATAATTAAATATATATAATAAAAACAAAATAAATATCAAAATCTTTGTAAAAATACTCATAAAATTGTCAAACCAATAGTATCAACTTTTATATACAATAATCCATTGGAACTTGAATAATTTCTGAAAATAATTACAAAAGACAAATATGCAGTGAGATTCCAAAACAGAGTTTTACGATATCAAAACTCAAACTCAAACATAGTTTTACGATATTAAGAATTATAATTCTCTAATCAACAAGACAACGACGATAGATGATAAAGCCAAAAAAGAAAAATCATATAATCAAAATAAGAGAAGGAGAGTAAAGAAAACCTGAAGACTCTCTGTATATAGAATAAAGTTTGAGAAACAACCTAAGTGTCACAACAGTAGAAAACGATAATAAAGCTTAGCTTTTTATCAATTTATAGATCTATAGCTTGATTGAAGGTAAAAAAAAAAAAAAAAACTTACCGTATATACTCTAACCGTATAGTCGTCCGTATATATGCCGTATAAACAACCGTATTCAACCAACCCGTATTTGTTAAACGCTTAGCCTAAAAACGGTACAGTAGGTCATCGTATACCGTATTGTCACCGTATATACGGCCGTCTAGACCGTATTTTAGAACATTGGGTAAGAGTGATGCTCTAATACAGTGGGATAAGATCAAGACCCACAATAACCCTTACGTTTCTATGTTGTATGTTTTTCTGTTAAAAAGGTATTCGGAAACAGAACTCATGCTACAAGAAACATATGATTAACTATAGACAAATTCATTGGTATCCCCCTACACAGATCAGTTGCTTTTTATTGTTTCGAGTTAATAACATATTCTTTATGCTATTAGTTTTCTCATCGCTAATTAAATACTTCGTTAATTTAGCTGTCAACAAAATTCAACAACTACAATGTCAAAAAAGATTATGTTGCAACCTACATTATAGTTTTTACTAGTTAATTTGATTATAGTACGTTTTAGCTACATAATCTTTTGCTTACTAGTTTGACTATCTTATAATAATAATTATTCGTGAAAGTTATTCCACAAATCTATCCATCGATCGGTTACTTAATGACTCGTGAGATTAAATATCTCCGATAAAAAAATTAATAAGAAATTCTTAGAAATAAACTTATGGATATTTTTATTCAAAAATATTTTTTTCGCTATTTTCATTTTTGCTCTTTTTACACAATTAGAATTTTTATAAATTTTTAATTTTTTTTGCTTTTACGTTTTGGTTATTTATTTTACATTTTGGTTCTCTATTTTACATTTCGGATATAGTTTTGAGGGAGTAAAATTTAGTATTTACTATTTAGAAAATCAAGTTTAGAATTTAGTCATTTTGTATATATAAAATGTTATTATTGAAAATGGACAGAGTATTTTTCCAAAAAGCTAGAAAAAGTATTTTTGCAAATGCTCCAAATATAATTACATATTAAGCAAATACTAAACCATAAGTTAATTATAAAGATATCCATAGGTTGATGCATTTATACCGATCAAAATGTACAGCATTATACTATTAAAATTATGATGGTTATCTTTAAAACCAATCAAGCATTAAAAACATCCGATTTAATTTTAAAACAAAAACAAAAAAAATTCAAAATATATATGTCAAAAAATGGGTTAATTTTGATATATCCATAGGCTGATACAATAATATTGTTCAAATACAAACCAACAAAATGTTAAAACCAAACAAAACTATAATTATTATTATATTTACATGAAACAATATTTATCTATTTTTTTCAAGAACTTTTCATATATTCTCATATAGTTCTCCTAAATCTACATAGATTCCTTTCAGATATCCGGATAATTCCTATGCACACATATTACATCCCAATTTATTCTTAAAAAAATAATAATAATAATCATAATTTCACCATAGATCTCATAGGATTCACAAGTCTACTAGGAAACAAATTTTAAAATAATTATATGTTGCCGTGTAAGAAGAAATGCCACCAAATAAGCAAAAACAAGTGTGGATAAAACGTGTTCACCACCCGCCAATCAAATTTCATCAAAATCTCAACATTTCTCATTACACATATCTCTAGATTACCAACCAATCAAATTCCATAATTTCCGGTTAGACTAAACCGGTTAGACTCGATTTGATTCAGCCTCAAATCATATTCACAACCACAACGATCTCCTTCTTCCACATCACACAACCCCATCTCTCTCTCTGTCTCTGCCTCTCGATTCCTTGATCTCTCTCTTTTGGGTTTTGAGAGATTGAGGTTTGGGTTTCAATGGCGGTCTCAAGTGCTTTCGTTGGTTGTCCAAAGCTTGAGACTTTATTGAATCACCACACTCTATCTTCTTCTTCTTCTTCGTCGTCGTCTTCGTCTTCTGTTTCACAGACAACATTGGGTCTTAATGGGGTTCGTGCTCTTCCGAGGAACAATAGAACCAGACGAGGTTTGATTCAGAGAGCTCGTTGTGAGCTTGATTCTGCTGCGTCTAATGCAGCTAGCATCTCTGCCCTTGAACAGCTCAAGAACTCTGCAGCTGATAGTATGAGTTTCTCTTTCTTAGCCACTTAAAGTTTGAATCTTTTTGTGTGTCAATTTCAATTTGTCGAGTTATGGTTACGTTTTTGATCTGAAAGCAATGTTTTTTAAGTGATGTGAATGCAATTTTGTGGTTGTCAGGGTATACAAAGGAAAGAAGCAGTATTGTTGTGATTGGACTAAGTATTCACACAGCTCCTGTGGAGATGCGTGAGAAGCTTGCTATACCAGAAGCTGAATGGCCAAGAGCTATTGCTGAGTTGTGCGGTTTGAATCATATCGAAGAAGCTGCTGTGCTTAGTACCTGTAACCGTATGGAGATTTATGTCTTAGCTTTGTCTCAGCATCGTGGAGTGAAAGAAGTTACTGAGTGGATGTCAAAGGTGTGACCTTTTTTTCTTCCTTATAATGTTCTTCTTTGTGGTACTTTGGAGTGTGACTAATGCTTTGGAACATGTTAGTGTTGTAGTACTGCATTGAAGTTGTAATTTTGCGTTGTCTACTTTAGATTGGTCATATCATCTGTAGTGACATTGATCTGTTCATATACTATAGTGCTTGTCATGGCTGTGTTAACAGATTCTAATTCTTTTGTCAGACGAGTGGGATCCCTGTTTCGGAGATTTGTCAACACCGTTTTCTGTTGTACAACAAGGATGCTACACAACATATATTTGAAGTCTCAGCTGGACTTGACTCTCTTGTACTAGGAGAAGGTCAGATCCTTGCACAGGTGAAGCAAGTTGTTAAAGTTGGTCAAGGAGTGAATGGCTTTGGGAGGAATATCAGCGGGCTGTTTAAGCATGCGATAACTGTTGGGAAGCGTGTCAGGACAGAGACAAACATTGCTTCTGGGGCGGTTTCGGTTAGCTCAGCTGCTGTGGAACTTGCTCTAATGAAGCTTCCGCAATCTTCACAAGCGTCCGCTAGGATGTGTGTAATTGGGGCAGGCAAAATGGGGAAGCTTGTGATAAAGCATTTGATGGCTAAGGGTTGTGCTAAAGTGGTGGTGGTCAACAGAAGTGAAGAGAGAGTTTCAGCTATCCGTGAGGAGATGTCTGGGATTGAGATTATATATCGACCTCTTGATGAGATGCTAGCTTGTGCTGCAGAAGCGGATGTTGTGTTTACCAGCACAGCCTCTGAGACGCCATTGTTCTTAAAGGAGCACGTAGAGAATCTCCCTCAAGCTTGTCCTGAGGTTGGAGGACTGAGGCTTTTTGTTGACATCTCTGTCCCGAGGAATGTGGGGTCTTGTGTTGGTCAAGTAGAAACCGCACGGGTTTACAACGTGGATGATCTTAAAGAAGTTGTTGCAGCCAACAAAGAAGACAGGTTGAGGAAAGCAATGGAAGCTCAAACCATAATCACAGAGGAATCCACACAGTTTGAAGCATGGAGGGATTCATTGGAAACTGTTCCAACGATCAAGAAGTTAAGAGCTTATGCAGAGAGAATCAGAGTGGCGGAGCTCGAGAAGTGCATGTCCAAAATGGGAGATGACCTCAACAAGAAAACAACAAGAGCGGTTGATGACTTAAGCCGAGGTATCGTGAACAGGTTCTTACATGGTCCAATGCAACATTTGAGATGTGACGGGAGCGACAGTAGAACACTGAGCGAGACCCTTGAGAATATGCATGCTTTGAACAGGATGTACGGGCTTGAGAAAGACATTTTGGAGGAAAAGATTAAGGCAATGGTGGGACAACAACAACAACAACAAAAGTAAAAGAGAAGAAGGAAGAGGATGTTCATCTCTTTTGACAGACAAGATTAGTTTCCGCAAACCTCCCCAAGTAATTTGCATAGATCCTAAAGCTATGGATCTATTTGATTCATTTAATTTTATGTGCAAGAGACTAACATTTCTATTGTCAAGTGTAAGTGTTGTGAAGCTAAAGCGAGCTTGTTGCATGTTTTTTTGCTTCAGAGACACTCGGAGTGTAATGGTATTGATCCAAAAGTACCGTTGCATATTTGTAATAATGTATAAAACTTTGATTCGTGTGGTATAGAGAAATGTTTTTATCCATCGTCTTATCTTGCTTGTGATGTTGCTTTCTTGACTGGTCTTCTATGCCAAGAATTTGATTCGTTTGAGATTCAATCAACATATTGATGATCTAAATCTCACACTTCTATTAGATAATATCACGTAAAACAAAATATCATATGATTTAACAGATAAAAACAATCATTCAATCCATGTTGTTTGCAGAAATAAAATTACTCTGATTCATATTACCACAATCTTATCAAATACTTTCCCGACAAACCTGGTTTAATTGTTAAAAAAATCACAATATGGAAAGAACAAAGATTATTTGTGGACTTGTTGGCTTTTTATTAGTAACACTACATAATCCAATAATGACATAAATCAATAATGACACATTTAGGAGTGGTTTCGATAAGATATGGATCCCGTATAACAATTGCTTCAATTCAATAATAATAAAAAAAAAATCTGGAACAAACACACACATCAAAATTACAATGATAAGTTTAGCCATATTTGCTACCTTAGGCTTTATAAATTTAATAACTTATTGTTATAAATATGAAAAAATGTTATCATATTTGTTATTTCAAAATCACTTATTGTCAGCAATTTATAAGCGATTGAAAACTCAAACATAACTATCCAAACACATGTTAAAGTTCATAAATAATTAAGAACACAATTTGTCTTTTATCATGAACTTCAGAAATTAAGAACAAAAATATACATATCTTCAGACATTTACCCTCTCAAAATCATGCGCATTTTAGGTACAAAATGACATTTCATATGATGTATTTGATATAGTATTTTTTTTTTTTGAACTTGTTTTAAAATTTATAATAATTAACTTTAACTCAGATGTAATATTATAACCATAATTACTATTATGTTGTTCACATATCCGATGAAAATATCACTTAGTTATAAAGCATCTTTGTAATTCCATCAATTGACAATTTCTCTTGGAACTCCAGTTGTCAATATGTGACATTTGAGCTTCTCTAAGGCCTTGAATGGGTAGATTTTAAAAGTGTTTTTGGTTTTAGATTTTTCAAAAATCTACTTTAAAGCCAATCAAAATTATGAAAAAATTGGATTTCCAAAAAATCAGGGAATCCAGATTTTGTTGGTTTTTGGATATTTTTAAAGAAAAACCAAAATCTATGTTATACTAGTTTTTCATTTTCAAGCGTGACTTGAATTCTTTTTTCTGTATTTTTTTTTAATAAATTTTTAACACAAAATCTGAAAACCATAAACCAAAATCTAAAATCTAAAAAGTAGAAACTAGAATTCAAAAACCACTTAAAAACTTGTAAACATTCATGGCCTAATAGTTTAAAACTCAAAATGTAAAGAGCAAACTAATTTTTTTTTGTGAGTGATATACATAGCAATAATATAATTAATATGATACTATTGGTATCTTGGTGAATAAATGATGTGATAAACATACAAATAAAATTTAAGAAATCATTGTTATAATTTAAAGTATATATTTGTTATTAACTTTTAATTTAGGGCTATTTACCCTTTTTTCTATGCTCATTTTTTAAAATACACTTTGTTGTTATCTATTTTCAAAAATATCTTCTTTTACATACAAAATGATTAAATTAGTCCTTTTTTTATTGGAACATTTTGCAGTTTCATATTCAAACATATTCTATATATATTCAACAAGATATTTGTAAAAAATGGTTTCCAAAAAACTTATTTTTAAAAGTATCATATATCGAGTAACTCTTGTATACACGGGTCATAATTATATACAAATAACGTCAATATATATTCTACATCATTATATAAGTAATTTGGCTTGCAATTTTCTAGGTTAGGTTAACATAATTTATTACACAATTTCCACTTAATGGTGCATCAGTCTTGTTGTAATATTACTAAAAGTATTTAAATTCTAGAACAAAATTACGTAATTTAGGGAGAGAAATATCCAACGCATGAAAGATACTTTCATGTAATTTTTTAAAAATAACGTGTAATATATAAAAATAATTTATCATAATAAAATAAATAGCTATAATTTATTAAAATAATAATTTTTTGAAAATAAAAAGTGTGTTTATGAGAAAAAATAGCAAAGTTTTGGAAATAATATTTTAGATATTGTTATTTCGTTTTCTCTCTCTTTTTTTTTTTGTCATACTCATCACATTAATTCAAGTCAAACAGAACCACACAAACAAAGGTTTTTGGGACTTTTTGGAATATTCCGAAGTTGTACTCGTGTAATGGACAAAAGATATAAAAGGAAAGTTAGTAAAGTAAAGAGTTATTAAAGAAAAGCAAGAAAAAGCTGGCCACGGGATCCCTATGATTCACCAATCATCAATGACCTCAAATCTTTCATTTTACATTTCCTCTGTGTCTCTTTCTCCTCTTCCTTCGATTCGTCGCCTCTCTTCTCTTCGTTGTTGCAGCTCTCCTCTTCCTTCTCACGGTAAGCCTCTCCTTGTTTCTTGAATGCTTAAACCAGAGACGTTAAAATCTTGACTTCATCATTATAATAGTCAACGCTAAATTGGTTTTATTTTTGGCTGATCTCCTTTTCCTGTCTGATGAATAAAAAATTATAGATATGGAGGCTAAACAAGGCCAAGGTCTTTACCCACTGCACCGTTGCAAAACTATACATCTGGTTTGTTTGTTTGTTCCCATAATTCCTGATTTGTCTATGTTGTTGTTTCTCAGATTCTGATTGAGCTTCTTGTGTTTTAGGTGAGGCATGCTCAGGGGATTCACAATGTAGAAGGAGAGAAGAATCATGATGCTTACTTATCTGAGGATCTCTTTGATGCTCATCTTACACCTCTTGGATGGCAACAAGTAAGTCAATCTACCGATAATTTTTACTGTTTTATCATTATAACTATGAAATATGAATGATATATTGTTGTAATGCTACATATAGAGGTTTTTGTGGTTTTTTGAAAAAGGTTAGTAATGAGAACTCTGTTATTGTAGGTTGATAATTTGCAGAAACATGTTAAGGCAAGTGGGATTTCTAAAAGAATTGAGTTGGTTGTTGTGTCACCTCTCCTCAGGTAATATACTAAACCCGTAAAGGTAAAGCTTACTGATATGATTTTAATGATCTTTTCATATGGTTGGATTCTTACTTGAACATACTTCACGATTTATGTTCTGCTGCATAGCTTCTTTAAGGGTACCTTTATATTTTAACTCAATACTTGTTTTTGTTTTAGGACATTACAAACTGCGGTTGGAACTTTCGGTTGGGAAGGTGACAAAAATGGCGTTGATGCACCTCTGCTTATGGTGGCAGGTGCAGGAAACAGCGACCGCCCCGCTATATCAAGCTTAAATTGTCCACCGTTCATTGCGGTCGAATCCTGCCGTGAACATTTGGTATGTTTACTTTTCCATCTTTTGTATAACTGACATTTTCTTGATCTTAAACCATTTTCAATTTAATGTTCTTGTTTTGGTTTTAGGGTGTTCATCCTTGTGACAGAAGAAGCAATATCACTAAGTACCGTGAATTATTCCCTGCAATTGATTTTTCACTGGCAAGTACCTAATCTTTACCTCGGACCGGCCTTGTTTTTTTTTTTCTTTTGTTTCACAATTTCACATATTCCATATACAGATAGAAACGGATGAAGATGTCTTGTGGAAGCCTAATGTTAGAGAGGAGAACAAAGAAATTGCAGCCAGAGGCGTGAAGTTCATGAACTGGTGAATATATACAGTTCTTGTTAACATCACTCTGTGTCTGATACTTTTATTGATAGTCTTGGTATGATATTTTCTTGTGATTGATATATCAACTGAATTCAGGTTGAGTACAAGGAAAGAAAAAGAGATTGCGGTTGTTACTCATAGTGGGTTTTTGTATGAAACATTAAACTCATTTGGAAACGATTGTGATCCAGCTGTGAAAAACGAGATTTCTACACAGTAAGAGTTCTTCCTGATCTCTCTTTGTTCATTTGCCATTTATCTTAAAATTTGACACTTTTGATTGTTGCAGATTTGCAAACTGTGAGCTCCGTTCAATTGTTCTCGTAGATAAATGGTAAGTTTGTGTTTATATTAGCAAGTGCTCACATTTGATACATTCACAAAGTCTTATGCCTTCTTCTTTTTTTTTTGTTTGCAGTATGAACAGTTCAAATCCTTCAGTGACCAACTATCCCGGAAAAATACCTGCCGGAGAAGATCTTCCTAGTGATATTGCTGCTCGCAAGTAGTTATAGAGACAAGAGTGATGAGGATTATGTTAAATCTTACATGAATCTCAAAGTTATTTATTATTCTATAAACAGCGTCGTTTCCTCATTACCGTATTCTTGATATCCTTAACCAGAATTTTGCCTTTGCTTCCATAGCTCGTGAGTCGTGAACGTATCCTTAGCTCCGCTCGTAGTTTTATGGTGCAGGGGCTAGAACTAGAAGGCGATACGACACTCTTAGAAGTGACCGGCAGTGCCGGCTTAGATAGGGGGACAACGGGTGCGACCGCCCCGGGTTCATAGATTAAGGAGACAAATAATGTAAGATTAAGGGGCACAAAAAAAAAAAATGCAATTTAAAGGGGTACAAAAAAAAATAATGCAAAATAAATGGGCACAAAAAAATAATGTAAGATAAAAGAGGCAAAAACAAAATTTGTAACAGAAAAATAATTCATTAAAATATGTATTAACGATTTATTTTTACGAGTCAATAACCAAAAATACTTTATCTTCTATAATTATCTCAGCTGACTCCAACGTAGAATGAAAATAATTTTTTCTAATTTTATCAAGTGTTTATATATTATTAAAATGAAATCCATATTTTTTTAACATATAAGAGAAGTTTAAAAAAAAATTAGTCTTTCATTCAAAAAAAATGGGTCTTTCATTCAAAAAAAAAATTGCCCATGGGCCCCTAAAAATCTTGAGCCGGCACTGGTGACCGGGACCGAAGGAAGAACAACATATATGTAACGCTGAGCTTAAACTCATTACTAGCTCAATTAATGTGTTTTCACCATTTTTCAATTTGATTTTTTTGTTTACCAAATTAATTACTACAGTAAATGCAGACTTCAGATGTTGTACACTATGCGAAAAATGATAATTTATCAAAAGTAGATATGAAATCGTAGAAGCGGGCTTCGAATTCAATATAAAACCTTGGTGGCATCACCACACAAAAAGAAAATATTGAAATTCAGAGTTCAAGAGGTCACTTAAGTGGGCAGCCCAAAATCTAACATTCGTCAAACGAAACCATCCACAAAACTACCGAAACACAGAGAAATAGTATTTTTAAGCCGACCTAGCCAGTATCATTCTCAATTCCTCTGCCACGAGCCACCATTTCTGCGACCATTATAAGCATATGCATCGGTAGAAACTCATATTATGCGACCATTATGAACATAATCATCGGTAGAAACTGCATGAATTTCTCATATATATTATTTTAATATATTTGATACAATTTAATCTTTGTTTTATATTTAAAAATAATAAAAATTAAAACAAAACTAATAAAATATCAATATATGAACCAAGTCGCCTGGGTTCGAGTAGCATTGGCCACGGGAGTTCGAATTTTAACATGGTTTCCCTCGGCCCCAAGAGATTAGTCTTTGGGCCTAGGAAGCCTTTAGGATCACTCCTGAGTTATAAAAAAAAAAAATCAAAATATGTGTGAAATTAGTTTCAAGAGAGGTTCTCATGAGTTCTCATTTCAGTACCGATTCTCTCTTCATCTTATTAGTATAGATTTTTTAACATTAATGAGAAACTACCTGAGAAACTATATAAGAAACTCCGGTTGCAAATGGTTTAAACTCACTCTTGACAGATGAATTGACTCTAGAAAATTCTTCCAATGCAAATGGTCTAAACTCACTGTTGACAAGTGAACTCACTCTAGAACATTCTCCCATTGCAAATGGTCTAAACTCACTCTTGAACATTCTCCTCTTCATTGTTTTGATTCCACAATCGCCAATTGCCTTTACCTGCACCACAACACATATGAGATGCGTGAGTATTATCATAAATACTTTGTGAAGCGATCTTCCCATCTACTGGGCTATACACACAATCGAAAATACAATCACAAACAACATACAAAACAAGCAAACCACGCAATACATAAGTCAGCAACCTTGCATCGACTGACGCACGCCTTACGTCGACCGATGCACCATCGTCGCATTGACCGATGCACCATCGTCGCATTGACCGATGCACCATCGTAGCATCGACAGATGCACACCTTGCATCGATCAATGCAAGCCTCTGAATCCCTAGCTACATCTACCGATGCAACACCTTGCATCGCCGTCAAATCCCTAACTGCATCGATCGATGTAGTCGCGTGACACAACTCCAAATGCGAGCTCCTCCATCTCC
This sequence comes from Camelina sativa, assembly GCF_000633955.1. Classification (NCBI taxonomy): domain Eukaryota; kingdom Viridiplantae; phylum Streptophyta; class Magnoliopsida; order Brassicales; family Brassicaceae; genus Camelina; species Camelina sativa. The sequence goes on from NC_025700.1 coordinate 8,982,577, forward strand.
TCTCGGCTCCAATACACCGAAATCGACCTCCAAAGACTAAAAAACTCACACGGAACACTCACAAGCAATCAAACAAGCTAATAATAACCAAAAACCACACAAAACAACCATCAATTCGCTTAGATAAGCCATTGTCATGCACTCACCTTTGAGAATGACGAAAACTGGATCTAAACTCACAAAAAAGCCTCGTAGCAAGCTCCTAACACGGTCCCAGCTATAGATCTCCACTCCACAGGCAAGGTCTCTCAGGAAAAAGCACCAAACTCCAATCTCTCTCAAGAACAGTTCTCTCTTTCTTTTCTCTCTGGGAAAAAGACAAAAAGAGGCCAAACTCATCGAGCTTCCCATTAAATACCAACCCAAGGGTTTTCCTCCAAACGAAAATGCAGCAAAAAGAGCGTTTAACTTAAGTCGTTCCGCAAAGATCGACCTTGCATCGATCGATGCACATCCCAAACCGGGAATCTGGTTCTCAGGTGTTACAACAAGATATCTCACTAACAACTGAAGATGCATCCCGAGGTTGTCGACAATTCTTTTCAACACAATATGCCAGTAGGATGATATCTTCAGCTTCATTTTGAATCCCTACTCCAATAAATGAACATGATACTTCCTTAGATGTAAAATCTTCACATTCCCAAATCCATCTAACTGGAAGTACTGAGGGTTTTTTGTGTCGTGTAGAACAACATGAATGAAGCTTTATTTCATAGTTGTCTTCTGACTCCGATCCTTCTTTGTGTACTCATGGTTACAAGTATAGTTAGTCAATTTCTCCATTTAAAGGATATTAATTACTTGATTCACATATTGTTCCTTCATCTTAGATATTAGCTTTCCACCGGCTTGTTTCATACTACCTTCAATTTCAGGGAATGTAGCAAACTAATTAGTAATGACAGATAAACACACTTCTCCAATGTAGTCCAATATGTCTCTCAAGAAATCGACCGGGTCAGCGTGTATTCCATCCACATACGTGAAATAACCGCTATGAATGCCAATCTTGGAATAACAATGCATTCATATTGTTGTGAATTCAGATGAACAGAATAAGAAAGTTTCGAAAAGAAAAAACAGAGTGTTCTTGAGTCGAATACCCTTTGTCTAGGGTTTTATCAATCTGATGAACAACCTTACAAACCCCTAGTCTCCTTATATAGGCCTCAAAAATTCCGATACAATAGATTAAAAGATTTTGTGAATTTTCAAGAACCTATCACAGCATAGCCGCCTACACCTCCAAAACCTAACCCTAAGTTGCATTGAGTCGGTCTCTATAAAAGCCCAGTAAAAGTCCAGTAAAAATCTAGTACGCCTTACACAGTCTTATACATCATCTTTAACATATAGATTCCAAAAGTTAGTATTCTTGTAATGACAAAAAAATATATAAAAGGAAAAGCAGAAATTATTCTTGGCCACTGATTCATTTTTAATTCTATAAAACTTCACTAGTAACCAATTCTTTTATATCCTCTCCTCTTACATCTCTACTCCATTGTTGCATCAATATTTTTTCTCACAGTAACTTTCTCTATTACTCTTACAATACATGAAGTTTGTTTTATTTTTAAATTAAACGATTCGGAGTCAATGTTGAATTGGTTTAAATTTCCATGTGTTAAAACTTGTATGTCATCTACTGATTTTTTTTTTATGTACAAATTTAGATATGGAGGCTAAACTAAGTCAAGGCCTTTACCCACTACACCGTTGCAAAACCATACATCTGGTACGTGTTGTTACGGTTATTCTAATATGGCTCTGTTTCTCAGACTGAGATTGAGCTCTTTTGTTTAGGTGAGGCATGCTCAAGGGGTTCACAATGTAGAAGGAGAGAAGAACTTTGATGCTTACTTATCTGAAGATTTCTTTGATGCACATCTTACACCTTTCGGATGGCAACAAGTAAATTAGCATTAATTTGCAGTTTAATTATGGTACCGATAGTATGAAATAAGAATCAGTAACGTTAATTTATAGTTTTATGTTTTTCGCTGTAGTGATGCACTTTACTCTAACTATTACAGGTTGATAATCTACACAAGCATGTTAAGACGAGTGGGATATCCAATAGAATTGAGTTGGTCGTTGTGTCTCCTCTCCTAAGGTAATTTAGTCCTCTCTATCACAAGCTAAATCTGTGAGGCTTATTGATATTTTCATGGATGAGAAGAGTCATTTATAAACAACATGCTAACTGCTAAGCGATTTATGCATGTGTTACGTTGCCATTTAGCTCATTTGAGAGTAGTTCCCCTCAAAACTTGTTTTTGTTTTAGGACTTTGCAAACTGCCATTGGAACTTTTGGTGGGGAATACAATGGTGTTGATGCACCTCCGCTTATGATCGCAGGTGCAGGAAACAGCGGTCGTCATACTATTGGGAGCTTAAATTGTCCACCATTCATTGCAGTTGAATCTTGCCGGGAGTATTTAATTTGGTATGGTTACTTACCTTTTGCATTATCAGTTTCTTGAGATTAAAACTTTGTTATGGTTGCAGGGTGTTCATCCTTGTGATAGAAGAAGCAATATCACCAAGTACTGCGAATTATTTCCCGCCATTGATTTTTCACTGGCAAGTACCTAGTTTGTAGAGACTTGAATCTTCTTTCTTTTGGACCGGACTTGTTTTTTTGTTTCTTATGTATTCACATTTTTGCATATCTATATACAGATAGAAACAGAGAAAAAATGTTTTGTGGAAGCCTAAAATCAGAGAGGAGAACCAAGAACTTGCGGCCAAAGGCATGAGGTTCATGAACTGGTGAATATCTTCAATTCTTGCTAATATATATTTTGTGTCAATGTTTTATTTTGACATAAAGATTTTTTTAATTCATGATAATTTTGGCATGATTTTCTGAAGTCAGGTTGAGTACAAGAAAAGAAAAAGAGATCGCGGTTGTTACTCATCGCGGGTTCTTGCAACAAACATTGAACTTATTTGGAAATGATTGTGATCCAACCGTAAAATAAATTTACTATATTACTGGAATTATAAATTAATAAATTTTGTTCTATTTAAAATATACTAAAATAAAACTTACTTATCCTTATTTACTAGATTTGTTTTTTTGGTAAGTGAGGGGGAGACTATGTCTCCCACCTTTATTCAAAACAAAAAAGAAAATTACAAACGAACTCTACGCGAGACAACAGTCCCATTAACGTCCTCGACAAGAATAGCATTTAGTGTTTCAGGACAAGACTCTAACCAATGAAAACCCAAAGGTAAGGAAAAAGTATAGTTTGCCAACCCGTCGGCAAGACGGTTGGCCTCCATATACACATGCGAAAACCAAACTATCCAGTCCCTTGAAATGAAGCCATAGCACAAACGTACTAGGAAGGACAGCAGATGTGACTCACTGATCCCTGTCCGTAAAAAAACCACCACTAACTCTGTGTCTTTTTTTACTTCCACACACGTCTCCCTCCTCTTCCAAGCCAGATACAACCCATAATACACTCCCCATAACTCAGCAAGAGGCGCAGAACATATACCAATATTCAGTACAAAACCATCACACCAATTGCCCAACCCATCACGAAGTACTCCTCCGGCAGTCGCAGGCCCCGAGTTACCATGAGAGGCTCTCCTTCACTAGCTCTCTTTATGGACACCCATGCACCAAATGGCCATAAACCCCACAACCAGAACAGATATGCGATAAACCTTCATACGCCACAAAATAGCGTTCACCATTAATGACTACTGATCCTTTCAACGGTTTCCGCAAATTAACCTCTACGCATATACGAGCAAAACGTGCTCGCTCAAAATTTAGGGCATTCGAATCCACTTTAATTGGCTTCCCAAGGCTCCCAGCAATACCTAACAAGATGGCTCGATGATAGAGATTGAACGGGATATTCGACAATCTAATCCAAACTGGAGTAGTAACAATCTCATCTGTTAAAGGATTGAAACTCGCTGAGCATGCCTGCACCATAAATTAGCTACCAAAGGCTTTCGATGGACCTCCTGTAACCGCCGCCAAATAATCCTCTTCAACCTCAAACCGGATCATAAAAAACTGTCGCGGATGATCGAGAACAGTCATCAACCCTCGCGGTCGCCATAGCTCCCTCAGCTTCCTACTAATGACGGGGAGTGGAACCTTCCGACCCAACATCTTCACAATCATACACTGCTTCTATAACCCGTTCATAGCCTCCATTACCTCGTTCTGAATGGTGATCACAGGCTCCCCATCTACACCATCCGGAAACTCCACCCGTAGCCTCTCCTTCACAAACTCATCCGGTAATATCCCCTCAGGATAAGGCCTACCTCCACCACTACTTCCTGTTACCTTCCTTACCCACACCCCAGGAGAATCCGGTGGATCCGCCGGAGGTTGTCCCTTCTCTCCGATATCCATCATGACAGCCTCAGGGTTCACCGCACTCATCACTTTTTTGTTAACTATACGATTTATTGGAAATTAATATCCTTACTTACTACATTGATACTTACTAAATTTTGATATATTTCAAATATATTATTTCTTAATTACTTAACCTACTAAATTTCAAAAATCACAATCTTGCAGTTTCCATAATTTTCGAAAATTTAAATTAAATGGGATTAATTTTTTAAAATTTAATAATAAACTTTTATAAAAATCAAGGATATTTTAAAATTAATACTAATAAATTCCCTTTTTATCATCAATCTCACTTTTTAATCAAATTCAAAATTTTAAATTCGATTTTTGATTTTTACTTATCTGATAATCAAAAATCTTTGAATATAGACTAATAATTAATATAAAAATCCAAATTATTAACTTTTTATAATATATAATTTATTATATTCCAAGATTTCTCCACAAGTTTAGCAATACCTAAAATAGAAATTCATTGTATTTGATTCAATAATGTTACCACCATTAGCGACTATATTAACAAAACCATTCCTTAAAATTAGTTATCAAAATCCAAAATCTCTACATAAAAAACGAAGGGACAAAACAATTCAATCATAAATGTTGCGCATATTCAGCGGCTATCAACTAATAAATTATTAAAAATAGTTACCAAAATGGCATAGAAACTAATTTGGAAAATACATAATTGATTCATTACATGGTCTAAATACTTAGAATAAGAAAAATAATCAAAAAAATCCCAACACTTCCTATACTTAAGTTTTATTCTATGGCATATCCTTTACTTATACCATACCTAAACATTCAAAATTAAAACATAAATTTTTACCAAAATCCAATAAAAAAACAGACTGAAAATCTTTAATTATAAGATTTTTTAAATATACTCTTAATATAATCAGAATTATATTAATGTTTATGTACATAATTTCATATCAGAAAATGTAAATTAATTCTGATTAAAAGTCCAATCTATTTACGGTATTACGATGAGAAGTAGTGGACATGAGACATAAATGGGTTATTCGTATAATAAAAAATATTTTACTTAAACGATTCTCAAAAAAGGTTGACTATATGACATATAAAGAATGGGAAAATCACGTTTTAAACCTTCAAAGTGTCACTGGGTAGCACTTTAAACCTCGAAAGAACTTCACTTACACTATAAACCCCTGTTTTAGAAATCACTAGGCGATAGTCGGGCGGTCGGGATGGGCCTAGCTCCTAGCGAGAAAATCGGAGATTAAACGGGAATTAATCGGGGACTAGTTTTAGGGTTATTTGATTAAATTAGTAATAAAATTAAAATATATTGTACTAAATATATGTATAATTCTGTTTATGTTAAAAGAAAAGTATAAAACTATAGTATTGTCATTAAAATTATGATTTTTATTAAAAGTTTATAGTTTAACTATTTCATGTTGACGGATATTATTGTTCCGTCATCATTCGTGGCGGTACAAACAGGAAAGTTAGTTTTAAGGTATAAAGTATTAGTGAAATCATTTTCAAGGTTTATAGTGTTAGTGAAAATATCTCAAGGTTTAAACTGCTACTCAATGACACTTTGAAGGTTTAAAATGCGATTTTCCCTATAAAGAATTATCTTAAGAAAGTTATTTTGAGAATTTTGGCTATTTTTAAAAATAATTTGAGATTTTTTGAGAACTATAATTTCTATTAACTATATGAATTACTCATTCAAATGGAGAATACATGTATTTTTTTCTAAATTTCTTAGGTAAAATTAATTAATAACATTATTATACTGGTAATTATTTAAAAGAGAATGGTTAAAGGACATAAAATTTCTAACCGGATGGATCGGGACGAGGCGAGATGGGATGGGATTGGACGAGATTTAACACCCCGTAACAAAATTACTAACATTTTCAACAAACACGGGCTGTGTTTGATTATTATTGACAGATTACAAAAAAATTGTATATTTTCCAGTTAGTGAAGGTGATGATAATGTTTATTTTTGGTACGGGTTGCAGTATTCTACTTATACACTAAAATATTGACAAAACACCGTAAAAGAGTGGCCAACTAATTTTTATAGAAAAATATTACTATTATACAGTTAGAAATATTATATATACACTGAAACAGGTAAATTCGAATGATGAAAAACAATATATTAAATAGTTTTTTAAAAAAGGACATAAATTTTAGATAAAAGTACAAAATAAAAAAATATAGGTAGATAAATTCAAGTATCAAGCTTTCACTAATTTGGATAAGGATTGACTATGCGATATGTAATTAACCACTTTGGAACGGACACTTTGAGAATTTTGGTGTTTTCGAAAACAATTATATAAGTTTTAAAAATTATAATTTTTAGAATAATTTCAACTAACTAAATAAAAAAAAATTCAATGTAGAACTCTGGTATCCCGTCTAAAGTTTTTACCCAATCTCTTTTAGTAAAGATTGTCTAACAAGTAATTATTTAATAGGAAACGAACATAAGATAAAAAAAATTCTGATGGATATAGGACGAGACGGGATGAGACCATACTGGATGAGACGATACAAGATGATACGGGATGAGATAGGACAAGAGGAGATGGGTTAGAACGTAAGGGGATATGATGGGACTGTGACCTGTTTCCCGTTCCAAAGTAAACACGTCTAGGTTTATTTTATTTTAATTTACATAAAAATAGCGCACATATACTATAAAACCCGGGTTAATAGCATTCTTAGTCATTTTACGAATTTAAAATTTATATGAAAATATTTTGCCCCGTGTTGTAGCACAGGTTACTACCTAGTGGTTAATTAAGAGGGGTGAAGGAGAGTTGTTCATCCCTAGAGGTGAACCCAAATTTTTTTTCATAGGAACAAATCTTGGGTTCACCCCTAGGGGTGAACCACTCTCATTCACTCCCTCTTAATTAACCAATCAGAATACAACAATATGTCATGTCATATTATATTTTAAAAATAAATAAAACTAAAATAAAAAGATAAAACAAATCATGTAGATATTTTATTAAGGAAAGTATGTCGGTTTAGGTTTATAAAAGAAGATTAGGGTTTAAATTTATAATTTTAAAAATTATATGTCGGTTTAGATTTATAAAAGAATGGTTAGGATTTAGATTTTATAATTAAACAAAATTATATGTCGGTTTGGGTTTACAAAAGAGTGGTTAGAGTTTAGATTTTACAATTAAACGAAATTATATGTCGGTTTGGGTTTACAAAAGAGTGGTTAGGATTTAGATTTTACAATTAAACGAAATTATATGTCAGTTTGGGTTTACAAAATTATGGGTTGTATTTGGCTTGGGAGCGTCGTGTGCCGTGTTTGGAGGTGGAGATAGACTCAGACATAGTGGTCGGTTTTCTACGGACAGGGATCTGTGATTCACACCTGTTGTCCTTCCTAGTACGGTTGTGCTACGGTTTCATTTCATGGAATTGGATAGTTCGCATCAAACATGTTTACAGAGAGGCTAACCGTGCTAACCCTGCCTTTTCATTACCTTTGGGATTTCAGAGTTTAGATACTTGTCCTGCTGTTTTGCACTCCATTCTTTTGGAGGACTTATCCGGGTCTGCGTCTGCCGGCCTGCGCAATGTTTGTGTTTACTTTTGTGTTCTTCTTTTAATAATAATGTAGGAGACACTGTCTCCCCTCTCTTACCAAAAGAAAAAGATTTTGTTTCAATCGACTAATATCCAATAATTATGACGTCAATAAAGACGTGCGCGAACATATATTAGTTACGTATATGATATGAGAAATTTCCTCGAAGAAAACTAAAAGTCTTTTATTTAGCTTCGAACATCCAGAGCAAGACTTTGTAACACAACCTTGTTTTCATTCATTAGAACAGAAACTAAATACAAAGATAAGAGGAATCTGAGATTCCAAAATTTAAAATACAACAAGAAAGGGCACTACCCAATGCCAACATAAAAGAGATAAAGTGATAGAAACAGTTAGTCGATAATGGTTTCTTGAGAGCTTTGAACCAAAAGCTATGAAGCTTTTTGATACATGTGAAATCAAGGATTATCAACAAGTCTTCCAAGAGCGAGTCAAAGGAGGACTGATTAGCCAAAGTCAAAAGACGAAATGGCATTGGTGAAGGGGCCAAAGGCGCGCTTCACGCCGGCACCAGAAGAACTACACGAGGTAGTGCTTTGACAAGGGTTTGAGCAAAGGTGATATTGCTCCATTAGTTGAGGTTGATTGCTAGAGTTGTCGTGGATTGAGAGTTGAGCTTAGCCAAATCATAGCGTGTGGAAGTGGTGATGAGGGCATGTTGCTTGTACTCGTCATGTAAGCATGAAGGAGATGATACATTGGACAAGCTCAAGATCCTAGGTGAAGCTATTATAACCAGGATTCAGAATGGATAAGTGCAGGACCGTAACATAACATGTGGGTTCTCTCTCGCATGAAGTCCTCGGCGGCTATGGAGATTAAGAAGTTCCACACAAAGTTGCTTGAGGAGCACCAGCCGTCGTACGAAGATGGAGGAGGATTTAGCGGTGAAGCAAACATCTCTAATGGAGGTAGGGTCGGCGTTTGGCGGTGTAACCCGCCAAAGGCATTGGAGAGGAACCAGAGGCTGAACAATACCTCAGATATAGAGTTTATTGGTTCCACCGTAGATGATTTGGGAAGAGGTGATACAAGTTGGGGATGAAGAATGGAGATCCCCGGACACCATCTTCACCAAAGTCCTTAGGTTAGGTAAGGTTTGAAAGGTTTCAAAAGGGAAAACAAAATAAACAATAAAGGAGAAAGAGCAAAAGGAGTAGAGTAATGAAAAATCAAAAGGACAAAGGAAGTTTCCCGATGCTGGTGAGCCATAGTTCCACCGGCGATGGAAATCATAGAAGGGAAAGAAGCTTCCATATTAGTGCCTGGGAGGTTTCTTATTTTTAATTCTCCTATTCTTTCGGTTTTGTTTTCTTATCCCATCCAGAACAAGTCTTACAGCACTATTATATCATAAATTAACAAAAGCACAATAAGATTCTCATGATTTTATTTTTGAATAAGAATCGTTATTTTACAATTCTTAGTTTGCAACATAAGAAGAATAATGTCCCAAATTAACATTTTTTCGAACCCAAAAAATTATAATCGTGTTTGTATGACTGTTCAATTATTTTTTGTTCACATAAGGCTGTGTAACTCTATAAATTGCAAAATATTAAATGAAAAAAAATGAACAAAGCTAATTTTTTCGACAAACGAAAATAATATAACTACAACACTCGTGGAAGTATAATTTTCAATAGAAAGAAGCCGTCGAATTATAATTTTCTGAAGAGCTCTTAACAAGAATTATCTTTAATTTTTGTCGTGCAAAAGACAAAAATTAGAGAAGTCTGGGGACTTTATTATATGATGGAAATTATTAAGCTTTTGCTAGTCTAGGGATCCAATAGAACGAAAAACTAGCCATGGGCATTCGGATTTTCGGTTCGGATTGGATCGAATTTTTTGGATTTCGGATTTTTCGGATTGGGATATATAAAATCCATTTAGAATCCAACTATTTTTCGGATCGGATCGGTTCGGATTCGTTCGGATTCGGATCAGTTTTCAATTTTTTTTAAAATCCGAATGGATACCGTTTAAATCCGAACAGATATGTATCAAAGTTATTTTGATAAAATCTTAACATTGTAATTTTAAAACCAATAGCATGACACTGTAATTTTTTACGTTTTATAAAGTTACCTTTATATTTGTATTTTTTAATTAATATAGGATTAACGTTATATAACAGCAATGCATTTTGCAAATGTCGGCGCTAGTAGGAGGATCCCTTGTTTTCAGTGATATCGAGATTCAGAATTCGCTCTCCAGTTTGGGCTGACGTTTTTTTCTGTTTTGTAACTCCTTTGTTTTGTAAAAGGTTCATTACGAAACCCATTTGAAAGATAAAAAAAAATTGAGATACAAAAGTAAAATCCCAAATGGGGTTGTACCATTGGAAAAAAAAAACAAATTTAAAAACTCTTATAGAAAATTTTAATCTCAATTTTTTCAAATTTTATATTAAAAATAAAATAGTATAGGTTATTACCACCGAAGGTGGTCTTAGTAGTGTCTATAGGAAAACACTATAATAAAGGCTTAACTTATTATTTTATTTTTTTCAATTTGGAGAGAATGAAAGGCTTCATACACAACTATATTACAACACACAGGAAAAAACCCATTACAAACTAAAAAAGACTCCTGAATGTGAAATACAAGGTAAAATAGTTTATTTTGATAAAATAAAGCTAAGGGATGGGTGTTAATGGTAACAGCCATTGGGACGACAAATCTGTAAGTCCGCGTGATTATTCTTACTTTTTGTTGGTATATTCTCGGAGCTATTTGTGTAATTCGATAACACCATATGAATAGGCATGACATATGATTTCACACCGAATAAAACCCGAATCAAAGGCTAGAGTCTCGATCTGGGGAAATGACCTCTCCTTACCACCTGAGCATTGCGTTAACATAAACATGTCCATACCAAACACAATTTTAGAATAAGGGTCGTTGATCTTTGGTTCCACCGGCGTAAGCATGTCCACGAGAATTACTTTCACTACAAGAAAACAGCATAAAACCGACAGGGATATCCGTCAGTTTTCCGTTGGAAACGACGATTACCGACGAATTACAGACGTAAATATCCGTCGGTTCTAGAGCGTCGGAAAAAATAATCCGTCGGAAATTACCGACTGATTTCCGACAAGACAAATACCGACGGATAACCGACAAACATGTTGTACCGACGAGTTTTGTACCGACGAGTTTCCGACAACATTATACCGACGGGTTTCCGACAGCATTATACCGACGGGTTTCCGACAGCATTATACCGACGAGTTTCCGACGGAATATTTACCGACGGGTTTCCGACAGCACGAATACCGATGGATTTTCCGACGATATTACCGACGGAACTACCGATGGTTTCACGATTGATTTTCGAAAAACTCCGTCATTTCCGACAGAATACCGATGGAATGTTTCGGAAAAATCCGTCGTTTCCGACAGATTACCGACCGATTTCTTCGAAAAAGTCCGTCATTTCCGACTGATTACCGACTGATGTATTTTTTGTATTTTTTTTAAATTGCATAATTATTCAAATTTTAATACTAAAATTTTTGTTAAAATAGAAATGCTTATATAATAATATTTAAAAATTTTAGGGAAATATTATTTCGTACAAACATGGAAAATGTTCTAAAAACCGAAAACATAAATATTTTACAAAACAAAGCTAGAATTCAGAAATCTAAAAGGCAGAATGTCTTGCCCGCATCTCGCTCATGAACGCTGCTAGATCCTCATCCCTCTTCTTGTTCTCCTCGTCCCTTCTTTTGTTCTCCGCTTTTTGTTCTTCCATTTCCTTTTCCAATGCTGCAATCCGAGCATCCTTCTCTTGCAGAGCTTGTTGGAACTCTTGTGTGGGAGCAAATGAGTAACCCGTTGATTGAGATAACGGGCTTTGTTGGGAGAGATTTCCAAGTCCAAAAATCCGTCCCTTGTTTTTTTCAGTTTCCTACACATTCATTTTAAAAATTATTCAAACATTTTAAAACAAAACAAAGTAAAATCAAATTTTAAAAAAAAAAACTATTACCTCATAAAAAATCTCGTTTAATTTCTCTCTTCCAAGTTCAACAGTAGACTCCGATCCTTCAGAAGATTGTTGGGAACTGATTATCTCCTCTTGCCGCCTCCTCGAACTCTCAACAACCAGCTTAGCTCTACCATCTTGTATTTGTTTGGTCTTTTTGTTGGTATGCATATCCTCCATCAAAGTAATATGGTCTGGTACCACACCATCCCTAATAGTCTAAAAGAAGTATTTTAATTATATAAAGATTGTCTTATTAATGATAAAAAATAACAATTATACGAAATCTTAAAACTTACAAGTTGGCGTTGTCGGGTATAGGCGCTAACTGGACCATTGTTGTGGGTTGCCATGCCCAACCCGCCACGGTCGCTCCTTCTATTCTGAGAATATTTTGAGGAAAGTGAAACTGTATTTACTTCACCCCAATATTGAATCAAACCTTGGAAGAGATCATCGCTCAACCCTTTTGGCACCTTTCCTTTCTTCCACTTTTGCTTCCACTCATTCAACATCTTAGAATATTGTCTAGCAGCCGCCTTCTTAAACTCTTTTCGAACGTTGTTGGTGATATCCGGATGCCAAGTGAAATCTTGCTAAAAAAAATAGTAAGATAATGCATTATGAGAAAAATATTATAAAACGATGTTATAAAATTAAAGTAATAAAGTTGAAAACTGTACCGCAAATTGCTTAAACCACATTTCTTGTTCTGATGAAGGCATCACTGAAAACTTTGCGTATGATGTTTTGAGGATTCCATACATCATACGCAAAAGAGATTTTGTGATCCCATTATGCGAATCACAAAACCATGTGGTATTTGGAGCGCCATAAGGATCTAAGCGGGGGATAAGTTCTCGTCCAGGTTGAGAAACAAAATCTTCAATGGTCATCTCCATGGGAGCATGTTGTGAAGCTTGTGAATTTGGAACGGGGCTATGACGTGAATGGGAACCACTAGCTTCTCCAGCAGCATGGTTCCCACATGTGTTTGCAACATAAGAACCATAGTTTCTTTGGAAAAAAAAACAAATTTAGATCCTATATGAATATAGGGAAAAAAAAACAACAGAGGCACAAAAAGATGGTAAATTTTAAGCTGAAAAACGATTGGAGTTTGATAATTAAGAAATATAAATCCAGAGTTTTAGTTTAATTAAAGAACATAAATGATTGTTTTACCAAAAACACAAAAATTAGTTTTTTCCAAAAATAACAGTATAAGTTTTTTCCCAAAATCATTTTTAGTTTTTTTCTTCAAAAACTAAATTAACACATAATTTATAACATTAACACATATTTTACAATAATAACAAATAACTAAACTTTTAACCAAAAAAAAAAATTCTAGAAAAAAAAACAAGATAAAACAATTAAAGAAAAACCAAATCATCAAAAAACAAAACGAAATCTAACAACCTAACAAAAAACAAAAACGAAATCCAATTCATCATTCATCAAATCACAGTCTAACAAATCACTCTCTAACAAATCTAACACTCTAAATCTTCAAATTAATCTAAAGCCAAATCTTCATAAAATCTAATAAATATACCATAATCCTAAAAACTAACAAAAATTAAGGAAATATGACAAAAAATGAGAGAACTTACGCCATTCTTTAAAGAGAGCCGCCGGAGTAGATCCGCCGGAGTAGAGACAGCCGCCGGAGTAGAGAAATCCGCCGAAGTAGAGAAATCCGCCGGAGGGAAGAAAGCCGCCGGATGAGGGAAGAAAGCCGCCGGAATAGCAGCTGGTTTGGACGCCGGAAGTCGCCGGATTTGAAGCCAATTCATCGCCGGAATTTTGGTTGCGAGAGCGAGAGAGAGGATTTGAGAAGTTGGCGTTATGTCGACGAGTGCGAGAAAGAAGATGAAATGACTTAGGTTTTATCGATGTTACCGACGGAAATACCAACGGAACATCCGTCGGAATTCAATAAAAAATTTAATTCCCTGCGATACCGAAAATGTAATTGTATTTCGTTCCCGGGGTGAAATTTCGCAATCCGTAGGTAATCCGTCAGAAAAAACCGACGGATTACCGACATAATACTTTTCCGACGGTGTTCCGACTATTTACCGACGCATTAGATATTAAAACCCTTAATCTTATTATTTTTCTTGACAAATATGCTTATATTATGTAGTTTATATTTTTTCTTGACAAATATGAGTAAATTATGAAAAATAAAAAAAAATTGATAATTTAAAAACATTTACCCATAAGATATAATATCATTCTATTAGTACTTTAGGCAAACAACATATTCATTTTTTTAAAACACAAATTTTGAAGATTTTAGTTTAAAAGAAGATTATATAGTCATTGAAACTTCATACTTTATACATCTCTTATTAAATATGTGCGTTATAGAACAAAAATTAGAGGTTTTACAAAACTCCATCGGAAATCTGTCAGTATCCGTCGGTAAAAACCGACGGATTACCGACAGCACAAGGAAAACCGACCAAAATTTTACTAACCCGACGAAAGTTAGATATCCGTCGGTAACCCGTCGGTAATTTCTGACGGATTACTGATGGATTTGTTTTACCGACCGAATTACCGACGGAATTTACCATTTATTTTTAATTGATTTTTTTAATTATTAAGTTAATTACATTTATTTATTTTACTAAAAATTTTGAAAGCAAATATTTATTTATTACAAATATTTATTACTAAAATTTTTGAAAGCAAATATTTTTTTGTTACAAATATTGAAAGCAAATATTTATTTTTATTACGCATGTACTTCAAAGTTACGTAAAAAACGGAGAGATTGCGCATGCACAAAGATGGTGGTAAGTTATAAGGTGTTACGATTACTGGCCACAACGAATACTGTCTTCCATGCTTTCCAAATGGGTTGAAACCATCTGTAGATAATCCTAGGTACACGTTTCGTCGCTCATACGCAAAATCCGGATACACAGATTGGAAATGCCTCCATGCTTCCGCATCTGAAGGATGCGTAATCTCTCCGTTTGATCTATGTTCTGCGTGCCATCTCATTGGACCTGCCGTACGCTCAGATTGATATAATCGCTTCAACCTTTCCGTGATCGGTAAATACCACATCCTCTTATATGGAACTGGAACCCTACCGATTCTATCCTGATATCTTGGTTTTTGACAAAATCGACACCTTGTCCTATCTTCGTCTTCTCTCCAATAGATCATGCAATTATCTTCGCATACATCTATCATTTGATAAGGCAAACCAAGACCGGCGACCAATTTCTGAATCTCGTAATATGTACCTGGAAAATGATTATCTTCCGGCAAAATGTCTTCCACAAAATCAGTTATCGCATTCACACATTCCTCAACCAAATTATAGTCCGTCTTTATGGTCATCAATCTGCTTGCAGATGACAAAGCGGAATGACCGTCCCTACAACCTCCGTATAACGTCTGCTTAGCTGCGTCCAACATATAAAAAACTTGTGTGCCTCTGCATTAGGCTCCTCTAAACTATCAACATTTTGACCCATCGATTGCATATTTTCCCTATATGCATCATTCACCATCTCAAGAGAATCCACACCATAATCTACTTCTGTTCTAGGTTCCTCTACTCTATCAACAATATATGGTTCGCTAGAACTATTGTACTCTGGTCTTTCACCATGGAGAAACCAAATCTTGTAACCCGGCATAAAACCATTGGAATAAAAATGACTCCATACTAAATCAATCCTAATATTGTGAGAATTCTGACAAATCGAACATGGACATTTCAACTTACGGGTTTTTAGAGCGATCGGTTGTTGACAAGCCAATTCCATAAATTCACCAACACCACGAGCATACTCAACATTCAATAAATTTGATTATGGATCGAGCATCGGTCCGTCCATCCACGATCGAAAATAAGAAGAAGAAGACATTTTACGTACGTTTTTTTTTCTGAAAAAATGAGTGAGAACATGAGACAAAGCCATTTGTTTATATAGAATGGTTTCCGTCGGTAATCCGTCAGTAATCCATCGGTAAATTTTGAAACTGCAACGGTCATAAAACGGCTATAAGAACGGATACTTTGGGTCGTCGGAAATCCGTCGGTAATTCGAAAAATGTAAAACGAACATATTTTCTAACGGATTTCCGACGGATATTACTGACGGACTATATCCGTCGGAAAAAGTGACGGTTTTCCGACGGATAAAGTCTGTCGGTAACTTACCGACGAAAAACCGACGAAATCATTTGGCGTCAAATAATTTTCGGAAATCCGTCGGTAATTTCCGACAGACAAATTTCCGTCAGTACGTCCGTCGGAAATTACCCTGTTTTCTTGTAGTGAATTTTCCTTGTTCCGAAAGACTTCTCCAGCAATTTTTTAGAAGCTTTATGCAATCTTCGTCGTTCCAATCATGTAGTATCCACTGTCATTAATTTTTGTAGTTAGTATATGGTTGACAATGGAATTATATGTGTATATATATATATATATATATATATATATCTTTATCTTTGGCTTTTCCATAGAAGAAGTGATAATATTATGAACTTACTTTCATGATGATGGCATCTCCTTTTGGAATTTCTTTAAACATATCTCCTGAAACATGCTCCACTCCTATATATATAAGCGATTAATCTTAAGTATTGAGAAAGATATTTTAAAAATATTAGTTATTAATTTCGAAGTACAGTTTGTTGACTTTATCAGTTGGTGTAGTGTACCCGGATAAAGAGGAGCGTCAGTTAAAACCTTGGCTAAGTCGAAATTGATGCCCTTAATATGAGGATACTTGGAAGTCACTAAACCTATGACGTGTCCAAATCCTCCTCCAACATCCACTAAAGTGTTTACATCATCGAATCCCTTGTACACTTCTAGAACTCTATTCATGATCATGGTAGAAACTTCTGACATTCCCCGGTTAAACATCTCACCGAACCGTTTGTTTGAACCAGTGTATTCAAAGATTCGCATGCCATGAGCAGAGGTGAATGCATCCTTTCCTTCTAATATCATATCTTTGAGATGTGTCCTGATTATTGTTGTTCATTAAAACGGGGTAATGAAAAGGTTAATGCAATTTATTTATTTATTTCTTTAACAAAAAGAAAGTTAATGCAATTTCTTTATAATCAAGAAGTTATTTGGCTTGTTTTTGAATAATGAAGTAGTATACGTACGTACCAAGTCTTGAAATAGACTTCGCTTAGGCCTACCATGAGCATAGTCGCAAGAGAACTGGAGCCGCCGCCACGGTTCAAGAAAAACATGCAAACCGGTTCAGCAGCATAAACTCTCTCGGTTTTTCCGGGTTGACCGCTTTCTCCCGCTTCAACCATACGGTACTTTAAGATCGAGTGACTAACAAGTAAAGCCAGCATCCGGTCCAATAAAACCGGTGCCTCCGGGTTAGTGGGTTTGGTTGGGAGACGAAGTGCAATCTCAGAAGACGAGAGCCATACGCCTTCCTCTACAGTAGCAATCGTGTCGATGACGCCAAGCTCCAAGGCCGTTTTGAAAACCATAGGGAAGCCCGCAGTGGACAAGATCATCCCTGCTTGCAAACTCAATGTTTCTTCGTCAAATTGTTGCTCTGTTTTTATTAGACCTTGTTTAATGGAAGTGGTTAAGGGATCTTGAAGATGGTTTGCCATTGTTGTTTGTTGATAAACTGAGAAAGATAGGTAGCAAAGATATACAGATGGTAAGAGAAAGCTGAACGTTGTCTTTCACACTTGCTGCCATTTTATAGGGAGAGCCGCCCACAGATTAATGAGTATGAAAACCGATCAAAGATAAAATACCTCCGTTTAAACAAAACAAAAAAGTAAATGAACAAACAAAACTAAAAAAACATAATAGTGAAATGATCCAATCTATCTTTTTCTTTTTAATACATTTTAGTTAATATTACAACACATGTTATATCATAAATTCACAAAACACAATATTCTCATGTATTTATTTTTGAATAAGAATCGTTATTTTACAACTCTTAGTTTGCAACATAAGAATAGTGTCTCAGACATTTTTTACGAACCCAAAAAATTATAATCGTTCTTGTATGGCTGTTCTATTTTTTTTTTTTGGTTCACAGAAGGCCGTGTAACTCTGTAAATTGCAAAATAATAAATGAAAAGAACAAAACGGAAATAATATAACAGTGGAGTTATAATTTTCAATAGAAAAAAACCCATGGAATTATAATTTTCAATAGAAAAAAGTCTGGAGTTATAATTTTCTACCGGGGTGTGCGTGCATGACCGAAGAGAAAGACAATTTGTGCATGACAGAGAAGAGAAAGAGAATGACATTCCATAATTATCGTGATAGAAAATTCAGCCACCAATTGCAAAGGTAAGTTGAATAGTTGATGAGTCATTTTAAACGAATAAGATGAGATTTTAACAAGTATTTGTAAATCCTATAATCAATAACATATGATTTTGATAAGTATTTTAAAATCAATGATTGAATAACACATAATTCTTGTTTGGATTTCCAAATCCATTAAAATCATAGAACCAATAATCTCACATAAGTGTATTCAACTTGACATTTTAAGTGATTTGTGTAAAATTTGCAAATCTTATGTTATTCAATCATGGATTTTAAAAAGTCTATTAAACTCCACTGTTATTGAACTGATGATTTAAAAATCTACTTTAAAATCTACTGTTATTCAAAACAATTTGTGGATATGGATTTTAATAAGTTTTGGTTATTCTAAAGAATTTGAGAGGATTTGTTTAGTTAAAAATACAGAAATCCAAATCTCATGGTTTTAGGTGGGATTTAAAAGAATTTTAACATAAATTATATCAACTTCCCTAAAATCTATCAAAATTCCAAATTTCCTAAATCCCACAAATCTTTCAAAATCAAAGTTTCAATACACCCTTAAGTCTAACATGAAAATCGGGAATGGCATACTATGAGGGGGTATTGAACTTGATATTTTAAAGGATTTGATAAGATTTTAATATTTTAGAATTTTGAAAGAATTGAGTGGGTTTTTAGGAGATTTGATTATCTTTTAGAGTTTTTTTTTGTTTTTTTTAAAACAAATGTGTGATTCTTTGAGAATCTCTTAGAATATACTTTGGGTAATTTTAGAATATTTTACAACACAAATATATATTTTTGTGTTCTTAAAAATATAACAACGTTTGCATCTTCTTAAGAACATAACATCTATCTATTTTGAAGTAGCATAAACAAAATCAGATCAAGAGTCTGGAGCTAAGCCCTCGGTTCGTGATATGTATATATTTTACACTCTTTCATCATGCATTTGTTATTCATTTTGTTCTTTTAACTCATTGTTTTGCATTGTTTTTAGTCTCTTTTGCATAATATGCATATCTAGGTAGTCTTTGCATTGATCCTACATACATCTTCCATATTGGAGTTATTTCAGGTGTTTAGGAGATGTCCAGACTGTTGGAACCGAATGGAAGTTGAGACATGCGGCTCGACCAACCATGACCAGAATGGACATCATGTGACTTGACCGACGTGCGACTTGGACGCGCTCCTAGGAAGAAGCACCAGTATCCCACTCGATCCATCATGCCTGGAATGGATGTCATCAACGCTCGAGCCACACTCCAACATCCACGCTCGAGCTGAATTCTGAACTCCCTCTCTCGAGCCGACTTCGTCTCTCGTTCGAACCTCACCAATCGAGCCCACCGCTGAACTCAATCGAGCCACTCACGCTGCTGCACTCAATCGAGCCAATTTCACTCACGCGCTCGAACCACCAGTCGAGGGACTTAGCTTTTGACGTCTTCATAAATGTTGTAGGGAATTGAGTCATCTTTCCAATGCCCTTTATTTCAAGCCAATCGGAGGTACGTTTCAAGAGTTATCATCGTTTGAGTGGATGCGTATACACCCAGCTCGAGCCAACACCACTCTGGATCGAGCCAACGCCACTCTGGATCGTGCCAACACCACTCCGGGTCGAGCCAACACCACTATGGGTCGAGCCAACAACACTCCACTCGAACCATCTTGAGCCAACACCCGTCCACTCGACCCAGCTCGACCGACGCACTCCCAGGACTGACGACCCGCGACTTGGACAACCCGATTCCCGAACCGACGCTCTATCTTGTCGTTTTATGTTCTAGGGCTTTCCATGTTTTTCTATAAATACGTTTTGTTATGTTTTTACTTGGGGAAAATATTTTATCTCGTTTTCTTTTCTAAGGTTTATCTAGCCACCTAAAACGTTCTCTGATCTTGTAATACAAATAGCTTTGATTTTATTGAGTTTTTGCATTTGATTTCTTCTACAAAGTTGTTCACCTCATTTTTATCTATCTCATGATGCTTGATTCAATGTTCTCCAAGTTTGTAACTTTGATGATGATTTCTGGATCGGAGTAGTGTGATAGTTCTTGAGGATGGGATAGATTAGGTGCATGATCTTAGTATGTAGGGTGTTTAAGCTTGATTCGTATGATATCCTTCTGGACTAGAGTTAAAAATACTAGTTTCTCTCTGATCAATTGGAACTAGGTCTTAGACACTTCCGCACCCAAATGGTGTTTGATGAAATGTCTGACCAACTAGTGCGAGAGACTTACATTCCTAGTCTTTAAGATTAGTTGTCTAGGATGTTTGTTGACGTGAATGAACTGGTTTGTCATGCCTGTTTAACCATGTTTCTCTAGCGAGAGCTAGGTTTGGAAGTGTTTGAGTATGAGTAGCTTCTGCCAAGAGATTAGATTAGCGAAGTCGTGATGTTCATTGTCTAGGGATAGTTTGCTTGTGGCATGTTAAACACTCTGTAGACTAGAAGACTCCACCGACATCAATTACTCCCATCCTTAGGACTTCTATCTTTATGATTTTTATTGCATTCTTGAGACTGTTTCGGTTCTTGTTGTTTAGTTCACGCTTAGACTCGTTTCTGCTTTTACTCATTTTTACTTCTTGTCATACATTTTCGTTTCTAGTTCTGTAACTCATTTCCGTTTTGCATTCTGGTCATTCTAGGATTGTTAGATACAAAACCACTCTTTGAATTGGCTTGACTTGTGATTTCTTGATTGCATCCTGATTGCTAGCAACATCCCATTTGGATTGACGCCTTAAGTACTACAACTACATAAGGTTAAGTGAACCTACTAGGACATACAAAAAGCCTAGTATCAATTTGGTGCCAGAAATGAAGGATGGCAACTGGTTGAGAATCTTGCCCAGTTTGATGGCAACTACAATGAAGACTATGACCGCACAGTTAGAGGCGGCGTTGGGTCTGAGGAGAAGTACAAGAGGGACCTTGAGAATGTTAATGACAAGCTTGACCGCCTCTTGCTAAGTCAGCAGCAGACTGTCCATTTCGTATCTGGGGATGACCATTTTCAAGTTCAGGATGGGGAGGGTGAGTAGTTTGAAGAGATCAGTTACGTCCAGAATCAAGGTGTATACAACAGAGTTACAACCCCTATAAGACGAACCCCAATTTGCTTACCGGAGCACCAACGTTGCAAATCCACAAGATCAGGTGTACCCTCCTTAGCTGCAACAACAAGGTCAACAAAAACCTTTTGCGCCCTATAATCAAGGATTCGTGCCTACACAGCAGTTCCAGCAAGGTTATCAAGCTCACTCAGAACCACCGCCAGGATTCCGCCCTCAACCAGTTCAGCCTACTCCAGCTCCTGATCACGAAATGAAGCAAATGATACAACAAATTCTTAAAGGTCAAGCTACCAGTTCTCTGGAAACTCCCAAGAAGCTTGCTGAACTGAGTCAGCGAATGGAGTGTTCCTACAATGATCTGAATGTCAAGTTTGAAGCACTTAACTCCAAGATGAAGTATATGGAAGGAAAAATTGCTTCTACTTCTACCCCAATACCTGGCCAACTACCTCGAAAAGCAGTTCAAAACCCCAAAGACTCTGCTACTATCCATGCTATCACCACCCAAGTTGTAGATGTACGGCTCACTGAGGACAATGAGAGTTTAGATGGGGAAGATTATCTTCAAGATGAAGTTCAAATAAAGAATTCCGTCGAGGTGCTCAAGGATCCAATTGAGTTAGTCAAGCAATCTGATCCTCAAACTACTAAAGAACCCGCTCCTCCCAAGGATAAACCTGTGAGATTCATTCCTCCGCCAAGTCAAGGAAATTGAACTTAGGATGCCTTTGCTCGATGTATTTGCACTTGTGCCTCAATATCAAAAGTTTTTAACTGATTTGGTAACATAAAGGACCAAAGAGAAGGAGGAGATAGCTAAAGGAGCTCAAGCTAAGGCTCTGGAAGATGAGAGGGTAGTGCATGTCATAGGAGGGGTTATTCATGAATGCAAGGCTGTTATTCAGAAGATGATTATCCTAAAGAAGCTAGAGGACCCAGGTTCTTTCACTTTTCCTTGTTCTCTAGGTCCATTGTCTTTCAAAAAGTGCCTATGTGACTTTGGTGCTTCAGTCAGCCTCATGCCACTCTATGTAGCTCAGAGGCTAGGATTCAACAAATACAAGTCATGCAACCTCCGCTTAATATTGGCTGATAGGACTACTAGACTGCCTCATGGTCTACTAGAGAACCTGCCCATCAAAATTGGACAAGCTGAGATTTCTACTGACTTTGTGGTGCTGAAAATGGATGAAGAGCCTAAAGATCCACTAATCCTGGGAAGACCTTTCTTAGCTACAGCTGGAGGAGTCATTGATGTCAAGAAAGGGATGATTAATCTCAATCTGGGTAAAAACTTCAAGATGAATTTTGATATCAAGGATTCTAAGAAGAAACCAACTATTGATGGGCAGACCTTCGTGATTGAAGAGAAAGATCAGAAATATGGGTTTGACATCTTTGAGAGTGTGAATGAGGCAGAAACTAAGGTTTTGGTAACCAAAGAGAAAACTCAAATTATATTTCGACCAGTCTCCAACTCGAGTGCAGTCGTTACCCTCCCTACGCGTCAAGACCTGCTTCCTAAACCTCACCAACAACAAGAATCAAGTCCTCACGCGCTTGACAGTTTGTATGAACTTCAAAATACTAAGATTCTAAGGGATTCAATGAAAGAGTTAGCAGCTATGGTGAAGGAGATGAGTGGGCAAATCAAGAAGCTCCAAGGTACAATGAGAAGTACTCCTCCAAGGGAATTAAGTAAGAGGTTTAGGATAATGAAGAGGAGAATATATTTTCTTATTGAACATGGGAAGAATGTTAAAGAGTATCTAGCTAGACAAGAACTTCTAGAGAGGCCTCTAAAGCCTCTCTATGACCCTCCCAAAGCATAAGGTGTATGCAAGTCAAGCTCAGAGACTTTAAACAATCTCAATTGGGAGGAAGTCCCAAAGGTATCACTGTAAATATTCTTTAGGATCTTTGTGTTTTTAATTTTTTGTTTTTAGTTTCCTCTTTTTCCTTCATTGTCATCTCTCTGGTAATCTGTTTCACGTGTCTCCATAGAATGTGATGCAAAAACTGACTTGTTCTCATATAATTCAAACAAAGTAGTTAGCTTACTTTTCAAGTGTTCAATTTTCTGTTGACAAGTACTTTTATCAAGTCTACCAAAACAAAAGTTTGCTTCAACCTTGGATCAAGCACTGTAGTCATTGCAAATATATCACTTACTTCTTCCTAGTACTTATCAAACTTCTCCTTCATGGGTACAATCATGATTCTAATAACTTCATCATCGCTAAACTCATTCACTGTCAACCAGTTATTGATCTTCCAGAATTGCATGAAGTACAAGTTAGAAGTTGGATATGTGGAACCTGAAATAAGAGTAGTAACCTGATCAAACGGCTCCAACAAATCACACAGACTATTGAGTCGTTTCCATTCATCTTCTGTAGGAAAAAACTTATAGTTTAACCCATCAATAACTTTGAGATTAGCAAATGCAGCTCTATACTATCAAGCATCTTGTATGTTGAGTTCCATCTTATTTTCACATCCAACAGCAAACCAGCCTTATGCTTTATACCAACAAAGTCCACACATTTTGCGAATAGTTTCTCCCGGCGTTCTGATCTTTGAACATACTTGATACTCTCCCTGATTTTGTCCAACGAATCACCAATCACTGCCAGACCATCTTGAACAATGAGATTAATAACATGTGCTGCACATCTCACATGAAAATACTCTCCTCCACACAACAAATCATTTCGTAACATAAGCTGATTTTTTACCATCTCTTGCATTGTATCATTGTTAGTAGCATTGTCTAAAGTAAGTGAGAACACTTTTTTTTCAATCCCCCATTCCTTCAGTTTCTCAAGAATCTTCATAGCTAAGTGTGTACCTATATGTGGAGGCGGTACAACACAAAATGCTAGAATTTTGTTGTTCAGTTTCCAATTCTTGTCAATGTAATGTGCTGTTAAACACATGTATCCCTCCTGAGTGATTGTAGACCATAAATCAGAAGTGAGACTGATCCTTCCAGGAAGATTAGCTAATTCTCGCTTTAAATTCTCTGCTTCATTCTCATAAAACTTGTAAACATCGGCTGGCACTATGTTTCGGCTGATAAATTTCACATCTTCATTCAAATACTTCCAAATTGATCTTACTCTCTCATACTCAACATAAGCAAATGGGAGATCATGCTGAATGATACATTTAGCTATCATTTAACGAAAAACCATATGATCTATCTTCTTAGCTTTCAACCTTGCTTCTGAATTAAGCATCATTTGACTAATATCTTCATTTATAGGCTTAAGCTTACACACCCTCAAATGACGTTTGTATGAATTTGTACCATTTTTGTGTGGATTATAAGCAAAATCCGACTTACAATGCTTGCACAATTCTCTTTCCACAGTTTTTCCCTTGCCATCCTTCTTAGTAATCACTGTAAAGTCAGCCCACATTTCTGAATATTGCCTTCTCTTTTTCTTTGGTGGTGAATTTCCTTTGTCACCAATCATCATCATCGACGTCGTCATCATCATCAACATCATCGATCTCAATTGATGACCTTTTACTAGGTTTTGATGTTCCAGCTCCATCACTATGCCTTCTCTTCCTCTGTGGTGGTGACTTTCCTTTGTCACCATCATTATCATCGTCATCATCATCGATCTCAATGGATGAAATTTAACTAGGCTTAGATATTTTAGCTCCATTAGACTGTTTTCTCCTCCTCTGTAATGGTGACTTTTGTTTGTTAATATCATCATCGTTGATCTCAATTGAGAGCCTTTTACGACGTTTACATGATTGAACTCCATCAAATATTACTCGTTCGTTTTCAGCATAAGTAGAATCAACAATTCTCTGAGATTCCAAATCTAACGATCTAAGATTGCAGGAATCACGTGACTCCTAAAAAAAAACACAAACTATTACATTTAATTTTTAACAAGGCTAAATGTTAAATCATCTAGACACTATCTTAGTAAGTAGTAAGAAGTAACTTACCATTGATAAATAATATGAACTGTGAAGGATGATGAATGATATGAGTATCTGAGTTGTGATTTGTGAAACTAGGAATACTCTGACTCTTTGTCTCTCTGAAGTCGAGACTCTCCATCTTTCCTTCTAAATTGTTAGTTCAACGACGAGGGTTTTAGTTTTTAGCCTTTTAGGTTAAACTTTTACTTGTATCAAAGATTTAAAAACCTCTATAAGAGACAGAAGGTTTAAATATATATATATATATATATATATATATATATATATAATATTTTATTTTTAAAGACAAACTCGCTAACCCGCTAACCCGCCACAGACAAACCCGCTAAACCCGTGTTCCGCATGGACCAAGCCCGCTATGCCCCCATTTTTGTGGACAAAATTTTGCTTGTCCAAGCCCATCCCGCAGTGATACTAATCGGGTCATGCCCGCGGGCTCTAAGCCCGTTTGACAGCTCTAATCTTGCATATTGGAGTTATTTCAGGTGTTTGGGAGATGTCCAGACTGTTGGAACCGAATGGAGGTTGAGACATGCGGCTCGACCAAGCATGACCGGAATGGACGTCATGTGACTCGACCGACATGCGACTTGGACGCGATCCTAGGAAGAAGCATCAGTATTCCACTCGATCCATCATGCCTGGAATGGATGTCATCAACGCTCGAGCCACACTCCAACATCCATGCTCGAGCCGCATTCCAAACTCCCCCTCTCGAGCCGACTTTGTCTCCCGTTCGAGCCTCACCAATCGAGCCAACCGCTGAACTCAATCGAGCCACTCACGCTGCTCCACTCAATCGAGCCAATTTCACTCACGCGCTCAAGCCACCACTCAGGCAACCATTAGAGCCACCAGTCGAGGTACTTAGCTTTTGACGTGTTCTTAAAAGTTTTAGGAATTGAGTCATCTTTCGAATGGTGTTTATTTCAAGCCAATCAGAGGTGTGGTTCAAGAGTTATCATCGTTTTAGTGGATGCGTATACACCCAGCTCGAGCCAACACCACTCTGGATCGAGCCAACACCACTCTGGATCGAGCCAACACCACTATGGGTGGAGCCAACAAAACTCCACTCGACCCAGCTCGACCGACGCACTCCTAGGACTGACGACCCGCGACTTGGACGACCCGATTCCCAAACCGACGCTCTATCTTGTCGTTTTATGTTCTAGGGCTTTCCATGTTTTTCTATACATACATTTTGTTATGTTTTCAGGGAAAATCTTTTATCTCGTTTTCTTTTCTAAGGTTTACCTAGCCACCTAAAATGTTCTCTGATCTTGTAATCCAGATAGCTTTGATTTTATTGAGTTTTTGCATTTGATTTCTTCTACAAAGTTGTTCACCTCATTTTTATCTATCGCATGATGCTTGATTCAATGTTATCCAATTTTGTAACTTTGATGATGATTTCTAGATCCGAGTAGTATGATAGTTCTTGAGGATGGGATAGATTAGGTGCAGGATCTTAGTATGTAGGGTGTTTAAGCTTGATTCGTATGATATCCTTCTGGACTAGAGTTAGAAATATTAGTTTCTCTCTGATCAATTGGAACTAGGTCTTAGACACTTCCACACCTAAAAGGTGTTTGATGAAATGTCTGACCAACTAGTGTTAGAGACTTACGTTCCTAGCCTAAGAGATTAGTTGTCTAGGATGTTTGTTGACGTGAATGAACTGGTTTGTCATGCCTGCTTAACCATGTTTCTCTAGCGAGAGCTAGGTTTGGAAGTGTTTGAGTATGAGTAGCTTCTGCCAAGAGATTGGATTAGCTAAGTCGTGTATAGGGATAGTTTGCTTGTGGCATGTTAAACACTCTGTATACTAGGAGACTCCGCCGACATCAATTACTCCCATCCTTAGGACTCATTGTATAGGGATAGTTTGCTTGTGGCATGTTAAACACTTCTGCTTGTACTCATTTTTACGTCTTGTCATACATGTTCGTTTCTAGTTCTGTAACTCATTTTCGTTTTGCATTCTGGTCATTCTAGGATTGTTAGATACAAAACCACTCTTTGAATTGGCTTGACTTGTGATTTCTTGATTGCATCCTGATTGCTAGCAACATCCCATTTGGATTGACACCTTAAGTACTACAACTACATAAGGTTAAGTGAACCTACTAGGACATACAAAAAGCCTAGTATCAGTTCGTTAACCGGAAATGGTAGTATGTTCTCAGTTCGTTAACCAGAAATGGCAGCCTCCTTCTGTATCTTTGAATCATTTTTGATAGAAAACAGTATGATTCTTGACAAGTTAGTACCATTGTAGTCACCAAATTCAACCAACAGACGAAGCACCCTCCACATGACAGTCTAAAAACTTTGTCCACCTTGTTAGTTGAAACCATTTTAGCAAAAGAAGTACTTTTAGATCAACTAACACATACTCATACTATGAAGTGTACAACATGAATTAACCAGTGAAAATTTAATCACAAAATTGTGATGAAGTACTCTTTTGCAGGGACACCGTTATACTCTCCCTCAGGAAGGAGGATGAGATCATCAACAAATTTTTGTGGTTGAAATCGGCATCAAAGACTTTACCGGTGGAGAAGGTGGCTGGTGATCGGCGGGGTTTAGGGCTATCAATAAGAATGTTGAGCTCTCCTTTTCTTCCCGTCAGAATTGAAAATGGATGCCCTCTACATTGTAATCACTAATTACTTGGCTTAATAGCATAAACCTCATCCTTTAGACAAATGAGATCACATTTCTCTTTATACCCAATGCATCTGATATGTTCGGGAAATGAGATATATCAGTAACATACCAAACTAAAGAAAGAACCTAATTGTCACATATAGGATAAAATGTCCCGCTCTACATTTTTTTCATGAGCAAAATAGCACTCACACCTACTTTTCCCAACTTTAATCACACTTACACCCACTTTTTGCTACACATATACATTCTACTTGTAAAACTACAATATACCCCCTAACTAAATTCTAACTCTCTTTACCTTTACTTTTTTTCTTTCCTTCTCATTTTTTCTCTATCTTTTTCCAATTAATCATCTTATTTTTATTTTTACTTTTTATTTCCTTCTCATTTCTGTCTCTATTTTTTCCTTTCTTTTAATATTTTTTCTTCAACATTTGTTTTTTATTTTAATTACTATGTTTTAAGTTTAACTTGTAAATAAATATTTTTTGCATCTTTCAGTATTTTTTCTTTCCACAAAAAATAATAATTTATGAGTCTAATCTAAATTAAATACAATTGAATTAGTGTTCATAGTCAAATCAATAATTTCTAAGTCCAAACTAATTTAATTAAATATTTGAGAAATTAATAATTTTATTTAACTAAATTTTCAATATGAAATAGACTTGTTTGTCCACATACTTTACGCTTAAATTAGATGCATAATGGATTAACAAAATATTGCATTCGCAAGTAGTTATCCATTTGGATAAGTTTTAAGAAACTTTGATCTGTTATCATTACCCACAAATTCTATTAGTGTCCGCATGATCACGAAAATATGGATTTGATGTTGTTGTTGTATCTTAAACCCTAAATATCTAGAACCCACAAATTCGATTGGTATCCACATGACCATGAATATATGGATTTGATGTTTTTGTTGTATCATAAACCCTAAATATTTAGAACCCATAAATTCTATTGGTATCCACATGACCACAAATATATGGATTTGATATTGTCGTTATATCATAAATCCTAAATCTCTAGAACCCATAAACTCTATTGGTATCCACATGACCATGAATATATGGATTTAATGTTGTCGTTGTATCATAAATCATAAATCTCTAGAACCCACAAATTTTATTGGTATCCATATGACCATAAATATATGGATTTGATGTTGTCATTGTATCCTAAACCCTAAATCTAAGCCTTAAACTCTAACTTCTAAACCATAAGCCCAAAATATTAACATTGAATCCACATAACTCCTAAAATCAAAATCCTAAATTATAAAACTCTAAACACTAAATTATAACTCTAAATGTTCAGATAAAAATGGATAACATATAACTTCTTCATATAAAATAGACAAAATATATCTTAAAATGTAGAAAAATGTAATCATAATATTTTGTACAAAAATATATATTATTTATTGATATTAACTGCACAAATGATTTTAAAGATTAAAAAAAAAAGAGAGAGGGGGGGGACCATGGACCAAAAAAACTCAATATTTGTCCTATAAAAGGGATACAAGGGCAAATTTGTCCCAAATTTGTTATAAACTTTGCATAACACACACAAAAGTATAGGAAGGAAGAAAAGTAGGTGTATATGTAAGACTTTTCACAAAAGTGGGTCTAGTGCTATTCTCTCTTAAAAGAATATATTTACCAACCTATGTCACCAAAGTGCAATTATCTTTTTGGTCAAGGGTCTCGAGAGTATTCCACAGTTAAGCGTGTTTGAGCTAGAGTATTCTCAGGATGGGTGACCTTCCGGGAAGTGAATGTCGGAAATGTGCGAGTGAGGACAAAACAAAAGGAAAGATCATGTGGTGATTTTGTAGGGACAAGTCTTTAAAATCTTCCGGATGTAGCAAACCGGCCGTCGGATATGGATGGGCTCACGGGCCTACTGAGAGGACATGAGGCCCATTAAGAAAGGTGGACTCATGGACTGGGACTGGACATGGGCCCACTGACTAGTATTGGACATGGGGCCCACTGAGAGGTGGCGATCGGGGAGTTACAAGTGGTATCAGAGCCGAACCCATACGAGTGTGGAGTCGTGTGGGCTCATACCATAGGGGGTGACGGTCTTGGTGTGCAACGAAGACGTTGCGGTCTGTTAGGGGGTGAATTGTGACACCCCGGTTTCAGAGACTTGCAAAGAGGTTTAAAAGAATCGATTTTGTCACCTATGTCACCAAAGTGCACTTATCTTTTTGGTCAAGGGGCCTGAAAGAACTCCAGAGTTAAGCGTGCTTGAGCTGGAGTAGTCTTACGATGGGTGACCTTTCGGGAAGTGACTGTCTAGTGAGAGGATGTGAGGCCCATTAAAGAAATTGGGCCCATGAGCTGGGATTGAACATGAAGCCCACTGAAAGATGGCTGTCGAGGCATTACACCACCCTATTTAAATAAGGTTTTGAGAAAGTTATTGTAAAAATATTTTATCTTAGCTAGGATTAAAAAAAACTATTAATCATTATTATTATTTCTCGAATATTAGAATATAGAGGTTTTATTATATAAACATCTAACCACAAGGAAATATAAAAGCACACAAGCACATGAATTGATAATTAAAAAAGTATATGGTACTTCTGGGATATAATTTTTCAGTACAGTATATATGGTATTTGGTGAGATTAATTATATAACTTAATGATTCGTCACCCAAGTAATATCGAAATATTAGGTCTGAATTTTCTGATATAACTTTGAGCCAATCTAGGTTTCGCACATGCGAGTAGAGGCTTGGCCATGAACAAGTTGCTCTCCGCCGAAATGAGCTCGACTTGACTTTGACCATGAGGGAGAGTCCATTCGAACCCTTGGAGAAGCCTGGCTAACAACATGATGGTCATACATGCCCCAACCTTAGTGCCGGGCAGCTACGCCAACCGGTGACGAATGTAACAAACCGCATGTCTGGCTCCATCAAACCGGGGCAGCTAAGGCATTTCTGGCTTGAACCGCATGTTAGGCTCGTCCCATATTTTAGGATTCCAAACAAGCCCCAAACGGCTCACAAGAATTTGACTACCTGTCGTCATTGCAATCATATAATATAATTAATGTTAGACTATACCATGTTGGAATAAATGACATTTAATTATTTATTATAATTTATCATTAGAATTTAATATTCAAGATAAAGATAAACTCACCCCGTTCATATGGTTTCTTTTTATAATTAAACTAGATTCTGACCCACACGTACATGCGGTATTGATTTCATAAACTAAGTTTGCTAACATATTTATAATATATTATGTATATACTACAAGAAACATGCGCTTAACGACTCCAATATTGGTCGCTAAACAGTCGCAAACACCTACTTTGCGACTACTAAACGACTGTTTAAGATAGTCGCAAAAAAATGGACGTAAATTTGTGGAATCTCAAAATGGTCGCAAAATTGCGACTGGATTACGACGCTGTTCTATAGTCGCCAATAAGAGACGCTTTACAGACTCTTTATATTAGGAACCTTCGGTCGTAAACATAGTTACAAGTCAGTCGCAAATTAGTGATTAAATTGTGTGACAATTTTAAGACTCCGTATCTGCCATCGCAAAGTAGTCCTCATATATTAGTAACCATTTTGCCACTTATCTGATAGTTTCACAGAAATAAATTTGGTCGCAATTTGGTGACATTTTAGCATATAATAAACTGTTTTATTTCTCAAATTTGGAAAGAATCACAATTAATTAAAATTCAAAACCAAATCATTAAGAAAGATATCATAATCATTCAACACACAAAAAGATTAGCATCATTATATCTTAATCATTCATTATCCAAAAAGATCATCCTAAAGCAAATTAAAATTTATGTTTTCTTAGAAAAGACAATGTTTAGAACTTGAGTAAATGGAGAAAGGGGATGTGGTGGCTGGTGTTGTGTCTAACGCGGTGGCTGGTGAGTACCTGACCCGGTGGCTGGTGGTATGATGTCTTCAGGTGTATAGTCTTCAGGTGTGGTTGGTCGAAAGGAAGCAATAAAAGTCTCAAATCCTGGATCTTTCTCTTTCATGTAGATGAGAAGCTTGTTGGTCTTCATTTGAGATTCTTGATGCTTCTTATCACGTCGGGTATTCTCAGCATCTAGATGAGCTATCTTGTTGCGAAGTTGTTCTTGAAGCTCGAGAAGTGTTGGTGTTGATGGAGAAGATTCTGCATAGCTTTCTTTCCTTTTCCCTTTTCTAAGTGTCTCAACCAATGATCCAAGACCAAAAAGGTTTCCCTTCTCATTTGTTTGAGTACACTAAAACGAATAAAAACAAAAGCATTTCGTTAGTCAAGGCTAGAAACAAGTATTAATAAAGTAACAATGCGGATTATGAAAACCAAAATGTGGATTGAGAAAGCAATGGTGAGAGTACCGTAAGAAAGATTTCAATCTTTTCCTCAATGCTGAGATTACGATGACTTGAACGTTCAGAAGAATTCCCTGAATTTTCTGGACCATCATCGTCTACTTCACACAGTTTCTCCTCTAAGGTTTTCTCATAAGCTTCGGCTACTTGTTTAGCTTTTTGATCAACAAACGATCCGTCAGCTCGAGTATGTGTCTTCATGAACACTTCTGCAAATGATACCGGATAGCCCAATTCTTCCTCCTACAAAGAAATAGTAAAATGTTAAAACCATGGAAGCAAAGTGTTTAGAGTTTTAAAATCATGGAAGCAATGTTAAATTACCATTTTTTGATGAATTTGCACATATAATTTCTGACCAGCAAGGTCTTTGTGGACTCCAAGACCACCACGATCGGAGTTTCTTCACTGTGAGGCATTTGAGCTCCTCTCCATTACATCAAGTTCGTTCCAATGATCACACATCTCAGCCCACAGTTCTGCACTGGTAATCCAAACAGATTATTTACCACTGCTTTTAGCTTGACTAACAATGCCTTTCAATCGTTTCTTGTCTATGTTTAAGAACCCCTCTCTAACAAGCTCAGTAATCCCAGCATCCCAATAGAACTTCCGCTACATATTACAATTGAGTTAAGTTAGTGATGATACTAAAAGTCAGTTATGAGAGATAATAAAACTTTGAAAGCTATAAGACATTACCGCAAATGTCCTGAAATATCTCTCTTGAATGGGTTTAGGAGTAACCTTCCAGATGTAGTAATGACCATCGAATTTCCTTCTAAATATTCCAGCAATCACCCGGGAAATTTTTCCTTTGTGTCTGTTAAACCTGTCACAAAACAAACACAATCAGTCTTAACCACAATCAGTCTTAACCAATACAAATTAACACAATCAGTCTTAACCAAACAATCAAACACTAAGCAGATGTAACTTACAGACAACTAAGCATAAATTCTCTAAACTTAATAAAAAAAACAGAGTATTAGACTAGACCAAACAATCAAACACAATCAGTCTTAACCAAACAATCAAACACAACCTCTAACTAAATCAACAAAACAATCAATCTCAACCTACCACTAAGAGCAAAGAGAACAATCTCAATCTCAATCATTCAACAAAACAAACAATCTCAATCTCAATCTCAACTTAATCAACAAAACAAACAACCTCAAATCTCAATCTCAAAACAAACAATCTCAATCTCAATCAAACACAACCTCTAACTTAATCAAACAAAGCTGTCTTTCACTAAACTTAATCAAACAAAAACAGAGTCTCAACCTAACACTAAGAGCAAAGAGAAATTACCAGAGAGTCTCAACGCCGGGGATGGGATCGACAGACAGAACTGGGAGATGTTGTCGGCCTGGAAGAGCTAGCATAACATCTAACAATCTTGGTATTCTTCTTGAGCTGGATTAGGAGTAGGGTTTTCTTCTTCGGCAGGATTTGGATTAGGGTTTTCTTCTTCGTAATCCTCTTCCATGTTTAGGTCTCGTTGTTCTTGTATGAGTGGAGGAACAGGAAGTGGTGGTTGAGGAGCAAGAAGCAGTGGTTGAGAACCAACCCGCGATGATTGAGAAGCAAACTGCGGTGGTGGAGAAGCAACCCGCGGTGGTGGAGCAGGAGGCGATTATTGTGTCCTCGGCGGAAACTGGGATGGCATAGTTCTATTTGAATTAGTCACGGAATGAGAGGCTGATGGATTCGAGGAGTGAGACGACGTTAATAGCATGTTTGTCGCAAATTGCAAGAGTCGCAAAATTAGTAACAAGTCAGTTGCAAATTGTTGCCGTATTGTGACTCTCCTACTTTAGTCACAATACAAATTTTTGGAATGTATCATTTTTGACCAGCTCTATTGATATCAATCAACAATATGGACTAATGATTGTCTTATAGAGTATATGAAATAGTTTATCACTTTTAAATATTGTTTTCATATCTTTTTTTTGCAATTTTCATAAAATTAGAAACCTTCTTATGAAATAACATGTAACTCTTTACAATGATTTTAGATATTATGAAACTTTTGTGTCTAAATACTGAAATGGAAACTTTTGACAAAGTTTATATGACTGATATTGATCAATTAAAATTGGAAACATGTATAGAAACATGTTAACATTTCTCTAATGTGAAATTTCAAATTCAAAAAATCGAGAGTTGCTAAGGAGTCGCAAAGCAGTAGCTAATTCAGGTGTTAGACGCTAAACAGTCGCAAAATAAGTTGCAAATAAGTCGCACATATGGTAGCACGTTCGTCGCAAAAAATAGGAGTTAGCAAGTTATCTATAAATAAACTTGTGACCGGAGTATACGTTACAAAATCGTTGCTAATTTGTGACTCTTTTGTTTTTTATAAAATACTGTCACTGAACATTCTCAAATTGCGATTGTTTTGCGACTATATTGTTTCCGTCGTATATATGTGACTGTTTTGCTTCTTCTGTAATTTTGATCGGGAAACAGTCGTAAATGAATCGCTAAATGGTCGCTATTTTTTACTACTGAATAAAGAGTCACAAGTGGTAGTCGCTAAAGGCAGGTTTTTTTGTAGTAATATATGAAGTTAAGTTTTTAAATATATTGTTTTTTAGAAATATTTTATCAACATTCAGCAGTCGAACTCTACCAATTTTCTATTTGATTTGTTTTTAATTCTCTTCAGACAAAAGATTGATTAGATTGGTTTAAGTTATCAATAAAGATAATTACATTAAAAATAATAGTAAAGGAAATATGTTATGTTATTTTGGGACAGTAAATGGGTCACGTTGTTGATTTAATTTCGATTAGTTTGTAAACAAATATCCACTTGTTTATTTGAACAGGTCATCAAATTACTTTTTTTGCATTTTTACTTTATTCAAAAATATTCTACCCTTTAATCAAATATAAAACAAAAACCGTGAATTACAATTTCAAAACAGTTTTATAAAATTTATTAATAAACAATTTATCTTTTATACCACATATATATATCTTACACTATGTGTGGATAGATGCATAAATCTTCTTTAAGATTACATGTTCTTTTCATCTATATAAATCTTAACGCAGTAAAGCCAATCACAAAACCAATCACAAGTGAAGTATATTAAGATTAAAGTCCCTTGCTTATACTTCTCCCTGTATGATCTTGCATGCTTTCGTCTTTCACACCATCTGTTCTGCAATGTCAACTGTACATCATTTTTAAACGTCTTTCAATCTTGCAAGTTCAAAAATCTGCTTAGACTACATATATATTATTTACTTGAGGGTTGTATACTTGTCTGTCAACAGTAACATTATATTTTATTATACCCATGTAATTTAGAGACTATATAATACATGAACTTAATCTATTATTGGTTTAGTGACTTACCTCTTCATTTGCTAATAGTAACTTAATTGTTGCATCTTCTGTTTTCTTTTTGCTTCTAGATACTCAAGATGTCATTGGGTTAATCTGTCTAGACGAAGATCTGAAACAAATTAATAAGTTATGTGAAACAAATGAATTTTAGTGGAACTACAGAAACACTGAAGAAATATTTTAATAGAACTACAGAAATGAATCTGAGTAATCGGCTTGTCAAGCAGTATTTATACAATAACAAATAAACTTTAACGATTTAGGTTTATAGGAAAATCTTTCATTATTAAAAATATATTTTTTAATAGTTATAGTTCCTAAATTTACTCCGAAAGATTAGGTTAGTAGTTTAGGTAAATAAGATAACAATTCCTAATTTTTAAAATACATTTAGAGCTATGATCAATTCAATGCAATTCAATTCAATAGAGCTATGATCAATTCAATGATATTTTATGAAACAATTTATTTGTTGGTATAGATAACATATTGTTGACAGTTTTTATTTTGTAATTTACTAATCTAGTTGTTTAGTATACGTGATCTGAATTTGAAATTCATTTTAGTTATTTATAATATTTGTACTTTTCATATAATTATTTTGTTTTTATTTAATTTTATTAAATCGATTTGTTGTTTCCGTAATTATCTCACAGTATAAAACCAAATAAAATAAGTTTATGTATATATAATTTCGAATTTAATTTTTAATTTAAACAACTTCCTAAAATATTGTGTAATTAAAATATCGATTACCTTAATTATTCAAACTGATAAGATTTCTTTATGCTGCATTATTAGGAAACTTAATATTTTGTATCTGTTTAGATAAACGTTTATTTCCAGTTGCTTGGGTAAATTTGTTTGTATTTAATGGCATCTACACTAAAATATCTTTTTTTTTTTACAACGACACTAAAATATCGTGTAACCATATTTGTTTGGTTCCGATTTTTATGTGTTAAGAATCAATTAATATTTATTAAGAATCAATAAATATTCTCGCTGCATGTTATTTTTGTCACACACTACTAGTTTGGTGTCTACTACGTTGTGCATGCATGTCTTACGTCAGAAATGCCTCTCTTGTTCTAACCTTTATCTTATATAACGTAAGATTACGTCAGCAATTTATTGGTATAATTTAATTTAAAAAAAAGTTTGAAATTTTTATTGCTAATTTTTTGTTCCATATCTTTAAAAGTTGTGAAATTTTGAGGCAAACCCGCTTCAAACTCATCAACAACGCTCACGGAATAAATGAATGAGTATATTTACGTACCTTTGGGGACAAAATAACCAGCGAGGGTAGTATGTTCTCGGGCTACATGATGAAGCATGAACACATTAGCTGGGTGAAGCCGAAACGTTTCTCTGCTACGAGCTTTGATATAGTTGAGTTGTGGTATGTCTGATTCTTGCACAAGTCTGTCTTTACCAACTATCATCACTACAAAAAATGATTGTATTACACTACAAGAAAACAGGCTAACGGCCACTGTGTTAATAGTCGCTAAATAGTCCTTAAATGAACATATACGACTATTTAGCGACTAATTACTGTTGTAGGTAAAATTTTGTTGCTAATACGTATAGTCGTTAAATAATCGTTATTAGCAATTATTTAACGACGATATAGTGTTGTCGTTACTTTGTCGTCGCATTGTCGTCACTTAGTAACCAAATATGGCGACAATTTGCCGACAATTTAACGATTATATTAGCATTAGTCGTGTATTAGTCGCTAAATTTAGCGACTAATCTGCAACAAAGTTACAATGTTTTTACATGAAGAAAACTTGCAATACTTTAGTCTGAAATTAGTCGTTTTATTCTGCGACTATTTACCCTCTATTTAACGACAATTTGCCGGCTAAATGACGACTATATAGCAACTACTTTGTTTTAGAAAATAATGAAATTAACTGGTTTTTATTGTTTTGTAATCCTGATTTTAATCCTGATTTATTAAATGAAAAATCTAATGAAAACATATTATAAACATAACCATAATTGTATTAAAAGCAGAACATACACAAGTCCAAAATAGAAATCAAACCAAAAGCATAGAAAGAAAAAATTTATAACACATACAAACTGAATAAAAGAACTTAGTTCATGAGTTGAGAAACAATATGCAAAGGTTGTGGAGTTGATCATGGAGTTGTTGATGGAAGATTGTCCTCCTCAGCTGATTGAGAGGTAATAAACTCCAAGTAGGCTGAATTAGTGTGGCGCATAAACTTTTCCATCATCGTCAACTCTTTAATCTCGTGCTTTTGCTCAGCCACAAGGAGAGCAGTCTCTTTTTCTCGAGCAACAGCTTCAGCGTTGAGAGTCGCCTGAATTTCAGCCTGAACTTCAATCTGGCGTTGGTCTTCCTTTAGTTGCTCTTGCAGTGTAAGAAAGGCTTCGGTTTGTGATAGTCGATTGCCCTTTCCCTTGCCAAGAGTATCTTTGAGGCTTCCAACACCATAAGGAGTTCCACGTGAATCCCTCTCAGTGCACTGTTTTTAGAAAAAGAAAAACAGTAAGTAAAGAGCAAAACAAATGCATGATCGAGTAGAAATGCTACTTTACCTGAAGAAAAATGGCAGTACTTCATCGTTGGTGAGCTCCTGACGGTGTGAAGTACCATCTGAAACAGTTGAATCTGCCTCGAGCTCAGCCAACTTCTCTTGCAACTTCTGGTGATAAGCTTGATGGATTTTCTCTGCTTTGCCATCACCATAAGAACCATCCGGCTTTGTATGTGTTTTGAAAAAAACTTCACCCATACAGACCTCTCTTCCAAACTCCTCTTCCTGCAATGTTAGAAATTAAAGAATGGTTAGTACTAGATAAAATAGAAATGTTGATAAATGTAACTCACAAAATAGAAATGACTTATTACCAGATCATCTTGGATTTCCCTATATGACTTAGGGCCTGGTAAGTGGATGTGAGGACCGAGACCATTACGGTCAGACATACGACACTTGGAATAGGTGGTACTCCTTTGTTGTTGTTCTTCAGTATCCCAATTAGCAACCATCACTTTCCAGACTTCACCTTCAATCCATTAAGGTTTTATTCGAGCCGTCCTTGCACCGCTAACCATGCCCTTCATCCGGCGGTTACAGATGGTGTTGAAATGTTCTTGAACGGTTCCTGTTATCAATGGATCCCAGGTGTGAGTTTTCTACATAACAAAGAGAGAAGGAATTATGTCAGTGAAAACAAGCAATAAACAAAAGTCTAAAACAGGTTACGTTGTACTATTCTTACCGCAAACACCATGAAGTATCTCTCTTTTCTATCGGGAGGCACACAAGACCAAGTATAATATGGACCATCGAATTTGTTTGTAAAAATCTTTGTAATCTTCCGAACAAGTTGGCCTTTTTTGTCCCGATCAAACCTCCATAAGAGTGTACATGATGTTGTCCAAAAAATTCTTCTTTGTATGCATCACATCAATATTATGCCGGAGATTAAGGTCCTTTCAGTACGGTAGCGACCATAAAATGCTTTCCTTGTGCCAGTTATGGTGCTTTCCATAACCATGCATCTTCCTTTCATGACCATTTCCACCGACGTCTTTGGTTCTTGGTGAATTTACAGAATTCAACCGTTCAGAATAAACTTGCTCACCGGTCAAGGACTCTGGTGGATACTCTCTTGTAGTGTCTTTTCCCTTCAGGAAGTCTTTTTTATTTCTCCTCAGAGGATGATCAGGAGGAAGAAATCTCCGATGACAATCAAACCAACATGCCTTCCTTCCGTTAGGTAGATAAAATGACTTTATATCATCCATGCAAACTGGACAAGACAATTTACCATGTGTTGTCCATCCAGATAACATGCCATACGCTGGAAAGACGCTTATCGTCCACATTAGCACTGTGTTTAGGTTGAAATTTTGGCCCAAGGACACATCGTATGCATCGACTCCAGTAGACACAACTCTTTTAACTCATCAATAAAAGGTTGGAGAAAGCCATCAAGACTAGCTCGCGGATGGTTTGGACCAGAATTCAGAATTGTAAGAAACAAGTACTCAGCATCCATGCAAATACCAGGGGTAGATTATATGGCGTCAATATCACTGGCCATAATGAATGGTGATGAGACATCCCAAATGGATTGAACCCATCAGTACACAATCTCAAATACACGTTACGTGGTTCTTCAGCAAATTGAGGATTTTGTTCTTGAAAATACTTCCACTCCGCTGCATCAGACGGATGACTCATTTCTCCCACCTTTGCTTGGTGTTCGGCATGTCATCGCATTGCTGCTGCAGTCTTGTGACTCTGATACATTCTTTTCAGTCTATCACCAATAGGTAAGTACCACATACGACTATATGGTACTTTGGTTCTGCGTCGGTCATTCTTAGGCTTCCATCTTGGTGCATCACAAAACAAACATTTTTCTTCCTTTTTGTCATCTTTCCAGAATAACATACAATTGTTTATACAAACATCAATTGTATGATATGGGAGTCCTAAATTGCGCATCAATTTCTCTGTCTCGTAATGAGAACTCGTAGCCTGGTTTCTTTCTGGTAAATAATCACTCAACATTTTACATACTGATTCCACTAACTTTTCACTCATATTATAATCTGCCTTATTTTGCATAACTCTAGCAGCTAAAGATAATTGTGACTGACCTTCACGACAACCATCATATATTGGATTTTTTGCACTTTCTAACAAGTCATAGAATTTTTTTGAAATGGTTAAGTACTGGTTCTTCTACATTCTGATAACCCCCATCCCATTGATAGTTATCATCAAAACCCACATTAGAAGGAAATGCATCATTCACCATATCCACATATCAATCTTCTACTACATTACCCACTTCCTCACTCCCACTAATAAATGTCGGATAAACAGTACTCGTTCCTATATCCATATTAATTTCTTCCCCATGCTTATACCAAACATAATAATCTGGCATAAACCCATAACTAAAAAGATGATTCCAAATTCTAGTCCCTAGAAAACGCTTCCCGTTTTTGCACCTACTACAAGGGCAAAAAAACTTACCCCCGTTTTCTTGTGCAAAAGGCTGGCTATTTGCAAACTGCATGAACGCTCCATCCCGGCTCTGAACTCTTCTGTAAAATTTCTCGTCACCTCATCGATCCTCTTGTACATCCACTCTCGGAAATTACTATAATTGTAACTTCCTGACATTATTATAAATCTCTATGATCTCGTTTTTTTTGTGTTGCTTTGTGTTTCTGTGAGTGAGAAAAACGATTGGTGAGCTCAGTTTATATATGCATATTTAGCGACTAAAATGTGACTATATTACGTAGTCACCAAATACAGGTAACACCTACTCCGGAATGCTAAAAACGTGTTTTAAACCAACTTTTAGCGACTATTTTGCGACTAAATTTTGCGACCCGCCGAATATGTCGCAAAATAGTCGCCAAATTTACGACTACACAAGCAACTATCTTTTAGTCGCTAATTTAGCGACTATTTTGCGATGAAGATTTGCGACCCGCCGAAAATGTTGCAAAATAGTCGCCAAATTTACGACCATTCTTATTTCGTCGCGTTTTTGTCGCCATTTAGCGACTAAGGTAGCGACTAACTTATTTTGTCTCAAATTAGCGACTAAAAATTGACTATGTTAGAATAGTCATAAAGCAGTCGTGAATGAGTGGGTAATTAGTCGCTAAATTTAACGACTACGAATATAGTCGCCGATCGTAATCGGAAAATCCGTGTTTTCTTGTAGTGTTACATCATTTATTTTATATATTTGCATCATGTATAATTGATGCAAACAAGTTTTACATAACTTATAAAAGTTATTTATTGTTTGGCGATGCAAATATTTTGCATCAGTTTAAAAAATATTTGCATCAATTATTGTTATTGATGTTAATATGTATCACTTGTTAAAAAATGATGTTAAGTTTTGTATCATTTATTATAAATGTTTTTAAATTTGTATCAATTAATATAAGTGATATTACTATTTGTAACAATTATTATAATTGATGTTAAATTTTTGTATCAATTGTAAGTGATGATGTTAAAATTAATGCCAATATTACTTTTTATAATTGATTTTCAATAATTATATTATTTACAATACATTTATTTATAATTTTCACATTACTAATTTATTTGATTATTAAAAATATACATTTTTTAAATATTATTTTTTATAGCAAAAACCGTTAAAAATATTAATAAAAATCTCGATAAAAATATATGAAAAACTTTAATAAAATCACCATTAGTAAATCAAATCTTATTCAAACGGTGATCTTATACATGATCATCAACCCTTTACAGAAAAAAAAATAATAATAAAAAAATACTGATGCAATGGTCCTTCAGCGTTTATGATACACATCTTGCTTTTGTTCATGTTACTTCATTTCCATTGTCTTGCGGACTAATGAAGTTTAGCTCTGGCTAATTGGATCATTCAAACTATCATGGTGCTTGAAAATATCTCCATTCTATAAAAATTTAAATAAAATTAGAAGGATTATATCTCTTGAAAAACTTTTAGATCTATAAGAATAATTATTTGAAAGCATAAGAATAACTTTACATTACCTTTCCCCAAACCATATGTAGAACTACATACATATTGATCTCCTCACCGTTTCCAAAATCATGATTTAAACGAAATTTGCAAAACTCAATTTTAAGATAAACGGAATCAAAGCTGCAACATATATAGATTTATTGAAGAAATTAAGAAAGCAAAAAACTATCCAGAAAAATTAAAGGAGCATGGAAAAGAATGAAATACACTACAAAATTTGGTTCGTATAGCTACGAAAAATATTGTAGCTATTTACATAATTTTGTCACAAATTTATATTTGCTACAAATTTGTTTCGAAAAAAAATTTGCGCCTATAGGGTAGTTGCTAATTAAGCTTTGTAGAAAATCGTAACAAATTTGCTACAATTTGATTTGTGTCAGTTTGCTTCAATTTTGTTTCAAATATAATTGTAACAGATTGTTACAAATTCCCACAAAATAAATCGTCACTAACAGTTACAAATGCTATATTTAGTGTGTAACAAATTTGCTACAAATTGCCATCAATAACACTTGTCAATTTGTTTCAATTTTGTTTCAGTATAATTGTTATAAAAGCCCACAAAATTAATTGTACACAAAAATGCCACTAGATCATTTGATATGGTTTTAAACCAAAACCATTTATATGGTAGTAATCATTTGTGTTCATATGGTTTTAAACCTGTAAAAGAACCCAAAATTAATAGAAATTTTCACAAATTATATTACATCATTTCAAACATCCTATACCAAAAAGCAAGCATTTATAAAGAGTTTCAAACATCCTGTACCAAAAAGTAAGCATTTATACACGCTTCTCTCAACCCAAAGTTAGCAAAGTTAACAATACCTTGAGTGTTAACAAAGTCAAAAAGATGTAAAGCACTAAATTGAACGTGAAGCATGCAGGTCGGACAACTGCCACAATCTGTTTTGGGGGAGCTCGCCTAGCACGCACGGAATCACCAACTGGTAACTGTAACACATTGATACATAAAATGTTAGACTATGTGATAAGCTTGTAAGAAAGGAAAAGGTTCTTAATACGCAAAGGCAGTTGGCATCAAACTCTATTACTAGAACTAACCTTAGTTTATACTAAATAATGAAACGTTCATACCCCATCAACGCTCAATTCACTGCAATCTCTCTCATCCAGCAAATCAATTTTTGACGGTGCCTTTTCCTGTTGCTTCTCAAGTTTTCTATTCCATTCGTTTGCATTTACAGGTAGACACTGTACAAAAACATTTCAGATTGAAAATCATTAGCTGTATGCAGAAGAGGAGAATAAAAATATATACATATAAAAAGATACAGAACATGGGTAATAGTTTAGTGATTGACCTTTCCAGAGTCGATTATAGTGATTGGTAAAGATAAAGACCTCCCAGTTTCCAGTTTCGCAATTCCATCGA
Organism: Camelina sativa; assembly: GCF_000633955.1. Taxonomy (NCBI): domain Eukaryota; kingdom Viridiplantae; phylum Streptophyta; class Magnoliopsida; order Brassicales; family Brassicaceae; genus Camelina; species Camelina sativa. The sequence goes on from NC_025700.1 coordinate 9,026,423, forward strand.
TGATTGAAAGCTTGCATCCCTCTCAACAGTCAAGGAGAGTCACTTAACCAAGAAACTCTCCTTATGAGAGTTTCCCACCACCTGGAGACAATGGTGCTTATGAAATACCTCCTTGGAGCTCTCAACAATCCCAGGATGTACCTCTTTCTCAAGAGACACCTGTCAGGAAGGATAGGAAGAAATGGAATTCGGCTGACGATGAAATTCTTATCAGTGTGTGGCTGAACACTTCAAAGGACCCAATTATTGCAAATCAACAAAAGGGAGGAAGCTTTTGGCAAAGGGTTAAAAAATACTATGCAGAGTCTCCTCATGCTATAGTCAATGGTGAACAGGGGCTGAACAAAAACTGTAAGTAGAGGTGGTTTAAGATCAATGAGTTCACTAACAAGTTCTGCTGGGCTTATGCAGCTGCAGAGAGACTAAACAGTAGTGGACACTCTGAGAACGATGTGCTGAAGGTGGCTCACGACATCTACTTCTCTGACTATAAGACGGAGTTTACAATGGAGCATTGCTGGTGTTTGTTAAGGTTTGAGCAGAAATGGCTGAACCTTAACGTATTAACAACCCTTCAACTTCAGTCAGAACAAAGAGGAAACCAGTTGCTGCAGCTTCACAATCCAAGGCAGCTTCACAATCTGAGGCAACCCACACTGAGCAAGACTTTGAGAAAAGGCCTCAAGGTATCAAGGCTGCAAAGGCCAGCAGGAACAATGGTCATGGACAGGCTCTTGCTGAGTACAAGAGCATGTGGGAAGTAAAGAAGGTGGATATGGCTGAATAGGAGAAGCTACGGAAGCTTGGCATACTAGACACACTTCTTGCCAAACCAGAGCCACTTAGTGCAGCTGATCAAGTTATCAAGGATAAGATAGTGGCTCAGTATTTTTGAGATTGATGTATTGACTTAAGATGCAACTTTGTATTTCTTATTTTAGTATCTAAGTTCGAATTTCTATTTTAGTTTGTTATGTATTCAATTATGTTTGTTCTTGTTTCATCAACTCGGCTTAAGATGCACTTTGAATTGCTATCTAAATATTAATATGTTCTCGAAGGATGATAAATTCTCCTTATGTTTCAAATAAATCAGATGGGCCAAGACTACAACTACTCTCAGCCTGATTCCTCAAATCAATATGATAGATACTCTGATGACACTGAGGACAGGGAAATAGAAGCTTTTATTCGGATGGATGAGGCTGAGAGTAGCTTCATCAATGCTCAGACGACTCAATACCCTCCTCAACCTGAGGTTGAGTTCGGATTCCCCAAGGTATGCTACTGTGGTGGTCAGCCCTTGTTATCCTCAAGCTACAACAGAAGGTATGTGGTTTAACATAAACAGATTATGAAGTGAGTTGCTATGCTTTAACTGATTATGAAGTGATTTGCTATTTAAATATGTTAATGCAGTTTCTTCACATGTGGTAATGTTGATGATGGAGAGATGCATATTCACAAGTGGTGGGATGAAGCTGTCATGGAGGAGATGAGAGAGATGGGCAGACAATGTGAAGTGATGTCTGAGAAGGTACATAACCTTACATTATCGAGTGACTATGAGTCACACATCAGTAATGAAACAGAGCAGAAAATAGTCCAGTTAGAGAAGGAAGTGTTTGAGCTAGGGAAGACCAGAAATAGGTTTAGTAATGGTTTTAAATTGATGGTTTTGGTAATTGCTATTGTGGTAGCTTTAGTAGGTATGGTGATGATGTCTAATTAATTAATGGTTTGTATCCTTTGTTTGTATCCTTGTATCCTGTTTTTTCTATGGCCTTTGTATGATTTTGGGAACCTGTTTGTAAGCTTTTGGTTTCCGAAAATATCAAGTCTTCATCATTTTAGTGTCACAGATCGTTACTATGTAGTCACAAGCATACAAAGGAGTCACATGCTTGGATATTTTGATATCACGGGTAACAAAAAGCTTGTCATAACATTTCCTATATATATGCAGGTTCTTTTGTAACACAAAACCAAACAAACATAGTCAAGATCTCCACTTCTCTCTTTTTTTTACTCGATTTCTCCTCAGTAACAAAACAAGATCCCCACTTCTCTTTTTTTTTCTAAATGGCATCTTCATCATACCATTATCACTACCAAAGATATGGTGCGGATGATGATTTTGATGATTATTTTGATAATTTTCTTGAGAATTCTAATATCATTCAAGAACCAATAGAGCCAAAGAAACGGATTTTTATCCAGAGAAACCAGGAAGAAGGCCACAATAATCTTTGGAATGATTATTTCAGTGATACTCCAACATACTCGGACTATTTATTCCGGCGACGGTTTCGCATGCACAAGCCATTGTTCATGCGTATTGTGCAACGTCTCTCTACCGAAGTCGAGTATTTCCATCAATCCCAGGATGCAACCGGATGGGCTAGTCTATCACCTATACAAAAATGTACTGCAGCAATTTGTCAATTGGCATATGGTACTGCATCCGACTCATTTGACGAGTATGTACGAATTGGTGCTTCAACAGCTCGGAAATGTTTGCACGAGTTTACCGTCGGAATAATCCTGTTGTTTGGCGATGAATACCTAAGACGTCCCAGACCGGACGACCTATAAAGACTACTCTATGAAAATGAAAAACGTGGATTTCTCGGGATGGTTGGGAGCATTGACTGTATGCACTGGGGGTGGAAGAATTGTCCAACAGCTTGGAAAGGGATGTATTCATGATCAACTGGAAAACCTACAATCGTGTTGGAGGCGGTAGCTTCGTACGACCTCTAGATATGGCATGCTTTTTTTGGACGATCTTAATATTCTAGATTGATCAAATGTTTTTGATGACATCGGTGAGATAGTACGCCAAATTGTACTCCCTTCCGTTGACAAAGTAGTTGACTTCCGGAGCTTTACCGTTAATGGGCCACTTTTATACAATCTATCCGGCTTCCACAAGGTATGAAAAATTCTCTCTTTTCTACAAAACAAGAAGCTGTGCGGAAAGATGTTGAGCGTGCTTTTGGAGTCTTGAAAGCTAGATTCGCCGTTGTTAAAAATCCATCTCGTTTATGGGATAAATACAAAATAGCAAATGTTATGAGAGCATGCATAATACTCCATAATATGATTGTCGAGGATGAATGAGGTACATACAGTTTCCGAAACATTGTTTCTGAATTTCACACGGAGAAGATGTGGATCAAACATATACCGTCGGTGCCGCCAGCTTGGGTTCAAATATGAGCACTAAGATTACTCGTCTTACAAAAATTCGGGATAAAAAAGTCCATGAACGGTTAAAAGAAGATTTGATTGAGCATATTTGGACTAACTTTGGACATCTTCCAGATAATGAAGATTAATTAAAAAAAATCTATGAATTGAATAAAATGTTTGTTTTTATTATTGATATTTGTATGTTTTATGTTTTTAATTTTCAATGTTTTAATTGTATGTTTTGTTTTTTTTTTCAAGTTTTTTGTAACTTTATAATTTTCTTATGTTTTTAATGTTAATGTCATATGTTTTATTTTAATTAAAAATTTAATATATTTTTACTTATTAATTTAAATAATTATTTTTTAAAATTTAAAATATAATTATTTTATTAAAGGAACCAACTGTGAGGGACACCAATGCTCGTACCAAACTTAAGAAACACTCAAAATAATCCTATGTGTCGTACACCAATGCCTATGCTCTTAGCACGTTACGGGCAATCTTGCTTGAGGTTACGGTGATGACGTGGAAACGGGCAAAGCGGAAGCAAGCTATCTCCGTTTGCATTTCTTCCATGACGCGGTGGATCCACAAGTGAGCCAGTTGGTTGGTAATCATTTGGACCATGTTCCCAATGATTTGCCATCCCCGTGGACCGGGAGGAAGCTGATCTTTTGGTTTCTTGGATCTTAAGAAACGTTTAGCGAGAGCCGGGACCAGCGTAATAGAAAGTAAAACAAGTGTGAAACTAGATGGATTCGTGATAATACATGGTCATGGTCAAAATGATTTTTTTTTGGGGGGGGGGGGGGGGNGGGGGGGGGGGGGGGGGGGAAAAGAGGTTTCACTTGTAGTAGTGGAGAAATCTTACTACAAAATGAGTAATAAGAACGTTCACCTAACTATCTATTTATACATTTTAAGTTTTATATATAACCGTATAAAATATTGTTGGTCTAAGAAAATCGTTATTCATTAATCAAGTAACCCTAACAAAAATTGACCTAAAATTTAATATGGTAGCTAGTAGCAGTAATTAACTTAAATAACATAAAATTTAAATTGACCTAGTAGCAGTAATTAACTTAAATAACATAAAATTTAAAGTACCCGCCCGATGACCGGATTTAAAGTTTTGTAAATAAAATTTAATAAAAATCAATTAAAATTTATTATATATTATTTATAATAAACTTTTTGTTATAATATACTGATTTATATCCATATACAAATCTTTTATTCATATTACCACTAAAAGTGTATTTTTTACACCTAGATATATTATATGTTACAAAATATATTATTTACCATTACCTAGAAAATGTCTATATCAACAAATTAAGTCTGCTATTATAGGCCCTGATTGGTGAAGACTTTTAAGACTTTCAAAGCATTTAAAAGTTTTAAAAGCATTTTATTTACCAATCAGACTTTTATGACTTTTTTATTTTTTAAAGTTTTAACAACCACTTTAATTTTTTCCTTCTTTATTTTCTATCTTTTTAAAAAACTTCAAAATGAAGCTTTAAAACTAACAAATTTAAAAAAAAAAATTTCTTCCTCTATCATAATTCAAAACTCTCTATAAATTTATATATATTTTTGCACAATTTGTTTTTTACAGATTAATTATCAGTATTTTTTCTCTTTCTTTTGACATCCACTTCTCTTCACAAATTTATTATTTTATCATCACTTTTATATTATTTTACAATTTTGTTATTAATAAAATTACGGTCACAACTTTTAAAGTTTTTTTTAACAATCAGATTTTAACAGTTACAGTATTTACAACCAAAGTATCTGCAGTCAAATTTTATACAGCCAAAATTTTACAGTCAAATTCGCTATAGCCTTAAATAACAGTTGTTACCGATCGGGACCTATGTATCTCTTTACTTTTACTTTTGCATAGTTTCTTTAAGGATGTGTTGTAGGTTTAGTACACTTTTATAAACAAATTAAGTTTTTAGCAGGTTCACTATTTATAATTGTGAAAGTAGTTGTGAGACAGTGTGAGAGAGTGTGTGGTTGTGTGGGTCTGGTTGTGTGGGAGACGTGAGGTTCACTATTTATAATTGTGAAAGTAGTTGTGAGACAGTGTGAGAGAGTGTGTGGTTGTGTGGGTCTGGTTGTGTGGGAGACGTGAGAGAGGGAGGGTGTGTGGGAGATGTGAGAGAGGGAGGGTGTGAGAGATGTAGGACCCATTTTTTTTTAAACACCCCAAATCTAGTTAATCACATATTTGATAATATAAATTTTTTTAAAAAAAAATTTCAGATACAAAAATACTAGGTTTTTTTCTTTATAATTTGATATGTATTTTGTTTTAGTTATTTAAAATATATTTTATACCAAAAGTGATATATGCAATGGTTCTCTACAGACATCTGTACATATAATAATCTGTACAGACATCTGTACAGATAGATAGTTTGTACACATAATATTTTTTTTTAATTTTTTTTCAGATACAAAAATACTAGGTTTTTTCTTTATAATTTGATATGTATTTTGTTTTAGTTATTTAAAATATATTTTATACCAAAAGTGATATAATAATGTGTACATATGTAATTTGTATAAAACCGTTGCGGTACAAACATCTGTACAGACATATGAAAGTCTAAAAATTGAACGAATTACATCTACACACTTAATAATGTGTACAGACTTACATTACAATGTATAAAGACATCTGTACACATTAAAAGTCTTTACAGATATATAATTTGTAAAAAATATTCATATTATTAAATAAAATCATCAAACAAAATGCATATCAAATTCTAAAGAAAAAAAAAATTAGACTTTTTGTATCTGAATAAAATTTCAAAAAAAAATTAATATAATCAAGTATTTAAGTAACTTAACATAAGGGGTATGTTAAAAGAAAAAGAAAAAAAACTACAGTGCCACGTTGCTACAATGAGAGATCACTTATTTCTATAATTATGAATAGTAAACGTACTAAACTCTTAATATCTTCCCAAAAACATACTAAAATTACAAATACCTCTTTCTTTAATCACTAAAATTGTTAGCTCGAAAAACATTTTGAATAAAAAATAAATTACATCACAATAGTGTATGACTAACCATAGAGAGAATCTCGGATCTGCCAAAGAACCTTGCGTCCAACCTCCTACACCATGGATAGAACTTTCACTCCACCTTCCTCCCTTGGGGAGATAACCTTGCGTCCGACCTCTCCCACTTTCCTCCCTTGGGGAGATTACCTTGCGTCCAACCTCCTTCAGCATAGAGAGAATCTCGGCTCTGCCCTCCTCCTATGTGGAGAGAACATGTTTACGTCTTTTAGATATCTCAAAGTGGCTTGCTCCAAAACCAATGAAACAAAATACCCTTTTCCAACGTCACAAAATCTTTTGATAGTAACTAATGTTAAATTTCACCATGTATTCATGAATGTTTCTTTGACACACCATGATGTAGCCTCTGTCTTCAAGCTTCTATGGATCTATCAACAACGATTTATGTTTTTCCGATCTATCTATGTTTGTTGTAAGGTTGTGTTTGATTAGCCTATTTTATTTAACTTTATTCAACCATTAGGTTGATGATCTTCTCCTCTTATCTCCTTTTGAGATTGAACAAATGGTAACAATTATGTTTGCACAAAAAAAAGGCCTATGACCAACCAATCAAGGTTGAGAAATTAGAAGAAAATTAATTTGACATAATTAATGAAATAATAGAAAATGATAAGCACGACAATATATGAATCTCAAATAATTCAAAGATAAAAATATAAATTAAATTAAATAATCTAAAACTACTACAATAAATTTTAAAATACAGTATTAGAAAAAGAAGATACATATATTAATCTTCTATTTTTTGTGGGTCAACGTATTAATCTTACATATTCCAAACTGCAAAAAGTAGAAAGTAGGAGTATATTTTGGTTTAAGAAAATGAGGAAAATTTTTCTTCCTATTATAAAAGTTTGACCAATAGAACAAAGGGAAAGCAATATTTTTGAATAAATTATTTTGTTAGATGAATAATATGAGACGATCTATGTTGATATAGAAGTGAGTATTTACATTTTTTAGAATTAATAATTTGCAGTATATTTTCCTTAACCCTTTTTCTATTTTATGAAAAAAATTATTCCAATGAGCTCATTGTTTTTTTTTTCAATTTTTTGATTCTCACTTTCTTTTAAGACGTATTATCGTTCGATGATAAGAACACTTTCTGTTTAGTTGATCTAGTGTTATATAATCTCGTTAAAATTGACACGTGTCACGATCTGATGAGTTACTGATTGGGATATTTAAACATTAAAATTGACACATGTCACGATCTAGTGAGTTATTAACTTTGATTTTTGATCATTAAAACTAACATATGTCACGATCTGGTGAGTTACTAACTTTGAGAACTAATGTTTATATAATAAGATAATGTTACTGTCATTTTGTAAGCTGGATATATATGTCCTATATTATGCGGTTAAAAGTGTTATGTTCAAGTCCAAGCCAACTATTCTATTAGTAAGATATTGTCCGTTTTGAGCTTAGGTGGCAAAAGACGCACTTCACTCTGATTTGCTAAGGAGAACCACCACTTTTTTCAATAGCTATTTTAATTAATAAGATTTTAAACATATTTTACAAAAAATAAGACATGTTCTAAAATTGAAGTAATGTAGTTTTAAATTATCAAACTAAAGATAAACTTTTATTCTCTATTAATTTTACGTTCTTTATTTTGGTATCCTTCTACACTCTTTATTGTCCGTTTGATTTTGCCTTTTTCAGTACTAATTAGGGGAAGTTCTCTATTGTTTATAGAATAATATGTAAAATAGTTAAATTGACTAACTATGGAGTTTGCTTTTGTAACATATTGGAGTGTAAATTCATAGATACGGGCTTGCTGATGTTGTTACGCGGGTAATAAATATACATATATACACACACATATATATATATCTTGTTTTTGCATGTTGTAACTTAATGGTAATGAATACAACACATATTGAACAATTTCAGCATTGATTTTTTAGTTTTAAATATCTAATTGGTGACCAAAATGATGTAGAAACTAGGTTTCACACGATGAATTTGTTTGAAGGGGAAACAAATTCGATAGAGCTTTCTCTCTAAAAAATCGGATCTAAGCTAAAGACAAAAAAGAATTGAGATCTCTTGAGGAAGAAGTTAAGGTTTTGCTCAAGAACAAGTAAAAAGTAGGGTTTTTGTATTAATTGCTGGATACTTTACAAAGAGGGGAATCCCCGTTATTTATATGTTCTCCTAGATTACAAAATATGTCTATTTTCTAATAAATTGTACTACGATTAGGAAAGTTTCTTCTTCCTTCCACGTTGGTCGCTGGGCGATCTCGGAAGTCGGCTTCACACCTTCGGACTGGGCCTCCAAGATCTTGTTGGATCCTAGTTTAAAGGTCGAATTCAATCTTGACATTGAATTCCCGGGTTTAAATAACCGGTTCAAATTATGGTTTAGACCGGTATGTCGGGGTGCCAATTCCCACACCAACAATTAGTCCCCCCCCAGTTCGGAGTATTCGAATATTAATGCGAATGTGTGAACTTTGAAAAGGAATTATCTGATCTAAACTATATGGAAACCGTATTAATTTCAACTGGAAATCCGCACAGTTTTATTATTAGATGTCGATACGACGCGTCGGTCAGGTCGGGAGTCGAAATGTCGCGTAGGTCATAATGACAACGCGTAGGGTTCCCGCCCACTTGCTTCTATAAATACTTCTCCTTCCTCCTCATTTTCACTTTTCGCCAAACTTCAGAAGTTGTTTGCTCTGTTCTATCTCCTTGCTGCTTGCTTATTTTATTAATTTATTTTCTTAGATCCGTCAAATTCTTCCACACTCTTCGGCGAACTGCTATGACCGACACCTCGACTCCCGTTTCATCGTCTGGTACAGAAAGTGATCAGCTGATCTGTCACAATTCCAGATGAAGATCTCCCAGATCGGTCAGCTTGGTACTGATCGAAAGGGTTGTCAGATACGATAGCGGTACTGAACTGCCTTCAAGTTCCAGAACTCACGGAGCCAACGTTTCACAAACTCTGTTCCCAGTCGGTGTGACACCATGTAGGAGTCGTGGTAATGCTGCAGCCACGTCCGACCTGCCGTCAGACGATCTGAGGAAGAATCTCGAATTGTTGCATGCGGGATTATGATAGAGGATATCCCCCCGAGCATGGACCATAAAGACAAAGTTGGGGGCAAAAAGACACAGAGCGACACTGAATTTGTTCGAAATTCTGAATTCTTGCGGCCTCAGCAATTGCGGTGTTTACATCATCATATCCAGAGAGCACCAACGCCCATGGAATCCACCAAAAGGGTTTATCTGTTTGTACAAAAGTTATTTCACCCAGTGTCGCCTGTGGTTTCCTCGACTGAGTCTGCTGATCCGGTATACCCATCGTCGGATTTGTTAGCTCGCACCTCGCAGTATCTGCAACGAAGTTGCAGCTCTTACCATTGTGGCTGAAGCTGGTGTATTTGTTAGTGTCGAATGTTTTGAACAGTTGGAAAATTTCAAAAATTTGCAAGGGAACCCCACTTGGGCTTTCAACATGAAACCAGCCCACAACTTCCTTCCTAGTCAGAAGGTTAGCAACTTTAAGAAATGGGCTGCTAGGTATTTCTTCGTCCGAGTTGACGAACGTTCCTTTGAGAACCCAAGGTGCGGTAGGCGAAGAGTGTGGAACAGTTCGCCCAGTATTGATTTGCTCCTTGATTTGTAAGATCGGAAACACACGTCCTGACCTAATTTTATTTTCCTTTGGTTTAGTAGATCGTCCTTCCTCAGCAAGGAAACTAGCAGGCGAATTTCAATTAGTCAAGGACGCGGGTTTGCCGAAGTCAACCGTAGATGGGAACACATAACTCGGCGCTGTGGCGTCGGTAATCGCCGATGCCAGCGGGCTCCAATCCATCAACCCGAACACCAAACGTGAAATTGTTGATATTGACCCAGAACAAACAGAGGATGAGTTCGTTGAGATCAAACAATTCAATGACGACCTGATCGTTGATAACTCCAATCAGGACAATCTTTGGCCTTCCGACCCGCTCCCAGACGATGCGGCTGATGGTGGCTCAACGCACGATGAGCAGGCCAAACCAACCATCCCTGAGCTAGCTGCCCCCGAGCCGAGCAACACCGGGAAGAAAAAGAAAAAAAAGGGAGTCAGAAGCATGCTGCTTTGAGGAAGCCGAGCTCGAATCATACGACCGCTTTTGAGTTAAGCGGGCAGGCAATCGATCAGACAAGTTTGCCTTTGATTACTTTGGGGAAACCCCTCTTGTATGAGACAAAGCAGCCTGCGGTGAACTCTACAGGAACCTGAACCAGTCCCCAGCTATGGTTCCGCCAGTGGACAAACTTGAATTCCTAGAGCACTTCCTCAAGGTTCCCAATCAGCGCTTAAGGTAAAATTCAACGCTTGCTTGATGAATTTTTTCTCCCCAATTCCCCGCCTAACCACCTGCTTTTTGTGTCGCCTAGACTGCCGCCTATGCCAGCTCGCTGGATCTGGCTTACGATAAGCGGGTTAAGTCAATGTCGGCTTCGGAGTCAGAGTTTGACAAGCCAAAGGAGTGTTTGGAACAGGTCCGAGCTGTAGATAGACTCAAGGAAGAGAAGATCAAAAGGCTGGAAGGCACGCTTGCGGATACGGAGGAGGTCAACAGAGGTCTTCAGTAGAGAGTCACCGAGTTGGAATCTAAAGAAAGGATCCTAAAAGAGGAGAGGTTCAGGCTGCAACGGGAGCTTGATGATCTGAGAAGAAAATTTGACTCGGAAACAACTAGACTCCGCCAAGATCGGTTTCGTTCGAGGGAACCGCGAAGAAAGGTCAACGTCGTCTGGACAAGGTGCAAGCCTATCTGGTTGAGCAAAGCAACGTGGTTTGATCGAAGGAGGATATTCTTAACTAGGCACATGGGGTCGTGGAAACCGTGAACTCTCTTCTGGAGAAAGGGGCATCGATTCCCGACGTGTTGGTCTCCAAGATTGAGGAGAAACGAGAGAAAGCTCTTAACAAGGTCGAGGCTCTGGACGTCTTGGAGCTGAGTCAAGGCGATCTCACCATGTCCCCAGATCAACTCAACTTTGGACTTCTGCACCCAAGGACTTTTGCTCCAGAGTCCGTAAGAGATCCTCATGGATCCAATGCTGAAACGTTCCAAACCGACCGATTAAGCCTCATTTTGTATTGAGGTTTGCCATTTAGGCTCCTCCCCCTTGACCTTTTTTCAGAATATTGCTCGTTTTGCGGCCCTTTTCCTATTTAGGACAATTTATTTAGGAATTTCGGCAATTTTCCATTTGTCCAAAAAAAAGGAAAATTTCCAGAAGAAATTGATTTTCTAATTGGAAAAATTGGGCACCGAATTTGCTTCAGTTGATATAAATATGACAGTTTCGTCATTCATCGCCCACAAAATTTCTAAAGTAACAGAATTTGCTTTTAGACAGAATGTCGAGCTCAAGGAGGATATTTCTAAAGTAGCAGAAACAATGTTCCAACGTTCTCGAATGCCGAAGCGATAGAACAAGGAATTTCCTACTATCCGAGCATTCGAGTTCCATGGACTCTAATGTTTCACGTTAGCCCCGAGGAGAGGTCTAAAATGGAGGAATTCTTTTTTGCAATCGAGAACCGTCACTTGGAATACCATCTTCGTCTTGGCGTGGTGGATGACATGCGAGATGACCTGCTAGCAAAACTCAGACTGCTTGAATCGCACCCACAAAACTGGATTCAGAACGGGCTCAGAAGAGTGGCAGAGATGCCACCCTGTTTAGTCGCGTATTGCAACAGATGTTCTGCCGAGGCGAACTCGAGACTCTCGAACAATATGTTAGAGCTTGTCTCGAGTAGCGATTTCACCCCCGTAGATGTTAAACCATTTTATCTAAAGGAGCATGTTGACTAAGTCAAAGTCGCCGAAGCGCACACTTTTATTCTCCAGGTAGGTATTTGCAACCTTTACCAATTGAATTAATTATTCATTAATTACTACGCTTTTGCAGATTTAAGCGATGCATTTATATCAGCGCCACGATCTTTGCTACTTTCGCCAGGCACCGGATCAAGGATCACTTGGCGGACCTGGAAGCAGAGGTCGCCGCTTTGAAGGTGAAGAGAAGGAATATCATGGCGTGCATCGACGAGGCCGAGCAAAAGATTAGGGCCTTCGAAACCCGTTCGGAAGATTGGGAGAAGACATGAATGCAGCTGCTATGGCCCATGCCGACCCGCCTTGGGATAAATGCTCGTGAGGTCGCTAATGGTCGAGCTCAACCTTGCGACTAATTTATTGCGATGCCCCAATTTTTTATTTTTTATGTGCAATGAAACATCAATTTTGATATTCGCGAATAAAACGAAACATTTATTTTATTTTATCTTGATTCGGACTTTACAAGAGGCAGGACGTCTCCCGGCTTACATCAAGTAATCCTACGTAAAATAATTGTGGAGAAAAAAAATTCTAATCTTTATGGTCGGGTTGTTCTGTGCTGAGCAAACACTGCTTTGGCGGAGGGCGAGATACTTGGCTCGGCTTATCTCCTACGCTCTAACTCGTAATCGGATGGCAAAACAATAAAAACTTTGGGTCCGGTTTACAGATCTGTCCGAACTAGAGCTTGGGTGCGAAACAAAAAAACTCTGGGTTCGGCTTATCCCTCAATAAAGAGTTAACGCGTTATGATGCAAGTCGATCATCTGGCCAGGATGTCGACGAAGTACGAGTTCGGTTTCGAATTAGCCTTTTCTTTAACGACTTTTACGTTCCTGAGGCGTAACCGCAACATTAAATGTTAACGCGGTTTTCGCAACGCGTGGCGAAAGAGGCCTCGGGACGCAGCGAACATGCTCTTGCAATCTAATTGGTGCTTGAATTCTCGGGACGCAGCGGTTATCTCCCTCACCCTTTGCTATAAATAGGACGGGTGGAAGTTCGCTGAGCATCACACATCCAATTTATAGAAAAGAAAATAAAAGTCTGAACGATGCCACTAACTCGATCTGCATGGTTGAAATGAGTTCGGAAACTTTCCGCCGCCGAGGTAAGCGGTTTTGATCCGAAAGAGGCTGATGCTTCCCTCCTCCAAAAAGGGACAATTTTGTCCCAATCTCGTGAACTTGCTGTTGTTAGGAGATTGGGATGTACAAAGCCCGTTGTCAGAAACTGAGCACATATAGAAGAGCATTCCGCCGCAAATACGACCTGATTTTCCATCTTTGCGGACTAGAAGGAACCATCAAGGTCCTTGACGAGCTGATCGCCGATGGTTTTTTTCTTCATCTTACTGTAGGAAAAACCATCGGCACAGATCAGGTGTAGGAACCGCTGGAGCCGAGCAGGACAGCTCAGATCCGCAAGGGATGGCGAGGTAGTGATGCTACCACAGGACGACACTGGCACTGCGGGTCGGTGCTCCAGAGATCAGAAGGCTACAGATTGCCCCCCTAGAGAGTTCGCCTTGCGGACCATTGTCGTTGGAACACGGCGAAGGAAAGCTTAGGACATTCGTGCTTGGGTTGTTTTTTTTATATATATATATATATTACTGGTGATGTACCGGACTAAATGTAAACAAATCGAGATGAATAAAAATTTGTTTGAGAATTTCCACCTTATCATCCGGTGAAGTGCCGAGCTGTGCGTAAACAACGCAAGATGAATAATAATAAAAATTTGTTAGAGAACTTCCTTATCATCTGGCGAAGTACCGAGCTGAGCGTAAACAACTCGAGATGAATAAAAATTTAAATAATTTTCTTATCATTTGGCGAAATGCCGAGCTGAGCGTAAACAACTCAAGATAAAGAAAAAAATTTGTTAGAGAATTTCCTTATCATCTGGTGAAGTGCCGAGCTGAGCGTAAACAACTCGAGATGAATAAAAATTTAAAGAATTTTGTTATCGTCTGGCGAAGTGCCGACCTGAGCATAAACAACTCAAGATGAATTAAAAAAAAATTGTTAGAGAATTTCCTTATCATCTGGCAAAGTGCCGAGCTGAGCGTAAACAACTCAAGATGAATAGAAATTACAAGAATTTTCCCCTTTCCTTTTTTTTTGAGACAAAAGAAGTTTTATTATCTTTCTAGCTGTACCTGCTTGGTCTTAATGAAAAGACAAGGGGTTGCCTATGTACCCTGAAGCAGGGATCAAGTCAGTCATAGTTCGAAAATACAAGTAGACAAGGGATTACAGCCGCGAAGGCGTTAGTAATAGTAGCGCTTAAGATGCGCCGCATTCCACGAGTTCTGGATTTGCTTGCCGTCCATGGTCACGAGCTCATAAACTCCAGGCCGAACTGTCTTAGATATTAGGGATGGCCCCTCCCATCGAGCGCTGAGTTTAAAAGGCTTTACAATCGGCAACCATCGTCGGCCAATAAATTCCATCTTTTTTGATCTTCAACGAAAGTGCGCGGCCCTCGCCTTCATGCACTTCCGCCATTATACACTCCGCCTCTTCACGAATGATGCAAGTAAGCAATACTCTGGACAGGACGGCCTCAAAATCGCAATCCGGCCAGGACGGCCTCAAAATCTGTCTTGTTGTCGGACGCTCTGAAGTTGAGCTTTGAGGACTACTCGAGGACTTCCCCGGTCGGAGATTGGAGGATGAGTCCCACTCCGGACCCTTGATGGGAAGATGAACCGTCAACAAACAGGGTCCGGTGCAGGTCCTTTGGAGTGGCGTCTTCCAGTTCAGTGGACAGCTTGGTGATGAAATCTGCCAGGACTTGTGACTTAGGCTCGAACGAGAACGATACTTGATATCGTACTCGCTCAGTTCGATCGCTCATTTCATTATACGTCCTAACTGTAAAGCGCTATGAAGAACGGTCCGGAGTGGCTGGTCAGTATAGACAATGATGGAGTGAGATTGGAAATATGGTCGGAGCTTTCGTGCGGTGACGATTAAAGCGAGAGACTACTTTTCCAAAGTTGGATATCGTGTCTCTGCATCGTTTAGGGCCTTGCTAGTGTAGAATATCGGCCGATGGTCTCCGCGGTCGTCCCGGACAATAACTCCGCTTATTGTCGTCCTTGAGATGGAGATATAGAGGTATAGGGTCTCCCCCTCTTCGGGACTGACAAGAACAGGGTGACTCGTTAAATATTCTTTAAGCTGCAGAAAGGCGAGCTCGCAGTCTTTGTCCCAGTGGAAATCTTTGTTACCTCGGAGAAGTTGGTAGAACGGAAGGCACTAATCTGTGGATCGTGTGATGAACCAATTTAACATGGCAATTCGTCCGGTTAAACGATGGATTTCTCGCTTGTTCGTCGGAGATGGCAGGCTCAGCACGTCTTCGATTTGCTTTGGGTTTGCTTCGATTCCTTGTTCGGTGACGATGTATCCCAAGCATTCGCCCGAGTTTACTCCGAACGTGCACTTGGTGGGGTTCAACTTCATTTGGAACTTATCTAGGACGTCAAAGCATTCGGCGTGGCGGTGGACATACTGCTCCACGATTAAGGACTTCACCAACATGTCGTCGATCTAGACCTCCATAGTTCGCCCTAGTAGGTCAGCGAACATCTGGTTTACCAATTGCTGGTAAGTTGCCCCCACTTTTTTCAGTCCGAACGCCATTACTTTATAACAATTAGTGCCCCGATCGGTTATGAATGCAGTTTTCTCGCGATCTGTTGGGTTCATTGCGATCTGATTGTAACCGGAGAAAGCATCCATGAAGGAAAACAGCTGGTTCCCCACGGTGGCCTCGACGAGGCGATCTATGTGTGGCAAGGGGAAAGAGTTCTTTGGGCAAGCTTTGTTGAGGTCGGTGAAGTTGACGTAGACCCTCCACTTGCCGTTTTTCTTCTTTACAACCATCGGGTTTGCCAACCAGTCCGGATATTGGACCTCCATTATCTGGTCTGCTTTCCGGAGTCGCTCGACTTCATTCTGTACTGCCTTTGCCCGATCCGGGCCCAAACGTCTGCGCTTTTGCCAGATTGGTTTGAACGTGGGGTCGATGTTAAGCTTATGCCAAGTGACGACGGGGTCAATGCCGATCATCTCTTTGGTGGACCATGTGAACATCGAGGATCCTAACTTCAGGAAGGCGATAAGCTAGGTCTTGATGTGGTCTTCGATTCGGCTCCGATTCCGACTGTTCGTGAAGGATCCGCGTTGTTGATATTGACCTGAATGGTCCGACATCCCGATGACTTCAGCCGGTCACGCTCCGGTTTATGAAGATCGACCAAGTGATCCCCGTTCTGTAATTGATATGCGTCCTCCTTGACCCTTTGCTTCTTTTCGATGATGGAGCAAGTCTAAGCCATCTTCTGGTCGCCATAGAGCGTGTAGATACCGGTGGCATTCGGGAATTTGTCGCAGAGATGGTAAGTGGAGGGAATCACCTGCATGGATTAGATCCAAGGTGATCCCAGGATAGCGTTATAGATCGGAGGTGCATCAATAACCACGAACTTGGTTTTGCGAGTAACTCCGCCGGCGCGAACCTGCAGTTTCACATCACCCATGGACATTTTGGCAATTCTATCATAACCGGTCAGAGTTCTAGTTTCTGGTTTGACTTGCTCCGGTGTTAATCCCATTTTCTCCAATGTCTGCCAGAACATGACGCTGACCGTGCTTCCAATGTCAATCAGAACCCTCTGCACGTCGAATTCGCCCATCGCTACCTCGACGACCAAAGGATTGTTGTGAGGGTGATGAATTCCTCTGGCGTCCTCGGCCGTGAACATGATGGGGTCCGTGCTGAGTGGCTGGTCTTTGGAGTTCGCCTGCACGCTGCAAATTTGGCGTGCTCGCTTATTTAGAGCTCGGACGGAGTCCTTGCAGTCTTCCACTTGCCCGATAATCATGGTGATCCGACCTTGAAGTGGATAGTTTGCACGCTCGGATAGTTGTCCTTTCTGACATTTTGGGGGCCCTAGTAAGTTGCCTTTTGGCACAGGGTTGGCCTGCTGCTCGGCAGGAGGTGGACTTCGACGGTCGTTTGACGGCTCGTTGGTGGGAGCATTGTTTTTTGGTCTCTGGCCACTGCCTGGTCGTCCAGATTTCCCTCCGCGGTTACGTTTTCTGCCGCGGAAACCCTTTGGTTGGTAGACAGCCTGAATCTCACCGGACAAATACTTATCGTATAAATAATTAGACAGGTGTTTGCACTCGGCGGTAGAATGGCCCGGAACCATGTGGAATTCGCAGTATAGCTCTGCACGCGCGTCTGAGGTCTGCTTGCTTAACTCGTTGTCGTCGGAGACTACGTTGATTACGCCGCGCTTAAGATCCCTCGGGTCGTGGTGCTTGCGGGGCTCCTGGTAGCTGTCTCGATTTTTATCTTACGTTGAGCTCGGATGCTTGGGACGGGCTTTCGCGACTCGCCGTTCCTCGTCCTCCTCGACGTATGCAAATCAAGATCCTTGATGAAGTGCGTTATCCAAATCATTGGCTTCCAGTATATTGAGATCCACTTGAAGGGGCGACCCGGGGATTAGTCCTTTCTTGATGGCGGCGATTACAACGTCTTCGGAGACCAAGACGCTGGCGTATTTTTCCATGAACTTGGTCAGATAGTGTCGAGGGACTCGCCAGGCTCGTGGACCGTTTCCCACAACTCAACACTAGAGATACCTCGCTCGATGAAGACCCGGTAATTTCGCAAGAAGGCCGTCGACAGCTGGGCAAAATTATCGATTGAATTTGCTGCGAGCCTGGAGAACCAAGTCAATGCGTTCCCTGACAAGCATTTGACAAACAGCTGGCAGTACCCAACGTCTTTCTGCACCTCGGAGAATCTAGCTTTTGACACGGTGGCCATGAACAATTTCATGAATTGCACCGGGTCCTTCTTGCCCTCGTAGGTCGGGAGCTTCAGCTTGACATGTGGGACCTTCGTTTCCAAAATTCTTTTGGTAAACATAGTTTGCTGTGTGGCTTCGAACATTTTATTAATCTCTGGAGGGTTGCCCGACGTGGGGATGTGCTCCCGAGGCTACAACGGATGGGGGGTTTCCCGTACCGAATCGTTTAGTTGACGGAGGGGGATCCTCGAACAGGTGTCGTCGGAGCGTGTTGTTTCTCCTGGTGGGCTGGTGTGGCGCGGCATTCTCCGGAAAAGGAGGAGGTGCACGACACTCCAACGTGTCCATCCTTCGGTTCGTGTCAGTGATCATCTGGTAGATGTCCTTGGAAATTGTCCTGAACACGATCCGGAGGTCGTCCATCGAGACGACCTGAGCAGGTTGTGCAGTTGTGGTCTGTCGAACACGAGGCTCCTCAACGGGTAGATCTCCGCTGGTGTCCTCGGTTCCCTGTGTGGGATCTTCCACTTCTTCCGTGTCTACCCGGGGCAGTCAGGCTGCCAGTTGGGTTTTTCGACGCGATGTGACTGCGTCGAGTGTAGACAAGTGGGGGAGGCACGGTCGAGGTGGTGGTAGGACTGGAAACGGCATCCTGCGGATTCGTGGTCTCAAGGTCGTTGGTGTCCGGAATGTTCTACTGGGAGAGAGTTGCGCCGGTAACATCGTCGTTGGTTGTTGGCGATATCTTTCAGGTTTTATGGGTAGCTTTGAGGGTTTTTATTAAGAGAGAACTAGCTTGAGAACTTAGCGTCCCCATAGACGGCGCCAATTGTAGAAACTGGGTTTCATACAATGAATTTGTTTGAAGGGGGAAACAAATTCGATAGAGCTTTCTCTCTAAGAAATCAGATCTAAGCTAAAGACAAAGAAGAATTGAGATCTCTTGAGGAAGAAGTTAGGGTTTCGCTTAAGAACAAGTAAAAAGTAGGGTTTATGTATTAATTGATGGATGCCTTACAAAGAGGGGAATCCCGGTTATTTATATGTTCTCCAAGATTACAAAATATGTCTATTTTCCTAATAAATTGTACTGTGATCAGGAAAGTTTCTTCTTCCTTCCAGGTCGGTCGCTGGGCGATCTGGGAAGTCGGCTTCACACCTTCGGACTGGGCCTGTAAGATCTTGTTGGATCCTAGTTTAAAGGTCGAATTCAATCTTGACATTGAATTCCCGAGTTTAAATAACCAGTTCAATTTATGGTTTAGATCGGTATGTCAGGATGCCAATTTCCGCACCAACAAGAGCATTTATTTTTTCCATTTGTATATGTTTTTTGATTTCGTTATAAAACGTGCATGAAAGGGCTTTATTTCCTTTATATGATTCGATTGCAATATTGGTTTAAATGTCCTTTGTTTGGATTTATTATATATCTCCAACCTCTTTCATTAGCCGTGAGATGTCATTGTTATATTATTATCTCCAACCTCTTTGCTTGAATATACGTCAAATTTTTATTCCGATCGAGAGTTTCCCCCTATTTAAGCCGTGAGATGTCATTGTTATCTTATGTACATGATTGATGATTCACGTGAACGTGATGACGATTAATTTACTTACAAGGAGTACATTTAAACTAATGAAAAAAAAAATATATATATATATATATAAGGAGTGCATTACTGGTCACACAGTATCATAGAAAAATATAAAAAGACCAATGAAAACTAGATGAGAAGTCATTTTAAATGATTGTTTGTTAGATTATTACGTATCATAATATTTCCTTATTGGCTCATCGTTGTGTTCTTTGGTTGAGAACATTGATTGCATTGATTTGGTATGACTTACCGATTTAGAATTTTTTTTTGAACAAAGATTGAAGAGAATTTTCAAATATTCACTAGCTAAAATACCCTGCTTCACATGCATTGCAGCATTGGCCTTGCACAAAGAAACCATCACCTCCCAGATATACTACGTACTCCCTAGCTTCTTTTTTCATGCATCTCTTACACAAGTTCCAAGCATAACACACAATATCCCAAAATGCATATACTATTAGAACAGAAGAAGCATAATGTACATATCCACCATTGCTTTTGTGAAACAGAGTCAACATTTAACACACGCCACGCCACTAATATTGTGAGATACACAAATGACCGTAATCATCTACATCACACTACATATTGATGGAAGGTGAGTGAATCAAACCACGGTGATGCTGCTGCTGGTTCCCTTTACCTCTCCCTCCTTCAATCCCTTTATTATCTCTGAAATTGTTCTATTGTATCGTCCTCATCTCCTCTTCGATCTCACTAGGCGTCCAGTGTACAGTTAGTGAGATCAGTGTAGAGACAACATATATTATGAGAGCCACCAAACTAAATTTCCAAAAACGTTCATCTTCTGATATCAGACTGAGCTGCTCATCGTAAATTACCACAGCCTTAGACCTGCTGCAAAAACAATTTTTAAGATACTCAATGGGAAATGGCTCCTCAGAAAGCTACTGGTTTTGGACCTCTTGGACACAAAGGGAATCATGCAATGTTTTGCTTGTAATTCGTTTTTTTTTTTTTTTTTGGCTTAAGTTTTGCTTATGTTTTATCTATTATTTTCTTTAAAACATAATGAGCGAACTTTATATTTTTCTAGAGCAACTATACCGTATTAGTAGAATTGTAAACAAAATAACTTCTCATAAATACGTTATAAACCTACTAGATTAGGATCCACGCGATGTAAAAATTATAAAGAATATTTTTGTTGGAAGTATATATATATATATAGATATTTTTAGTTACAAAAAATCATATTCATGTTAATACACCAATTTTTATTTAAAATTTATTATAACAATTATTAGAATACTCTAAAACTAAAGTATCAGACCAAAACTTTTGCCAAACATTCATTATTACAAAAATTATTATTACCAAATTTAAAAAATATTCCACAACTTATTCACATGATACTCTACTAGATATCACATATAC